>NC_136755.1:7782500-8362500 GCF_936440315.1 Barbus barbus
GATCAGGAAAGGTCCTCTAGTCGGGATTCTTACTCGGGACGCCCGCAACGGCACTAGGAAATAAGGGAGTAAGGAAACATGAGGGAGGAAAAACACAGGCCACAGGGACACAAGTCTGACAATATCAAAATCCTCCAACATTTTTCTTTACAAATCCTCGTTTTGTGCTTCTAATTTGTGACCGGTGTTTTGTTTTGTTCTCTCTCCACGTTTGTGACTAATCACGCAACGCCGACGTCCTATGTTATCCGCCTGAACTGCTTCCGCGTACCACAGTCAGCGGAAGTGAGAAAAAGTGTTTATTACATTTGAAATATGGATATTTATCTTACAAAACCGTATGGATTCGCTACAGGAGGCCTTTATTCACCCCCCGGAGCCGTGTGAGGGACATTTTATAATGGATGCGCGCACTTTATCTCACATCTTCTGAACTGTTGACAACAAACACCCGCTTACCCCCATTGAAAGGCTTGGAGGGCCCAGGACCATTTTTAATATAACTCCAATTGGATTTGGCTGAAAAAAGAAAGTCACATACACCTAGGATGCTTCGACGGTGAGTAAAACACAGGCTAATTTAAATTTTTGGGTGAACTAACCCTGTAAAGCAACCTCCTAAGGTATAGTTTGGGGAGCATGCCTAGAAAAGGTATACCTTTAGTTAGGACATGCCTTTAGAGTTTTTGTAGTAAACTAAGAGGCAATGTTATTGGGAAACGCAGTGAAACACTGCTCATCTTAATACTGTGATGAATTAAGGTTCATTAAAGGTCTAAAGATATCACACAGACACAACCAAGAGCCTTGTCTAAAATGGACAGAAAATAGAAGAATGTTTTTACAAATTAAATTCAGCAGTTTTCACATTGTGGCATGAGATACAGAGCACATGAGTCAATGGTGCAAAAAACAGAGCCATTTCAAATTGCATTAGCATTGGATCAAACTGAGATATTCAACAGTATGTATATTGATCTGCTTGTTCATCAAAACACTGGTCATCTAAATGCATTAATGAATGAATGTTCATTACACATTTTAAAATGTCAGTGTTTCAACTCAATAATCAACAGTTTATTACTTAACTAGTGTATTAATTAGCTCACGGCCATGTCATGCTATCACAGTGTTAGTGTCTCTCATTTATGTTACATTAATCAACAATCTGTACATAAATTGTATATTAGTTTGAACCTAAAATTCTTTGAGAATTGTAATTTTGTTTATTTGGAAATTAATCACAAAAGTTAAACGATCAGATTTATTTTTGTCAAGACAAGAGAAATCTCTACTGAGCATGTGCTGAGTAAGTGCCATAAAATGTGTTACATTTGCCCGCATTCTCCACCAAATACTGCCCTGCTCCGAGTATTCACTCATTTCAAATGACTCCACACTCAGTTTGACGGAGCTGTTACTCTGATGAGGCATATCACAGTGTTCTTTGGGCTTCTGTTTGAGAACGTTGTAATAATTGTTAAACTAATTGGACGATTTAGCACACAGCCTCCCAGTACATTGTAAATGCGCAAACAGCTCATGAAGTATGATGATTCTCAAGAGACAAATCTTCTGGAAATGAAATTAGCTTGCTTATGCACCAGATATTTGCTTTTGCAAACTTTAATTTGATATTTTTGCTAGAAATAGAGAGAGGTTTTAGTATTTCTAAGTTTCTTCCTGCCAGTTATTTAAATTTTTTGCTATAGTAATTGAACTTCAGAAATGACATCTGACAGTCAACTTGAGTGGCTGTGAAATAAGTGTCTTTCTCTACAGTACAGCTGGTTATATGGATTTGTTATCTTCTCACTGAAATGTCTCATTCAGCCTAAAGTGAGGTTTTGTGATTTCCACGCTATTATTAGTGGTCAGGACTCAGCACTTTATTAAGCCAGATCATCAGTCTCACCGAGCCGTGTTATGTGTCTCTGCAGTCTGCATAAACATCCACCTGCACATGAAAGTCTCAAAGCCCTGAATGGGCGGTAAAGTTTTTTGCTGAGCGCAGAAGCCGATGAAGACCAAGACGAGAGAGATTCTAGAGAGAAGTATACTGAGTAATTTAACATCCACAGTGTAAAATACATCTGTCTGCCCATCTATCTATCTATCTATCTATCTATCTATCTATCTATCTATCTTACAGAAGTGTAGCGCACACTGAGCTCTAATTCAGTTGAAACCCGTTTAAACTTCTATTAACTCTTTCCCCGCCATTGACGTGTTTTTACGGCAATCCGTGTTCTAGGTATATTACGGTAAGGAAAGCCCTAGCGCATGTCCTGAATGAGTTACGGGATTTCCGGGTCTTACGGGTCCGAATACAAGACGATCGGCATAAATGGAAGGATCAGAGAACATGTAGATCCTATATGTAGATCATATATAGTGCCCTCCAAAAGTATTGGAACAGTAAGGCCAATTCCTTTATTTTTGCTGTAGACTGTAAACATTTGGGTTTGACATCAAAAAATTAATATGAGATGAGAGAGTAACATTTCAGCTTTTATTTACAGGTATTTTCATCTGGATCTGATACACAACTTAGAAGATAGCACATTTGTTTGAACCCACCCATTTTTCATGTTACCAAAAGTATTGGAACATGTGACTGACAGGTGTGTTTTGTTGCCCTGGTGTGTCCTATTAATTGATTATTCAAACAATAAATAGCACTGAATGTCTGCGCTCAGTTTCAGATGTGTGCAGACTGCATTTATAGTTAGTTAGACCTGTAACCAACATGAAAACCAGAGAGGTGTCTATGGGTGAAAAACGAGCAATTGTGAAGCTGAGAGAAGATGAAAAATCACTCAAACCAGTGCACAAACACTGGCAATAGCAAGTACAGCCATTTGGAATCTCCTGAGGAAGAAAGAAACCACTGGTTTACTAAGTAAAACACCTCAAACGGGTAGATCAAGGAAAACATCTGCAGTTGATGACGGAAACATTGTGACAGCTGTAAAGAAAGACCCTAAAATAACTGTTAGTGACATCAGCAACAACTTCCAGAGGGCAGGAGTGAAAGTATCACAATCTACTGTTCGCAGAAGACTTCATGAACAAAAGTACAGAGGCTACACCAGAAGATGCAAACCACTCATTAGCAAGAAGAATAGGAGACAAGCCTCAAAAATTCTGGGACAAGGTTTTATGGACTGATTTTATGGACCAAAGTGATGGAAAGGCTAATGTTTGGAGAAAGAAAGGATCTGCTCATGATCCCAAACATACAAGCTCATCTGAAACACAGTGAACACAGGTGTACATTATAGTACACATTACAAAAGTAATGTAATGGCTTGGGCTTTCATCGCTTCTTCTGGGACAGGCTCATTAATCTTCATTAATGATGTAACACATGATGGGAGCAGCTAAATTAACTCAGAAGTCTACAGAAATATTTTGTCTGGCAATTTACAGAAAGATGCAACCAAACTGATTGGGAGATCCTTCATCATGCAGCAAGATAATGACCCAAAACATAGTGCCAAAACAACAAAGGAGTTCATCAGGGGCAAGAATTGGAAAGTTTTAGACTGGCCAAGTCAATCTCCACACTTAAACCCTATAGAGTATGCATTTTACCTGCTAAAGAAGAGACTGAAGGGAGTAACCCCCCAAAATTGAAAGAGGCTGCGGTGAAAGCCTGGAAAAGCATCACAAAAAGAAGAATGCAAAAGTTTGGTGATGTCAGTGGGTCACAGGCTTGATGCAGTTATTGAATGCAAAGGATTTGCAACTAAATATCAAGTCTTTTTCACTTTAATCTATGTTAATTCTATCTGTTCCAATAGTTTTGGTAACATGAAAAATGGGTGGGTTCAAACAAAAGGTGCTAAGTTGTGTATCAGATCCAGATGAAAATACCTGTAAATAAAATATGAAATGTTAATCTCATCTCATATTCATCTTTTGATGTCAAACCCAAATGTTTTCAGTCTACAGCAAAAATAAAGGAATTGGCCTTACTGTTACAATACTTATGGAGGGCACTGTATATGTAGATCATGTTTTGACCATTTGAATCTGATCTGGACGAAGTAGTCAGTGAGAGAGATGCCTTTACAGACACAGAAACATCTCTAGTTGTGTATGGACCAATAACCCATCAATCTGAATGTGTGTGTGTGTGTGTGTGTCTGTCTGTTCTGTTTATTGAATGCAATTTCTGTTATTCATATAATTATTTACAGGTGAAAGAATATGACATTTCAATGTATTTTGCTTGAAAATGCACTACTTTGATAAAAATGCATTTTTCTCAGTTTTTTGTCCAAAATGTTGTATTTCTGATGAAACCTATGTGCATTCAAGTGGTGACAAAACATGAACACACAAAGATAGAATAAAATAGTTTTTTTTTTATTAAAAGCAGAGGCTTGGTTATTTATTGTGATATATAATGTTCATATATTCATAGCAGAAAATATTCCGTCAAATTTAGGTGAATCATAAAAAATGCTGGCAGTGGCTGGCAACTTTTTAAAAAAACGCTGGCGGGGAAAGAGTTCATCACAAAACTACCCTAGAAAGCCACATCCTCCCTCACCTAGAGTCTTTATTCAATTCAAACGATTATATAATTGGCTTAAAAATAAATCTGGCTTCTGGACATACTGCTCATGTCAAATTCAAAGTCATCTCATCGGTCACTCTTATATAATCAGAAGAGGGCAGATGTTTCTGCTACATGCCCCCTTTAATCTTTCATGATGTCAACATAAACCCCTGATTGTGTTTCAAAGCCGGTCAGTGGACAGCATTTAACAATATGTATATTTACTGTGAAATTTTGATATTTTAAAGATGATGTCACAAATGAAGAAGTCGAGGGCTTTTAGAACTCCAGTAAACTGGTTCATGGTTTATAAGTGATGACATTGCCCAAAGGTCTCAAGGGACAAATACAACGGCAGGCTTTAATGGACATGTAGCAACCAGCATGCATGTGTGTACGAGTAAGGTTTTTGTTTGGGCAGGTATAAGCAAAACTCAGACCGAAGAACAAACAGATGCATGTTGGAACAGATCAATACAGATATTAGACAGGAGTAGACCTGTGCTTATCCCGTGGGAACACGAATGTTCAGTCACAGGCAAGTCACAGCACCTGCAAACACACACACACACACACATGCAGTCAGGTTGCTCAGCTCATGGGGCAAGTTCAGGCAAACTCACACAAGCCAAAACACGATCTGAACAGCTCAGGCATAGAAAGACAATGCATTTACATACATTTTAATGAGAACACACTGTCTGATCTTCAGCATTGTGATTTTTCATTTGACTCATAAAGGCAGAGAGGTTTTATTAGACATCTGAGGGAATAATTTAGCCGTTTAAACGGAGCTTGAATCACTCATGCTGGCTCGTGAATCACTTATTCCACGTGTAAGATATTAAATGGTCTCTCTAGAGATCATTTGATTTAGTTTGTAAGGGTTTCAGTTTTAATGAAAAAACATGACTGGCTCCAGGATGAGTTTAAATCAAGTTCAGAGGAAGAAATGGAGAATTATTTCCATCATAATGGCTCAAACTTTCAAGATTTAACAGAAATTCTAGCAACATACTGTATTATTAGTGAACATTACTTGGCTAATAAATTACTACGCTTTATCCATTAAAAAAACTAGAACTTGTTTGTCATATATTTAAATATATTTATAACTACACATTTGTAATTATGAAGTTACAGTTTAGTACATTTAAAGTATATGAACAACATGTAATATCGAATAACCCCTTGAGTTGAAATTATAATGAAACATTTTACGTGTACTTTAGTATGTCAACACATCAAAATAAGTCTGCTTCTTTATATCATGACAAACTATTATTAAAACATCATGATTTATATTGAACTTTAAAGTAAAACTTCAATTCTGACATATTGCAAAGTGTGTTAAGAAACTGTACTCTTTTAACATTCACTTTTATTTCATTACTATTTTTATCTGAAAGAACAGTTTGAAAATACTTTTAAGAATTAAAGTATGCTACAAGTGTAATTTTGGTGCAATAAAAAGGATAGTTCACACAAATTTTGGCATCATTTACTCATCCACAAACGCTAAACAAAAGATTTTTTGAAGAAAGTTAGCAAGCAGTTGATGGTAGCCATTGACTTCCATAGTTTATTAGATCCTGTACCCACTAAACTATTGAAAGAATTGTTACCTGTAGCAGAAGAACCGCTTCTCAATATTATTAACTCATCGTTATCTTTAGGTCACGTCCCAAAACCATTCAAGCTGGCGGTTATTAAGCCTCTTATTAAGAAACCACAACTAGATTCTAATGAACTGGCAAATTACAGACCCATTTCAAATCTTCCGTTTAGGTCTACAATTTTAGAAAAAGTTGTATCTGCTCAATTGTGTTCCTACTTGCAAAAAATTTCAATCAGGTTTCAGGCCTCACCATCGTACAGAAACTGCACTTGTTAAAATTACAAATTACTTGCTTCTTGCTTCAGACCAAGGCTGCATCTCATTGCTAGTATTACTTGATCTTAGTGCTGCGTTTGAATCTATAGACCATGACACACTCATAGATCGATTACAAAACTATACTGGTATTCAAGGGCAGGCTTTAAGATGGTTTAGATCCTACCTGTCTGATCGCTACCACTTTGTTCATTTAAATGGGGAGTCATCTCAATTATCACCAGTAAAGTATGGAGTACCACAAGGATCAGTCCTAGGTCATCTGCTATTTTCAATATATATGTTGCCCCTTGGTAATATTATTAGAAAATACGGGATTAGTTTTCATTGTTATGCTGATGATACTCAACTATATATCTCAACAAGACCAGATGAAACTTCTCAACTATCTAAGCTAATAGATTGTGTAAAAAAAAATGTAAAAGATTGGATAACCAATAATTTCCTCCTATTAAATTCAGATAAGACAGAGATATTACTTATTGGACCAAAAAACAGTACACAGAATCTCTTGGATTACAATTTGCAACTAGACGGATGTACTGTTACATCCTCTAAAGTCAAAAATCTGGGTGTTATATTAGACAGCAACTTGTCCTTTGAAAATCATATTTCCCATGTTACAAAAACAGCATTCTTTCATCTTAGAAACATTGCCAAGCTTCGAAACATGCTACCCGTTTCTGATGCAGACAAGCTAGTTCATGCATTCATGACCTCTAGACTGGACTATTGTAATGCACTGCTAGGTGGTTATCATGCATCTTCAATAAACAAGCTACAGATAGTCCAAAATGTAGTGGCTAGAGTTCTTACCAGGTCAAGAAAATATGATCATATTACCCCAATTTTACAGTCTCTGCAATGGCTACCTATTAAGTTCCGTATAATTTACAAAATATTATTACTTGCCTTTAAGGCCCTAAATGGTTTAGCTCATGCGTACCTAACTCGTCTTCTACCACGCTACAATCCAACCCGCTCCCTAAGGTCGCAAAACTCTGGACTTTTGGTAGTACCTAGGATGGCAACGTCCACTAAAGGAGGTAGAGCTTTTTCACATTTGGCTCCCAAACTCTGGAGCAGCCTTCCTGATAACGTTCAGTGTTCAGATACACCATCTCTGTTTAAATCTAGATTAAATACACATCTCTTTAGCCAAGCACTCACATAATGCATTTTACAATCTTGTACTGCAGTTATATCTGATCAAATGTACATTATTATTATTCTTTAGCTTGGATTGAACAAATAATTTTTGCTTAGATGGAACAGCTGCTACGCTAATTATGTCTCTATTTGTTTCTCTGTTTCTGTCACGGGATTAACATCCCGTGGTAACTAGGAATTACAGAATCTTCAGTCTGGATCCAACCCTTAAATGATCTGAGATGACCAAACACCTGAGAAAAGAGGATGCCAACCCCTCAGAAGATGCCAAAGCTCAGACAACATACAGAATTACCTAATTTTGACACAAGTTAAATATATTAAGGTTCTGCAATATATAAATATATTGTGGAAACTTAATTTCCTGTAGAGCTGCTTTGCAACGATTTGTATCGTAAAAAGCGCTATACAAATAAACTTGAACTTTTCTTTTCAATACTATGGAAGTCAATGGCTACCATCAACTGTTTGTTTACCAACACTTTTCAAAATATCTTCTTCTTTGATCAACAGCTAAAAAAAAAAAAACCCTCATGGAACAACTTAAGGGTGTGTAAATGCCAGAATTTTCATTTTTTGGGTGAACTGTCCCTGCATATTTCTTTGTTACAAGAGAGGGTCTTTGTTACAAGAGAGTCTTTTATTTTTTTAAATACTTTGTAAAACACCACATTATACCTACATTAAATTCTGTCATAATAGTTTCCATTGATAATTTGTAAAAAATAAAATAAATGTAACATACCAAAAATATTAATACTGTTCAGATTATAAATACTGCATTCTGTTGAAAAAGTACAATGAGTATGGTAGTATGCTTTTATGAACAAATGCGAGACATTTATGCATCCCTCCCTGCAAACCATTATCGGTTATGAACTGAACATTGTGTTATTCTTTGCTCTGGAGAGTTTAAACTAGTGTGAAGAGTGATAACGGCACACTGTTCCTGCATCATTATTTCAGCCGGTGGAATCATTTGCAGAGTGTGTTAGAGGTGAAATATAGCAGAGACCTTAAAGAGAAAACAACACAGCGACAGGGTCATGTCTTTGTACTCGGTAAAATATGTCTGTGAACTAGTTTGAAACCACCATATCATCTTAATTTATCTCTATGTGAGAAAAGAAGGTGATAGAAGAGAGGTTTTCTGTGCAATTGCACAGATATTGCGGATTGTTGGCTATATGGCCTATAAAGTTGCAGAGAAGGATGGGTCTTACTTGGATCCTTCCTCTAAAACTCATTTATGTTTGAGGTGGTGTAGTAAACTTCTATGTGTGAGCCAATTGTTTGCACTACATTGATTTGCAAAAAGTGTGTGTGGGTCGAAGCTTATTTGTCTGGTAAGCTTTAGCAGTAGAGGCTGCAACGGGAGAAGAAAGCATGTTTATCCATTGACGGCCATTCAAAAATGCCAGTGTATTCTGATGAAATAACAATTTTAAAATATAAATAATGTGTAATAACATTAAACAACAATAATAACAACATATATTATATTATGGTAAAGTAAAATTACAGTAAAGTACAGTAAACGGTAAAACTATTTGTGCTAACAAATAGGTTTATGATTGCAATAATAAACAGTATTTTTTACACTGATCTACTAATATTGT
The DNA here is from genome assembly GCF_936440315.1 of Barbus barbus. Lineage (NCBI taxonomy): Eukaryota > Metazoa > Chordata > Actinopteri > Cypriniformes > Cyprinidae > Barbus > Barbus barbus. The sequence continues at coordinate 7,791,754 of NC_136755.1, forward strand.
TTTTTTTAAATATTTAGATTTTTTTTCTGTTGTCATTTTAATCTTAGCTATCTTTAGCAATTTTGTGTTTTGTCATTTTTATTAGTTTGTTTTGTTTAGATTTTTTAATCTGTCATTTAAATCTGCCTATACAATTGTATTACATTTTAATACATTTTATTAATTTTGCATTCAATTGTATTAATTTTTTTAGTGCTTCATAGATTCTACATAAATATTTTATTTCAGGTCATGTTTATTTTATTTCAAGTAATAATGCTGTTTTATGATTTTAGTTTTAGTTCACAAAATTAACGGTATATTTAAATTAAAATAATGTTACAACAAATAACAGTTTGCAACATCAGTTGCAACTACAGGAAGTTGCATCAGTATTAACTAAAAACTTCCAAACAAGAGAATTTAAATAACCTAAAAGGTCTTAAAAATGAATGTACTCCTTTAAAACAAACTATCCGTATCAACTGATTCGCCTTGTTGTTGTTTGTTTTTGTTTTGTTTGCTGTGGTATTAACAACACATTTGGGCAACATGTAATAAAAAATAAAAAAAAACACTATGCAAACTAAACTTAATCAAATTGCATGACAGATTTAAGCTGCAGAAAGGTCATGACAACAAACATTCACTTAGCTCTTTAGCATCTGATGCTAATCTGGTCTGAAATTAAAATTTAATTTGAATCTCATTAGTTGTAATCAATGAGAAGCACTGGCTGGTGTGTGTGCTTTCCCCATAACTTTTACCAAGGCTTTAATCAATGTGACCCCCTCGGTCCTTCCAGATATGAATTGCTCATGAGTCATCTGTGACCTTCAGACAGGAGAGTCAGTCAGTGATTGAGCAGAGGGTCTGCGCGTAATTATTATAATGTCACATATGTAAATGAAGCAGAATCACATGATAGTTTGACTGTGTGATTGTATGTTTGTGTGTAACAGTTGTTTATTGTCTATTAGACATGATTAAAGAGTTGTGTGCATCAAAATCTCTAGAACTGATTCCACTTCTTCTGTCAACACTTGAGCTGTTTTTATTAGACTGAAATGATTTGCTTCTCAACCACAAGCCCCAAGGACGAGACTCAGCACACTGACACGCATACAGACCAGATCATACTCAGACACACTACACACACACTGTTTGTTCTGAAATGAGGTCTAGCAGGAGCAGTTTGTTTTTGCCTTAAGAATGTTAGATGGTAAGAAGACCAAGAAGTATCTTGAAGAGAATGTCAAGATTCATGTACATATAATTTAGCATGGAATCTATTAACAAGGAAAATGCTCTGGACGTGGTACAATGTCTTTTTATGTATTTATTTATTTATTTAATGTTTACCAAGGCTGTATTTATTTATTTGTATTTTTATGCCAAAAGGATAACTGTTTTCTATTGTAATATATTTAAATATATTTGATGGAAAGCGGAATTTTCAGCATCATTACTCCATTCTTCAGTCTCACTGATTTTCTGCTCAGCTAAAATCAATTATTATTGGTGATCAATTATTATTAAAGGTTTCTAGTATTAATGTTGTATTAATGTCTTTACTATTGGTTTTTCAATCAAGTGAACATATATTTCCATAATAAAAGGACTATCATTTGTATATTCTTACTTTTAGAGTTATAAGATTTACAAAAGCAAAAAACAAAAGGTACACATTGCCTGATAGTATGGTTTTGCTGGTTAGCGTTGCCCTGTTCTCTTCTTTATATAATAATAATTTTTTTGTAATATATATATATATATATAATAAAAGTTCATGTTTTGGAGGGCTCTTTAAAACCTAAAATCAGCTTACATTTTTTCCTTGTAAATATCATGACACATGAAAATTCAGTACCAAGATATTTATCAAAATACCAGGGTATTACTGTCTGATAACATCACGATTTTGTAAGTGTTTGGCATTGAATTCAGAGCCATAATCCTGCCTCTATATGGTTATGCAATGCTTTTCCCGGAGATTTAACTTAATGAGTTTCTTATCATGCCTTAGGGAGCTGTCCCAAGGACAAGGGAAAGTTTTGCATATTTCATCCATTTAAATTCTCTAATGTGACTGAGACGAGTTCCAGTATACCTTTAAAGGAGAAATCAATTTGGAGTGAATTCAGTGGGCACGTGCTATTAGAGGCAAACACGCGAATCCAATTATTGTTCCATTTAAACTTAACGCAACCAACAAGCTAATCATATTTCTCACTGCCAAAGGGATTTTTTTAAACCCTTGACCACAAATCCTTTTAATGATCCATTTAGTTCTATTATTAATCTTGATGAATATTTTGTTTTTTGCTTAAAGGGTGAAGGAAAAATTACTGTGCCACTAGCATTACCAAATTGCACAAGGTCTGTCATGAAACTTTAAATGGCACAGGTTCTGAGTGTGACATAATGAAATAATTATTTACACGGCACAGCTGATTGGTTTCTTTCAGTATCAGTAGCCAATTGTCACGCTACAGTGAGATAAACCAATAGGTGTGACACCAATAAGCTGCTGCTCGACAATCAAATACTTGGCTAGTGCTTGATGTAGCAGTTGCAGCACACTTCAGAAACCCTCCACCTTCCCCAGCTCCACCTGTATAGATCTGCTACGGGGTGATCTCACGTATGTTATTTATCAAGAGAGACCCAGAGGCAAAGGCAAGTCAAACAGAGGATTTATGTCCACAAAACAAACTCAGGCAGTCTGCCATTCGCTAGCCGGATCAGGCATACGCAGAACTGGAAAATAGCTCAGGAGAAACTGAAACATAGAAGACTTGACTTGTGCGTGAGGGAGTGCAGTCCCTGCCGGAAAGGCAAGTGGCGACTATCACAGAAGGTTGTACAGTCCGGAGGGCTGTGCCCAGAGGCGAACAAACCACTGGCAGCAGGTAACTAGGAGAGGGGGGGGGGGGGGGCAATAACGGGTTTAATGCACGAGACATGGAAAACCGGGTGCACCCGTTGTAAATAGTATGGTAGTTTAAGCTGCACCACCATCGGACTAAGGACCTTGACAATGGAAAAAGGGCCAATAAATTTAGGCGCTAACTTCCGAGAAGGAGACTGAAAGGGGTAGGTTACGAGTGGATAGCCACACTTTCTGGCCGCAAATGTATCTAGGGGCTTTAGAGCGGTGGCGATTAGTAGCCCGACAAGCACGTTCTCTAGTCTTACACAATGCACCCTCCTCCAGGTACGTTGGCAGCGCTTAATTTTCTGTGGAGGGAGGCAAACCCGTAACGAAATCCAAAGTTATGTGCAACCAAGGGAAAGACGGGAATAGGTAGAGAACGAAGCAGCCCGGCAGGGGGAGAATTACTAGATTTGGACTGAGCGCAGACACCAAAATCAGTTCTGTGTGATTCAAAATAAAGAAAATTGTTCACAGCAGCTGGCCTCCGACTCCCATACAAACGCTCCCCAGTCACGTCCCACCCAATCAGGAGAGAAAACACAAAACCTACCTTGGAGCTGTCCTCAGCATACTCGGTTACGGGTAAAAAAAACACTTCACACTGTGTCAAAAAGGCTCGGCATTCAGTAGGATGTCCGAAATAACAAGGAGGGTGGTTAATACGTGGTTCAGGAAGACTACGCGGTTGAGGCATAGCAGATTGGACGGGACGCAGATTCTGTAGCTGACCGGTTAACTCCGTAACCTGGGCGGACAGGCTCTCCACAGTGTACCTGGCGGCAGCAAGCTCTTCTTCATGTCGGTCCAGCATCGCGCAAGACATTTACAAATATGACTAAAAGATGAATATGAGACAAAACTACAGAATGTCACATTTTATTACTGGGTGATTCAACACATATGTTTTACCAGCTAAGAAGTTCAGCACATTTAGAGTTTCATCCCCCTATCTGATGTGAGCAATTGCCTCACAGGTCTTTCTAATGACGCATTTCCACTGCGTGGTACGACTCTGCTCGGCATAGTTCAGAACGGCACAGAACGGCTCAGTTCGGCTCGGTTTGTGTTTCCACTGCAGTTTAGTACCGCTTTAGAGTGGGCGGGATTATTCACATGTCGTTATAGTCGCGCCGCCTCCACTGCCGTGACTCCTGAAAAACATTTTAATTTCAGGTCGCTCCATTAAGCTCTCGCTGGATCCGCTCCTCGGCTATCAATGAGAGGATCGTCTGTACTTCCTCAACAGACAACGAAACAGCCATTTTCTGATTTAAATCTAGCGGGTCTGTTGTGTCTCGTACCGCAAGTTTAAATGACACAAAAAAATGTAAAAAAAAAAAGCCAATCAGTGATCAGCAGGGTTTACACGTCATGTTTTGGTAACGGTATGGTTCGCTTGGAACCTCGGCCGAGGTGGTACTAAAAAAAGTGTTGTGTAAAAGTTCCCTAAAATCATGGCAGCAACAATTGTTCTCCTGTGTGTGCATTTAGCCCCTATAGACTCCAATCCAGCAGGTGGAAGAAATGTAACAAGGAGCTTTGATTTTGAGCTTGTTGAACCTTTCTGTGATCTCAACTACCACAGAAAATCTGTTTATTAATACAAATTTGTTAATCGTCCATGTTAGTATGATAATCACACAGAACTGAGATCTCTTTTGTTTTTTCTGTCTGTGAATATGTCATGATAGCAGGGTACATGCTGTGTTCCTCCTTCAGTCGTGTTTTCTCTTCCATATTTGCTGGGATCCAGCGGGTGAGTCTTTTATGCTGAAAAGCTTTAATTTCTCTCATGCAAAACTGCTGATTAGCAGGCTAATTAAGAGGACTCCCGTCGCCTCACCAACTGGAATCAACTGTGTTTCAAAGTGCTCCAGTCATCCTTGAATTCAGCTTTACTGTGAAATGGCACCGTGCCATTAGGCTTGCAGGCCTTTTCATGTTGTTTGTTTGACTTTTAGTACAGAATCTTATCTGGAGGTTTTGACAATTAAATTTCAGTTGGTTTGTAAGATTTTTGGGCAAAAAATTATTAATTAAATTAAATAAATAAAACTGACAACTGTTCTCAAGTATTTAAAGTTGCAATGTAAAAGAAGTAGTGATATAATTTTTGTGTGGATCGTGGATTATTTGTGATGTTTTTATCAGATGTTTGGACTCTCATTCGGATGGCACCCATTCACTGCAAAGGATCCATTGGTGAGCAAGTGACGTAATGCTGAATTTCTCCATCTGACTTGAACAGTCTGAGGGTGTCAAATTTTGATTTTGGGGGAACTATTCCTTTAAAATGCATACGGATTTTGTTGAGAATTACTTTTTAATCTTGTTATACTGCTTCTTTGTATATATGTTCTTGTGTTTTTTTTGGAATCTTTCAGAGCCTATATGCACAGAAAGACCAAGACACATTAATTCACCTCATATCAAAACAGCATGCTTGTATAATTTTTTCTATACAAAATACAGGCTGTGTTCTGCCATGTGCATTTTGGATTTAATATGAAAATGATTCAAATGTCATAGCTCTTTCCAAATATACATGATTTGTGAACATGCATTGTGACTTTTGTTGCATGTGGTTGGTCATTGTACTGAGATTGTCTATTGAAATGGTTTAATTTTGTCGGTTTTTGAAAGCAGTATATCCTTTGCTACCTATGAGATCTCACAAAGCTTATCATTCAGTGGATGGCCTAAAGAATAAAAATGGCATCTGACACAGTGCTTGAAAGCAGTACATTATTTTATAAATGTAGTTGGCTTAGCTTTTAGACGTGACCCTAAAATCTTCTCCTTGTGTTTCTGAGCAATTACCACTCAGGCTGTGTATGAGCAACATGGGAGGAGGATCAGAGAGATTTCAAGAGACAGATTATGCGCCTTACTTCACCTTGAGATGTGACAGTAGCTATGTTTCTGTCCACGTATTTTATTATGCATTGAATTATTGAATTTTGGGATATCGCATTAAAAAATGTTGGATTGAGACCCAGTATGTGCATAACTTAAAATGCACACAAAAAATGCATGTGCTGAACTGAGGTGGAAGCATTTTTTAGCCAATAAGAAGACCATGCGCATAAACTATGATGGCAACACTTTTGATAAATTTCATCAATCTGCAACAAAAACATATGTTTGGATCACTGTACTAATCAGTGGACCACACAATCTCAAATATTGTTTTAGTTTTTCTGAAGTTCCTGAGCCAAGGTCTGTCATCAAAATGATTTGGTGACATAATTTGTGTTCCCAAACATCAGGCATCTGCCTTCAAACACAGGAGAACATGATTGTGTTTGTTATTGTGTTTTGTCTGTGTGCACTGAGGTACAAGCCATTTATTATGTAGGAAAAAGAAGCCACAGTGACTTCCCCGGTTACAGCAACTTACATTTTTATTAATAATATAGGTTCCCATGAACAGAGTGCAGTAAAAACTCAATTTATTTTGCAACCTGGTCTCATAAAAATACGTACCTCTGTGCACTTTCTGTGCGACACCATTTTACGTACCTTACTGCACGTTTCGCCGCAGGTTCAAAGAGAAATGTCCACTGAGTGTCGCTAAAACACAGGTTAAATACGTGAACCCTGGCACGTTTAATGTTGATATAGGTACATTGCTGTGTTTTTATTATGTTGATATAGGTACGTATTGCTGTGCTTTTATTATGTTGCTACAGGTACGTACTGCGGCTGTTCAGAATTCAAATATCCGGGGTCTGTCCCTAAAAGTTAATGCTCTATCGTGTTGGAAATATGCCCTACACCAAACCCAACCCTAAACCTACCCGATAGTGTTAACAAATGCAAAACTGGTATAAAAACGTATTTGTTGATACAACCATGCCATTTCAACTTCCTTTTATGCAGAACTGTTTTGTCGAACCGTAGTTACACGGGATACGAACCGGAGCTCCTCGCCTTCTAAGTACGGCTCCGTACTCCGTGAGCTACCGAACAAACTTTCTGTCTATGAAAACCCATAGATACGAGGCTGGATATGTGCGATGCTAACATTCAAAAGCATCAGTTTTCAAATCTCCCAGCATATTAATATTGTTTTGAAGTCGTAACATGATATTCTTTTATTAATCAAAACTCTGTAAATTTGTGTGAAAAGGAGTAAAAGGTGTCAGAGTTTTACTGCCTCTAGTGTTTGTTTCTTTAGGAAACTGAAACTGCAGTAATATGTAGTTATTGGTATGTATTTCGTGTCTCGCTAAAAAGTGCACCCAGGTACGTAAATGCCATGAGACTAGGTTGTTATTTTCTCCATAAGAAAATTTATTTTAACTTAAAACTTTAAACTTTTACCTCCGGTTTCACTGACAAGGCTTAAGTCCCCGACTAAAATGAAAGTCTGAGCTGTTTTAACTGAAAAAAACTTCTACTGATTGTTGTTTTTTCTAAGGCATGTCTAAAAAAAATTACTTTAAAATCCTAATTGAACTATGGCCTAGTCCTGGCTTAAGCTAAGCCCTGTCTATGGGAAGCCATTCAAACCAAAAGTGGGACAAGACAGCGGGGGTTTACAGAGCTCGCGCCGCGCTGACATGTCATCTGCGCGGTTCAATGGTCCGAGCCGCGCGGCCGATTCGTCAGCGCAGCCAATGGGCCGCGCGGCGCGAACAATCCTCACCAGCGCTGTGCTGACCAATCTAAACAGATACAAGTTCATTTGGCGCCACTCAATTACATTTTACCCATAAACCTCTGCTATTATTAATGTATTAATGAGTGAGCTAAAATGGCTAGACGCATTGTAGAAACAATTTTAACTACTCCTGACATTTTGAATAGAATTGAGGCTCTAGGGGACAGAGACATTCATTCAGAAAATGAGAGACGAAGACTTTTTAACCGTTTGCCACAAACCAGACCCATTCCAGTTCGCACGTAACTTCAGTGGTGTGGCCTCACGGGGAACTGTAAACATGAGAAGAAGGTAAAATAGTGAATAACAATGTATATGCTATTCGTCTAGCAAAGTATTTGCATTTAGTCATAGACATAGTTAGCCTATAATTGAGTATTTAACTGCCTGAAGTAAGATATGTTATTTCTGAATTAGATAATGAAAATGCAAGTGCAAAATTGCATTTTCTTATTTCCTTTAGGTGCCAAAGAAACACAGGTGGTCCCTTCATTAGAGAAGTGTGTCTATTGACCTCCCTGGAAACCACAGTTGTACCAAAGGGAATGGCTAGAGTCCAACTCTCTCGTCCCAACCCCCGCTGTCTCGTCCCACTTTTGGTTTGAATGGCTTCCCATACCTGTCTGTGAAACCGGGCCTTAAAGTTCTACTTTGAGCTCCAAGGTGGTTAATTGATGGTGTGTGGTTTCGTTGAAGCAATCAGTTCACTTTTTTTTTATAAGATAAATATTTAGGAGTTTTTGCCTATATTAGGATAGCATAGTAATTAGATAGGAAGCAAAATGCGGGAAAAAGCGGGGAAACGGATTGAACTCAGGACGCGCAAGGTGCAATGTCTGTGTGCTGTCCATGAGGCTATTTGCACCAACCAGTTTACATGATGTTACAAAATGTTAAATGTTAAATAATTTTTAACACCAAAATTTGGGGTAGAAACTACATTACCCATAACGCTGTGCAGAATTCCACCAATTAGAGAGTGCACAAATAGTGTCAAACTTTGGGCACGTTCAGGCTCACACCGGTGCACAACGTTTTGCTATGGTTTCCAGGTTGAACAACATGTTTCCTGGAAACGGTGTGCAACGGGGTTTGAGATACGTTTTCTCTTGTTTGGTGGGTGTCAAAAATGTCAGCCCAATCAGCAGCAACGTGTATATAAACCACGCGGTATTAAAGAGACAACCCGCACAATGGGTCCAAGTGAAGTCGTTTAATATGTGTGCGTTGCAGCTCAGTATAGGCAACAATTGAAGATATTTGAAGACATTTTTGTCATAAGAGTTTAATAGTAACATAGCATATCAACATGATGATGATGAATTTGTAAGTAAATGTAATTAACATCAAAATAAATTCACAAGAGCAAGTATATTGTTTGCACATGTTTATTTATATTAAAGGCAAAATAACTGAAATAATAAGAGCACAAGTATAGATCTGGAACTTCTTTAAGTCTGTCTAAATATCATGTAGTAATTGCGATGTCTTCTGGTCCATATACTTTCCTTGGGAAGGTGTGCTAAACACTTAATGTAACATAACAATACTATACATATTTATATATTTTGCAATTGTATTGTGGAGTGACACTTTCATAAACTTTTCTATACTCCTCTGATTATATAATGGTAAATATTACAATATCATAGCACATAACACCAGTGATCAGCAATAATGATAAGCCTAATACCCACAATAAAAATAATAAGGTCATATAGATCATAACACAGTCTCGGAGGTAAGAAGTGGATTATCATTCACCTGAAATGTTTGTCTTTTCATCCTGAAATGCGAGGCAAATGTTGGATCACAATAATTAGGAACCACAGTTTCCACAAATCCCTTCACTCGATTGGGATGTTCTCTTTTATTCTGGACGGCAGTGACTGTAACATCGAGCGTATTTTGCAGTATTAAACACGTATTTACACCGATTTCATCAGGCTCCGAAAATTCTTCACAAAGAATGGCCTTCTCAGCTGCCATAGTTGCAACACTTGCGTCATCAGAACAGGGTGTTCAACGCACCACTGTTTCCATTTAATAAACGTTTTGCACCGTTTTGTCGGGGCTGAATGCAGCCCTGGTCTTTAGTTATGCCCACTCCCATGAAGCACCATGACATAATGAGTCAGTCTTGCTAGGCACTCAAAATACTTACAGTAAACATTTATATACATATACGCATAATTTGTAATAAAAATTTCATTTGCAATGCTTGATTGTTGATCTTTCCCTCATTAAGTAATTTGTCTTGTACCTTTGTCTTCTTGTTCGATTTTCAAATACTTTTTGCTTAAAATAAAAGTAAAATAAAAACTGGGCAGGCGCTACTGCATTCTACTGACAATTTTGCTCTCTTGAACACATAGGATGGAAACTTTATTCTTTATTCACAAATATTTTATATGATATTCTAATTTTTCACATAAGTTAAAATCACAATTTTGTATAGAAAAATGAGCTACTACCTACTCTACAGTGTCATGCTGAAGTGCGGAGTAATACAGAGATTACCCCGTGGTGAGACACATACCCCCGGTTTCACAGACCAGGTTTAAGCCTAATCCTAGACTAAAATGTAAATCTGAGCTGTTTCAACTGAAAGAAACTTGCACTGACTGATCTTAAAATAAATCAGTTCCTTTGTTTTGTCTCAAGATGCACACCAGCAATGTTTTTTTTTATGAAGTGCGTTCATAAAAATTAATGAAATGTCCTAATTGAACTATAGCCTAATCCTGTTTTAGTCTAAACACTGTCTGTGAAACCGGGCCATAGTGTTTATCTCTAATCTAACTGCTAATTGAGTAATCACTAGAAGCTGTTTGAGCCATCTAGTAGACTGCCAAGATAAGCAAAACACAGATTAATCGGTACAGGGTTAAGGTTCATATCTCAGCTTGATGAGTGTTAAAGTCAGGGTCATTATTGAAGAATTCGTCAGAGAGTGCGTGAGGGCTTACGGTCAAACAAAAGCCATGACTTGCATACAAAATTGTACAACTCTTGAATTAATTTCACAGCACGCAATAAAGAAACTTTCTTAAGACAGGATGAAAGCAAGCAGGTTATTGCCTGGACTAATGCACTGCTCTATTATTCTGTAATGTTGTGTAACATCACTAGGTGATGTACAATCAGGAGGTGATTAAGCCATATTAAAGTGTTAATGGCTCTAAACCACAGCAGCTGTCTGCTACAGCAGCGCAGCATCATTACAAATACAAAAGCCCTTCTTACTGTTACATGTATGATCTGTTTTAGTTTAGTTTCTATGTCTCCATCTTCCTGCCTCGTTTGTTTCCATGGTTTTTGATTAATTAGTTACACACCTGGGGCCTGTTCCATAAAACAAGTTTACCAAATAAGCCAGGCTTATTTCAGTAATTCTGACTTATTTTCACTTGATTTGGTTTCTGAAAGCAAAATTACCATATAGCTCAAGCTCAGTCACTGTGGCAACTTATGCTGGCAAACTAACCTGGTCCGGAGCAGGCTAACTGTCAGGCTAAGCTGAGCTCCTCTAACTCTGACCAATAGGAACGCATCGATATTACCACTGACTCTCTCACATACAGTCAGTTTAATTTATTATCGGCCCAAAAATAAAAGTATACAGAAAATACACATTAAATAATCAAATAAATAAAAAATAGGCTACAACCAACTGTATTTAATGTATTGTGCCCAAAATGTAGGCGAATGACATTCTAACATTGTGGCTACTTGTGCATGCAGTTGATCAGAAGTTTCTAGCCATGCAGCCTTTCTCTCTGAATTTATGACAGCTGTACCTTTTATGGTTATTAGAACATTAAAACATTACAATCTAAAATGGCTCTTTAAAGCATTAAAGCATAAAAACACAATCAAAAGTTAAAATCACTGAATTAAAAATGTAAATTTATAATAGAAATCAGAGTACATTTTAACTGATAAGAGGAACACACATTTAACTCATTTGAGCTAGTGATTAACAGTTGCTGCTATCATAAAAATACACTTATATGTAGGAAATTAAAATTCTATGTGTCACATTTAATGTCCAACAACAAATATTTTAGCAGAATGTATATTTTATTCAGAATTCTTGCGCTAGTATTCTATTCTGCTCTGTCTGTGTAGCGCGCATGCGCGCCGCAGCGCTCGTTCTCTCGCATAAGCCTCGCCCACTCCTGACAGCTAAATGGATATATTTGCATGGCTTTCTGACATTTACAGATGTAAAAAATATACCTGTGACGTATCAGTTATGCACTGAGGAAAACACAATGTTTCAAATGCGTTAAACAGCACAAATATTCGCTGTTTGCTATGGTGGATCGATTTGATCCATGATCGACATTAAGGGCTGCTTCAGAATAAGCGTGTACGTCACATTATCCTGACTCACTGAACCTGGATAGCATTAGTCAGATTGCGTGAACTTGAATTGTCGTTTATGGAACCGCTTTAGTCCCGATTGATTTGTTAGGTTATTTCAAGTCAGGCTTTGGACTTTAATCCCCGCTTTTCTTAGCATCTTTTATGGAACAGCCCCCTGTTTTCTGTTCCTCCCTGATTACGTTTAGTATTTAGCCTGTGTTCTCCCATGTTCCTTTGTCTGCTATTATTTTGGATTTACGTTTGGTTGTGCCCTTTTCAGTTATTGGATTATTAAAAGAAACTCTTTGATTTTGACTCCTTCATCTGCGTTTTTCTTTTGTTTGTGTTTATTTCTTTCATCCCTCTCCCTTTATGGACCTGCCCGCAGTCCAGCTGTTTGCCTGGAACAGCAGGACCGTCCGCTGGAAGAACACACCAGGGACTTTATCGATCTGGCAGACGGTCCAAAGGAGAATTTCACCGCTTGTATGGAGTGGGTGCTAGAGAATAATGGACTGTATTTCTCCGTCTGCCCCACTGAGGAAGACATCTCCAATAAATTTTGGTGGTTTTGGTGGTGATCGAGGGCTTGGAGGGAAGCCCTGCCCACACTCCCGCGACTGAGGGTGAGCTGCAACTGGTGTCTGAGAACTATACTGAAGAACTTATGAACATCTTTGAAATGGACCTGATTGACTGGTTTGGAAAAGTACTACCCTCTGCTCCTGAATCTCCTGTGTCTCCGCTGGTTCCGTCCAGCCCTGAATCTCCTGCCTCTCCGCTGGTTCCATCTAGCACTGAATCTCCTGCGTCTCCGCTGGTTCCGTCCAGCTCAAATCCTCCTGTGTTCCCTCCCAGCCTCCCTCTCCCACCTCCTCTCAAACCAGTCAGTTCCTCAGCCCAAGTCCCGCTGGTGCCTGTCAGCCCCTCAGCTCATCCTCAGTCTGCGCCAGCTGGGCGCTTTGATCCATCGCCTCGGGACTTCCAGCCTCCAGCTTTGCCAAGGCGTGAGGATCCCCTGTCTCCACCTCCAGCCTCCGAGCCCTGGACTCCATCTCGGTCCTCTGAACCATCGGCTCCACCATGGCTCATAGCTCCTCGTCTCCACCGTGGCCCGTCCTCCCACCAGCTCCACCGGGCTCCCTCGTCCCTCCGGCTCCGCGTTGGTCAGTCATCGACCATCCGCCGCCTTGGGACTCCACTCCTCTGGCTACGCCTCGTCACTCCGCCCCTCCGGCTCTGTCATGGTGCGTTCACATCAGACGCGAATGAAGCGTTAAGCGCGAGTGATTTACATGTTAAGTCAATGCAAAGACGCGAATAGACATCCTGCAGCGCGATTCACGCGAATGAGGCGACGTGAATGACGCAATTCGCGCAAATTCAGCGTTTCGGGTGTTTGATGCATGTAACGCGTGATTCGCACGAATCGCGCAAGTTGAAAAATCTGAACTTTGGCGGATATTCGCACCGCATTAACCAATCAGGAGCTTGCTCTAGTAGTGACGTGATTACGAGTGGAGGCAGAAATCCGAAACAACAGAGGACAAAATCTTTGTCCTGTATGTGGATACCCGAAGCTGTACGATAGACCAAAGATTACTGTTAGATTTACCCAAAACTAATAATATTTTATGTTTATCCACTACAGAGACATCAGAGGCAGCGGCAAATGTCAGAAGGACTAGCCGAGGCTATGCTCCTCTCTTTGGGATACATGAGCACGAGCACCCAGTGATCGCCTGGAGCTCACGGCTCCGAAATCAGCGAAGCACATTTTCAAATAGGCACTGTTTTTATAAATAAACCGCAGATTTGAGGTTTAAACAACTACATTCAAATACACGCGTCCAGTGTTTCCATAGCACATAAAGTGCAACTACGCTCTCAACAAAATCCATGTCAGCCATTTCGCAACGACTGGAGCCACCTGGCAGAAGCCCCTCCCATGACGCGAAGTCGCGTCTGTTGTGAAGTGAATTTCACATGCGAATGAAGCGAGTAAACTAAAATGTTCAAGCGTCCAACTATGCGCGAATAGCGCGATTTATTCGCGCTAGTCGCATCTGGTGTGAACGCACTGTCAGGCTCCTCCTTCCCTTCAGCTCCACCTTCGTCCTCCGTCACTCCGGCTCCGCCGCGGCATTCCGGACCCTCTGTCACCCTGGCTCTCCGTCCACTCGGTTCCATCCTGGGCTCCTCGTCCATCGGCTCAGTCTCCATCAGTTGTCCCCAGGGTGTCGTCAAGGCCTTCTCCACCCTGACTCCTCCCTCCCTCGACTCCGCCCTGGGGCCTCATCCTGGCTGGCCTCTGGATTTCCACCTGCCTCCTCCTGCTCCAGGCTCCTCCCTGGCTTCTCCCACCCTCCACTCCCCCATGGACTTATTTCTTGGACTTTTTCTGCCACTTATCTGTTGCCTGTCCCTCGTCTGCTCCACGCCCGCCTCATGAACCCCCACCCTCCCTCCTCTGTTGGACTTTAGTCGGTGCGAGGACGCACCGTTCCGGGAGGGGGGCGATATGTTACATGTATGAGCCTCGTTTGTTTCCATGGTTTTTGATTAACTAGCTACACACCTGTTCCTCCCTGATTACTTTTAGTATTTAGCCTGTGTTCTCCCATGTTCCTTTGTCTGCTATTATTTTGGATTTACTTTTGGTTGTGCCCTTTTCAGTCATTGGATTATTAAAAGAAACTCTTTTATTTTGACTCCTTCGTCGTGCGCTTTGCTGTATACACACCAGACCCCTAACACTTACACTGGCAAAAGACACCTCTTGTGCTTACCAAAGCTGCATATATTTTGTAAGAATACAGCAAAATTATTAAATATTATTACGATTTAAAATAACTGTTTTCAATTTGAATTGATTTCAAATGTAATTTATTCCTGTGATGCATTTTTAGCATCATTACTCCAGTCTTCAGTGTCGCATGATCCTTCAGAAATCATTCTAATATGCTAATTTGCTGCTCATGAAGCATTTCTTATTATCAATGCTGACAAAAGTTGTGCTGCTTTACATTTTTGTATGATACAAATGACAAATTTTTTTGGAGTTTTCGTTTAATAGAAAGTTAAAAAACAATATTTATTTAAAATATACAACTTTTGTGAGATTATACTGTAAATTTCTTAACTGTCCCTTTTGATCAATTTAATGCATTCTTTCTGAATAAAAGTATATATTTTTAACGCATCTTACTACATCTTACGCAATGTAGTGTATTTTCAGTTATTTAAAAAAAGTACACTAATCTTATAATTAAATAAAACACTATGTAATATACCCTCAATTGTTTCTCCAGGTCGCATCCACCCAATAATTGTGGGCAACCAATATGGATTTTTTAATGAATGCTTCTTAAACTACTACATTTAGTCCCCCCAAATCCTGAATATTTGGTTATGCTCTCATAGACAGCAATGAGATTAAATGGAAAGTAAATTGCCCATGTCTCAGACTCAGAAATTTGAGAAAGTAATCTCAGATGTGCCTCTTCTAGAGTTTCAGACGACATGTCACAAACTGTGCTCAGATCTGCCAACACACCAAAGTCTTCAATCAAAAGATTCAAAGATTTCAGTATGAACATTACTAAATTCTGTCCAAACCAAATTATTCAAACTATTCTACATCATTTTCTTTGACAGAGTTGATCAGAAATAATTTCATATTGTATGGTTTCTCTGTCAGCTCTTCCCTTGCCCTGCTCTCTCTAGTGTTCCTAGCTCCTTTGATCCATATGCTGTAAGTGATTAGATTCTGCTGGCTGATTCAAGGCTGGTGATTCATATAAGCTCTCATTACATTCCAAGAGCAGTATATAAAACACACTAGAGCTGAATTTTCCTAATAGCCATGGTTGCAGTTGATAATCCTCTCCAGAGGAATAAAACCTGATTGGTCTGCCAGAAATATTAAGCTGTGCTATATGAATATCAGCTTTTATGTGTGCGCTCTTTAGCTTGACTTTTGGTTACTATGTGGCTTCTAACAGGTTCTGAGTGATTTTGGGATGCTACCGTGTTCAGTGTATTCATTGTTTGTTTGTTTGTCTGTTGCTATTCAGTAATTATTTCTGTGTCCGAAAACTCTCCCTATACCCCTATATGTACCGTGCCCTGGCCTATCTCTTCCAACCGGGCCAGTGATGGCTAAACGAACTGCGGCACGGAGCGCTCACACTAGTAAAACGAACCGAGCTTTGGGGGTCAAACGCACTCGGGCATGGTTCAAAATGCCTAGAGTGAGTACATCCTAAATCCAAGCGTATCCCATCATGCATCATCATGGAAATCTGTCCAGTATAATTTCAATATTAATAATAAGATAATTAGATATTGCATATAATTTGATAGTAAAACATAAAGAGTTGAACATTTTATTGGTGCAAAGATTAGTAGGTGTATTTTTTTCACATTTGCAACTACTTTTCATCACTTAATTAGAATTACCACTAATAAATTGTGTCGTCTGTAATCGGGACTACTGAACAGACATTTAGAAGTTTATTTTAAAATGCAAAGTATTGAAAATCAAAATAAAGCTCAGTAAGCATTTTTACAACACTGTGAGTGTGTTCCATAAGGTAATGGTATGCTCTATACACACTTGTCATCTTCACACTCACTTGAACACTTTGGCCAAATAGAGGAAATACATACATCAGACAAATTGGTAAAGTGCAAAGACCACAAGTGTTGGTTTTTGGACAGGCCCTATAGTGGACCGCAATAATGCACCGCATTGAGGAGTGTACAACCAATGTACACTCAATGGCTAGAGAAAATCCATAATGCACTGTGAGGGTCATGCCAAATTAATTCCCACGTTTCTCTATTTTTCCAAACCACTGGTCCAATGTCGGTACAGTGTATAATCATAGATTTAATTGATTATTAAATAGTTTACAGTAGTTAATTAAATAGTTTAATTAATTAAGTTTCAAAATATTATTAAACGTCAAAAACAAACTATGCAAAAGCGCCAGCCTTTCCGGTGCACTCAGTGTCCGAATCTAGACTATATTAGTGGACTAATGTAAGGAATGGTGAATGAGGGTATATGGGGAGATTTCGAACACAGCATGAGTGATTTTTGTCAGTTGCTAATGTTTTCTGGGTCAGTGCAATGTGGTTGCTAAGACACTGTATTCTGAGTGATTTTTGTCCTTTGTTATGAAGTTTAATGTGTTCTGACTCGATGCTATGTGTTATCTAACATATTCTGAGTGATTTTTACTATGCAGTTTGTGCCTGCTTTATTGACAGCTGGGTGAACATTACTACTTCGATTATTTAGAAAAGTATCAGCACACTTCTAAACAAGTAGCATGATTTGAGGTATCATTCATGTTTGTATCACAAGCAGTTACAAATTGCACTTTAATGTTTAGAGTTAAGTGTTTGTTCAAATCAGTATGAGCAATAATAATACAGATGCTATTACCATAAAAAAAAAAAAAACTCACACACAGTATAAATGTATAATTCCAATAGGACTCTTGCCGTGTTTGTTTATCCCCTCAATCAGTCACTCCAGGCAGCCAGAAGTCCTCTGCCAGCAGAATATTTCCATCTGACAGCTGCCACTTTGCCATGTAGCGTCTGGCCCCGCGCTGACTTCCTGCATCCCAGAGTTCCACTCTTAGCACAACGTTGATCTCCCACAGGGCCAAATCCATTTTAGTTTGCTCTCCTCCACTGGCCACATTACTGCAGAAGAGAGGGGACATGAGAGCCATTTCCTGTCCCGGGGAGTGCGGCTCAGCATGAGAGTCCTCTGTCAATCCTGTATCTACGAAAGTTGATATATCACTGGGGGATTCAGAGTTCACATGGCTGCCAACAGCAGACACAAAGTTGGTGGCTGAGCAGGAGTCCGTTGACACTGGAGTGTCCTCATTGCGTTCAGGTAAACAGATACACCAAGAGCAGCGCAGAGGCAAACAGGATGCCATATTTGTCCATAAGTGCTGATCCTGACTATCTGATATCGAAGTCTGGCTGTGTGTGTCCTTCCTGAATGTCTGCAAGACAAACTTCCCAGGCTGCGTGTTGTTTACTAACTCCAATTTAGATTCATCTGACCTTTTTGCTGTCTTCTCATCATTCCTGTCCTGTCTGGATGTTTGTCTTCTTGCAGTCAGGTCCATATTTTAAGGATTGTCTGGAGAACGATGCTCTGTCAGACAGCAGACTGTGATCTCTGAAGAAGGATGGTGTTGTGTTTGTCCTGTAGGGATGACTGCATTCTTATGGCATAACTATGACCCGTCTCTTCTGGAAATCAGATGTCTCACGCCTTCTGGTATTCTGTGAGGCAGTGATGCCACATAAAAGTAAAGTAAAGTAAAGTAAAAGTAAAGTCGTGACGTATTGTCAAGTATGGTGACCCATACTCGAAATTGGTGCTCTGCATTTAACCCATCCAAGTGCACACACACAGCAGTGAGTAGTGAACAAATCCACACACACACACACACACACCGTGAACACACACCCGGAGCAGTGGGCAGCCATGCTGCAGCGCCCGGGGAGCAATTGGGGGTTCGGTGCCTTGCTCAAGGGCACCTCAGTCGTGGTATTGAGGGTGGAGAGAGCGCTGGACACTCACTCCCCCCACCTACAATTCCTGCCGGCCGGGGGCTCGAACTCGCAACCTTTCGATTACTAGTCCGACTCTCTAACCATTAGGCCACGACTTCCCCCAAAGGGGAAGGGGGAAAGGGACGTTCTCTGCATTTAACCCATCCAGGTACACCTGGAGCAGCGGGCAGCCATCAATGCGGCGCCCGGGGAGCAGTTGAGGGGTTCGGTGCCTTGCTCAAGGGTCTCACCTCAGTCGTGGTTGCCGGACCTGAGACTCGAACCCACGACCCTCGGGTTACAAGTCCAACTCTCTATCCATTAGGCCACGACTGCCCCCATTGAAAGTCGTATGTGGTTAGATTTAAACTTTTGAAGTCTTTATCATCATAATATTAAGGTAAATTAATAAAAGTTCAAGGAATGTAATGCTAAACATGGTTAACACAATGGCTGAGAGGAGATTTGAGGGACAACATTCACAATGTTTTCACAAAACTTAAACTGCATCAGAAATAATGACATTTGAGTTTCCTGTTTGTTAATGTTCAACAGGTAGTTTTGTTTTATCGTCAAGCTTTATGATTAGCTGACACAATCAGGCTGTGCATGGTCAGATCGCTTTTTCCTGTATCAAACAAAGCATATTTAAATTTGATCTGTCCGGTATTCTGGATATTTTATGTGTGATTTTAATGAGAAAAAAGGAAATGACTTGGAGAGAGAGAGTGGAGTAAGTTGTGTCAGCCCAATAATTTAGCAAATTGTGTTAATTTTTTTGTGACCAAATATTTAGAAAGTGGTCATCAGTGTTGGGAAGGTTACTTTGGAAATGAAATAGTTTACAGGTTACAGATTACAAGTTACCTCATTCAAAATGCAATAAGTAGTGTAACTATTTCAATTACTTAAACTGATTACATTTGATTACTTTCTGATTACTTTTCTAAATTTCTAACGAATGTTTTCTTCTGCTAATCATGTTCAAATATTTGGCAGCATTAATCGTATAGTAGAAGTCAACACCAATAATCCTTCATCACTTGAATTAAGATAATAATAATTCAATTTTAAAGCACAGCCCCACAAAATCAGACTTTCACTCCTCTTTTTTACTTTGAGATTGTTCTGATTTTTGATTTTTAAATTTCCAGCAATGGAATGTGTTTTTATCACTTGTCATGGTGGCAACTCTCAGACAGGTTGTAGCCTAAAGCTTTCAGTGGTAACTGGCAGACGTGGTGTGCTGCAAATTCAAACAAGGAAACCAATCAAAAGCATCAAAATGGCATCGCTTTACTAAATGGCCTTGTGGTAAAATAAATGTATACTTATCCAGGCCTAAAAATATATGCCATCCACAATAGTGCACTGGTAGTTTATAAAATGGTGTCAGATACAAATTATATAAATATATACAACCCGAATTCCGGAAATGTTGGGACAATTTTTACATTTGAATAAAATGAAAACTAAAGAACTTTCACATGAGCCAATATTCTATTCACAATAGAGCATAGAGAACATAACACATGTTTAAACTGATAAATTTTACACTTTTATGAACTAAATGAGCTCATTTCAAATTTGATGCCTGCTACAGGTCTCAAAATAGTTGGCACGGGGGCAACAAAGGGCTGAAAAAGCAAGAAATGTTGAAAAGATTCAGCTGGAAGAACATCTAGCAACTAATTAAGTTAATTGACATCAGGTCTGTAACATGATTAGCTATAAAAGGAATGTCTTCGAGAGGCAGAGTCTCTCAGAAATAAAGATGGGCAGAGGTTCTCCAATCTGTGAAAGAGTGCGTAAAAAGATTGTGGAATACTTTAAAAACATTGTTCCTCAACGTCAACAATACAATGCATAACATCATCAAAAGATTCAGAGAAACTGGAGAAATCTCTGTGCATAAGGGACAAGGCCGAAGACCTTTGTTGGATGCCTGTGGTCTTCGGGCCCTCAGACACTGCATCACTCTGCATCACTGCATGATTCTGTCATTGACATTACTAAATGGGCCCAGGAATACTTCCAGAAACCACTGTCGGTAAACACAATCCGCCGTGCCATCTGCAGATGCCAACTAAAGCTCTATCATGCAAAAAGGAAGCAAAATGTGAACATGGTCCAGAAGCGACGTTGTGTCCTGTGGGCCAAGGCTCATTTAAAATGGACTGTTTCAAAGTGGAAAACTGTTCTATGGTCAGACGCGTCCAAATTTAACATTCTTGTTGGAAATCACGGACGCCATGTCCTCCGGCTAAAGAGGAGGGAGACCTTCCAGCGTGTTATCAGCATTCAGTTCAAAAGCCAGCATCTCTGATGGTATGGGGGTGCATAAGTGCATACGGTATGGGCAACTTGCATGTTTTGGAAGGCACTATGAATGCTGAAAGGTACATAAAGGTTTTAAAGCAACATATGCTTACCTCCAGATGATGTCGTTTATTTCAGGGAAGGCCTTGTTTATTTCAGCAGGACGATGCAAAACCACATACTGCAGCTACTACAACAGCATGGCTTTGTAGTAGAAGAGTCCGGGTGCTGAATTGGCCTGCCTTCAGTCCAGATCTTTCACCTATAGAGAACATTTGATGCATCATTAAACGAAAAATACATCAAAGACGACCACAAATTCTTCACCAGCTGGAAACCTACATCAGGCAAGAATGGAACCAAATATCAACACCAAAACTCTAATAAACTCATAACTTGCGATGCCCAGATGTCTTCAAACTGTTTTGAAAAAAAGACGAGATGCTACACCATGGTAAACATGCCCCCGTCCCAACTATGTTGAGACCAGCAGCAGGCGTCAAATTTGAAATGAGCTAATTTTGTGCATAAAATTGTCAAATTTCTCAGTTTAAACATGTTATGTTATCTATGTTCTATTGTGAATAAAATATTGGCTCACGTGATTTGAAATTCTTTTAGTATTCATTTTATTCAGATTTAAACAAACACACACATACATACATATATATATATATATATATATATATATATATATATATATATATATAAAATTTATGGATTATTTTTACCACAGTCTCATGAACTAAATGGTGGCACAGCTTACCACACTCTCCTCTACCCCTATTTTTTGTCACTAAAATTACATTCACACAGTAGACTGAGTTTTTCATCAGATGGAAGTGTGGAGCCAGAGGGGGAATAAACAATAAACAGAGCTTCACGCTGATGTGGGGTGTAACAGTGGCCTAATTTTTATAAGCAAAGCCACTCTACATATAGGAAGTGTGTTTCTTTCAGATAAATATGATGTTGTGTCAAGATGAGCCCCATCCTTGTCAAAATAACTGTGATTATAGTCAGATTGCACCTCTGTCTGAGCACATTGAGTCGCAATATTTCACACAGCCTCTGAGGCTTTTACAGAAATCACTTACTGTCACACCCCACCTCAAAGAAGATATATCAGAGACTTACAGAGACAAACTCAATGTTACACAGTATGATGAGTCTTTCCTCATATGTTCCTGTTCAAATATTTTGTTCATCTTCTCTGGGATTATTACCTGCAAGTTTTTCATCAAAGAAGCTTCTGTAACTTTCTTCTTGGTGTTGATTTGTCAACTTGGTTCTTCAAAAATCTTCAAAACCATTGGTGATTCTGAAACTGTTTAAAAATTTGAGATCAGTTAGATTTATTTTGTTTTTTCAGAAATACGATTTTTTACAGAAATTGATGCTTCTTTCAGAGCAAGGACCCATTAAAGTGATCAAAAGTGACAGTAAAGACTTTTATACTGTTCTGTTTAACAGTTCTAAATACTGTTAAAAATCTATTTTTAATAAATATCTATTTCAGCCATGAAACTGAAAGATTGTGTACATGCAACCTGCTAGCAAGCTTGCATGTAATAAAAAATGTATTACATGGCAAGCTGATTGGCCTCTGCTGATTCTGCAGCCAGTGAGATTGCTTACTCAACATTTAAATAGTCTAGTTCAGAGTTCACTGTTAGCGGTCCTGCGACACGCTATCAGATTTCCTCTGAAACCCTCCACCTCCCCCAGATCCACCTGTCTAGATCTACTAATGGATTTATGTATGTATATTTATGCAGCAGGAGCATGTCTTACATGCAAATAGCGTTTGGGTCTGTGTATCTACTGGCAGTAACAATTCCATGCTTCAGATAAATAGTATGCAGCAGCAGTGTAGCAGATCTAGTCCACCAAGAAAAATTAACATGCTGAAACTATTTTTATTTTATTTGTTTGTTTATTTAACAGGGACAATACACTAGGCATTGTTACACACAGACAACCGATGCCGTGTACATAGGGCATATAGCATAAAGCTAGTTTGCAGCCCTCGTCCCTGGTTAGGCTTTTACATAAAATCAAAACAACCAAATAAAAAACAAGCACAATCATCACAAGAAACAAAAAGAGTACAAATAAACATATATACAGATAACTGCTAGTTCTGATTGCAACTTTAAATCAACAGGCATGGTATTCCATAGATGTGAACCTTTTACTGAGAAGGATGAATGACCCACAGTAGTTATGCATCTCAAACTCTTTCAAATTCCCCCTTACTGCCCCTATGGTCTTTGCCACAGCACTACTGAGTTTTTGTATCAACTGACAGGCTATATCAGGGGCAAGGCCATGTATACACTTAAATACTGTTTTTATAAATGAAAACTTTAAAAGATTGTCAAAACTTATGAATTTGACAATGATGCCATTTCATTGGTTTCTGATCCATTACTTTTAAAGTTTGTTTGTATAGTGACATCATATGCTTAAAAACTGATTGAGAAGCTTGACCCCAAATTATCGCACAATAGGTCATATGTGATCATATCATAGCATGCATAAACACTTGAGCTGCTTTAAGAGATATACGTGGTCTTATCATACGAAAAAAGTTCAAATTTGTCTTGATAGTCTTTTTCTTAATATGGGCATCAAACTTAAGCTTAGAGTCGACTATAACACCTAAATATTTAAATTCACTCACTACCTTCATTTCCTTTTGGTCACTTTTGATTTTAAATACATCCAGTGCTTTGTTCTTTAATGAAACATGAATAATGAATAACTGTTAAACAGTTATCCTGCAGCCACTGGGAAATACAGACTAGTTGTCTGGTTAACATTTCTGCAGCCATATTATAAGTTTCTGCTGTTACATAAATAACTGTGTCATCTGCATACATTTGACAATCAACCTCTTTGCAACTTTCAGGTAAATCATTTATATACAAACAGAAGAGCAACAGACCTAATATTGAACCTTGTGGTACACCTAGTTTGCATTCTTGAAGTGATAACTTCACACCATTTTAACACATTGCTGTCTACAATCCAGGAATGATTTGAACCAGTTTAGAGCTTGTTGAGAAAAGTTCATTTGTTTCAATTTATTTTTGAGTACTACAGTATTAAAGCCTTTTTATGGTCTAGAAATACTGCTCCCACTACATTTCCTTGATCCAAACTACTTTTTATGTTATCTATAAAATGACATAACTAACCTTTCCATTTATATTCAGCTTTGATATGCCTTTACTTTGATTAAATTTCTGATTGGTTAATTTATCCAAATAAGTGAGCTATTGCCCTGAGATTCAGCAAACAACTGCATGAAATAAGATGACTTTGCTTTTCTAAGTTCACTAAGCACTTAATTTCATAAGCCTTTAAAAATCAATATATCTGTTTGTTGTTTTGTAGATAGATTTTTGCAATGCCAAATGCCTCTTTTTCATTAGCTGATGAATATCATTATTTATCCAAGGCAAAAAAAAACACGTTTCTCCTGTTACTTTTAAAGGAGCGTGTAAACTTCTGGATTGTATTTGCAAGTGTGTCCATCAAAAAATCACAGCACTCATTTAGATTATCAATTTGAAATATTCTCTCCCAATTTATATTATTCAACTCATTTTCAAACTGAAACATTTTCTTTTTGGGAATTCCAATTTGTGAATTATTAACTCTGGAACCAAAAAAAACCGGCTCTGAAATCGTTGTTTCCTTAATTTTCTGACAATCAAGGTCAAGTTATGATCAGACAGACCTGTTAACAAATTATACATTTTGTAACTCACTTTGATTTATTTTTTGATTAACTAAGATTAAATCTATCAGTGCTTTACTTGTTTGAGTGATTATTGTAGGGCTCGTTATCATTTGATGCAATTTATATTTAGATGTAATACTTTACGTTTTTTTTCTTACTAGTATTCAACCAATTTATATTAAAATCTCCCAATAAAATTGTTTCAGTGTGACAATTAAACAAATTAAACAGTGCATAAAAAATCATGGTAAAACAAATCATTATGAGAAGGAGGGTTATGTAACACCATAATATTAAAATGAATTCTCGCTGATAACACTACATTTCAAATTAAACATTCTAACCCAAAAGTCTCCAGTTCAATCACAGAACATTTAAAAATGTCTCTGATATAAACCAGTACCCCACCTCCTTTACCAGATAATATTTCCTGTAACATGAATAACCAGGGACATCAATCATATTTGTAGGAATAGTATTTAACCAAGTTTCACTCAGTGCTAAGAAGTCCAATTATTCACTCATTAATTGTTGAACTTCATCTTTTTTTTGATAAAACACTACGTATATTAAGATGACCTCCAAAAATACATTTTGACTTTAAGTCCCAGATCACTTTTGCATGATTCACTGTTTGAAAGTATTGCAATTATTTTTGCTTACATACTGCATAACCAAAGTCCCTTTACCAACATGTGGTTTTGATGACTTTCTAGCTAATTGTTCCACGTAAGGCAAATTGTTTGTATGTGCTCGATCAATATGGAGAGCAGAGTTTGGGGTCTAGTTTTTGCAAGCCATTTCCCATGATTTCCTGTGAAGATACCAACAAAAGATCACTGTTCTCCACTTCTGCTGTTCCAGCAATGACTTAGTTCTGATTAAACTCCATAAAGGTGCCATTATCCTGTGCAAGGCCTGTAGAAGGCCTCACCACCCCAACACCATGTGTGTTCACCAGTTCCCACTGCAGACATCCTTCAGACCACATATCCACAGACAAACCCAAGTTGATGTAAGTTGAAATGCCTGGGTTTAGCTGTATATCACCACTTGGCAAGAGCAAAAAGAACAGAACTTTCAGAGCATGTCCTTTCCTTCTGCCTTTTATACGTTGTTTAACCTGGTTTCCAAGTGTGTGTTGGGATTCAAATGTTGTTTTGAGCTTACTATTCATCATACATCATACATCAAATCGGCATATTAGAATGATTTTTGAAGGATCATGCAACACTGAAGACTGGAGTAGCCTAATGATGTTGAAACTTCAGCTTTGCATCACAGGAATTAATTAATTGCATTTTAAAATTATATTCACATAAAACAGTTATTTTAAATTGCAATAATATTTCATAATATTACTGTTTTTTACTGTATTTTTGCTCAAATAAATGCAGCCTAAGGTCATAAGACACTTCT
The DNA here is from genome assembly GCF_936440315.1 of Barbus barbus. Classification (NCBI taxonomy): domain Eukaryota; kingdom Metazoa; phylum Chordata; class Actinopteri; order Cypriniformes; family Cyprinidae; genus Barbus; species Barbus barbus. The sequence goes on from NC_136755.1 coordinate 7,817,791, forward strand.
TTCAAAATCATTAAAACATTTGACCAACTCCAAACATACAATTCCAACCCTAACCTGAAATCAAAGGGAAATAACTGATTGAACACAGGATGTTGATCCAGGAACGTGTGTTGCTTGGGTTAATCGCATTGTGCAAGCAGCATAATCATTGAGGATTGGACATTCTGTGACTTTCAGAGCACATTTGATCATTTGCCAGTAAGAACAGTTTGTATGAAAACCTAATCTGCTATAAAACAGAAAATACTGCCAAATTTCCTGTGGTCCAACATCGGCTTTAGGATGAAAGACCACAGTACCAAGATAAGCATTTGATTTAATATGCAAAGTATGTCAAATTTAACAAGCTACTGATTTATTGTATTGTGTGTCATCTTTTTAACCATGCACTACAACAGATTGTATAATGATGTGTCGGCATAATGCATTAAAAGCTGTTATTTCAATCTGATACAAGCAGAACTGTGGCAGGCTGCTGATCTGATTAATGTAAGAAAACATAATTATTTCAGTTTATCATATGTGCATGGTTTGATTCTTGACTTGATTTTTACATGGTTCTCTATGAGATCATTGAAATACCCTTCATGTATTTCTGCCCAGTGCCATAGGGAGAGTGAGAAGTTCAGCTCTACATCTATGAATTGTCACAGATGGATGAATATCAGCATTCATAAAGCAAATGAAAACTCTAAATTCTCATTCATGCACTGATTTTTATTTATGCTTCCCAAAACAAGCAGAAATAAAATAAATAAATGAGTACAAATCGCATATACTTTGAAGGTATGACCTGAGCTACTGTATATCTAGAGACTAGAATATCACAGCGACTTGAGTGTGAGTTCTTCACACTTGAGCCAATAAGTGATCACTTGGAACACCCTAGCAACCACATAGCAACATGCTTACAACCATTTAGAATATCTTTGCAACTGCATAGCATTACCCTGGTCCCTGGCAGCCACCTGCAACTCCTTAACATCATGGCTGCAAGCTTTGTATGGACAAACATCACTCACATTTTAGTTCTGAAATTTAAAAAAAAAAAAAATCTAGGAAAAAAATATCATTTCTGTCCATGACGTGGTGAAAAAACAAGATATCATGATGGGACCATAATTTGGTCGCATGACTTTTTCCCTCATTCAGTTGTAGCCATGATTTAAATGTTCTCAAGATGGCACTGGTGTTGGCTTGGCGTCTGTTGCTCTATTTGTGTCTGTTTATTTTGCTTATTTTTCCATTTCTAAATTGTTATGCTCTGCTGTCCTATGCTCGTCAAACATTGCTGTCTCTTTTGAAAACTCACTTGTATCCTTTAGCTTTTGCAAATTGATGTTGTTTGAATGTGATTTTATCTTAGATCATTATGTTGTACAGCACTTTGGTCAAGCGTGACCACAATTTAACGAAAACAAGGGGAACAAATTAGTACAATATGTCTACAGTTGAAACTAAAATGAGGGAACAATGTCCATAATTGAACTAAATCAAGGGAACAAATTAGTACAACATGGCCACAATTTAAAATATTATCTGTGCAAAATACAGCGTTTTTAAATTTGTATCCATTTGTTGCTCTAAAAATGGATGCGTCCTTTTTTTTGACTTGTTTACTTGAACCCAATATGGTCATATGCTGCCTTCATGTATCGGAAATGTCCTATTTCCCACTTATGAAGTCGTGATAACGAGCTTGTCGCATTTACGTGCTTTGTTGTTGGAAAGAATAAAATGTAGCATCCCATTGGTTGACAAGAAAATAAACATTCCCCACACTATAAATACACTACTTTAGCAACAAGAGAAAGTGATGTAGTTATTGAGGGAAAACATAAAATAAAGAATAGCATTGACAGCAGCAATCATTGTCCCCTCCACCATGTTTAAAGTTAATGGCCCGCCCAGCTCGGATACTCTGGTATCAAAATTATCTTTGAGTTTCTAGTAAATACGAATTGAGAGGCCGTTCACATCCAGTTTCCTTTTAGGATACTCATATTTATGATAATTCCTATAGCACGTGAAGGCAGCATTCATTTTGGGATCTGCGAGTCTACCATTGGAGAAAGCATTACAGCCAACTTGGATCACGTGTGCCTTGATAACCAACCATGTACAGTCTTGACATCATTGAATTTCTGTCAGAGTTGTGCGACAGTAATTCACTGTTTGCGAATATCATAGAAATTAGATCAAAACTCAACTGTTTACATGTCAACTGTAGGGTCACCAACATTCTTCAAAGTATCTTCTTTTGTGTTCAACAGAAGAAAGAAACTCATACAGGTTTGGAACAACATGAGGGTGAGTAAATGATGATAGAGCCAAGACCATCAACACCACATTTTTTATTTGAATAAATTTTACACTTCTTTATTCATAACATCACCTGTAAACAATTTTAAGCACACCTGCAGAAACAGTTACTGCATGGACACTCTCTGCTGTTTGTGCAGCCAACTTTAGTCAGACTGTTGTCATGTCTGGCTGTGAATGCTTGTGGAGAAAAAGTTTCAAACTGGCAATGTGTGGGCAGGCTACGGTGAGCAGAAAAGATCCGTCTTGGCATTTCACGCTTCTTGTTTTCTCCAAGCAGCCTCAAGCACACTGCTTTCCTGATGTGATGTATTCAGGGAACACTGAGTGGAGTTTGGGGACAGGTGTTGGAGCGCTGGGTGTCTGTCCTGGGGCTGTCTCGCATGACTCCAATGCAAGGTCATTCTGAGGACTACACAAGTTAGTCCCTGTGGACCGCTGGTCTGACATAACTGGAAACTGCATTGATAGCTCAATTGCTATTTTTTTCCCCTCTCTGTTTTCTTCCAGCAACTTAAATTGTCATTATCAAAACCTTTTTGGCTGATGTCTCACTTACAGTGTCAACACACTCCTCAAGGGAGGGTTGTAAGCAAACATGCATAATACATGTGAAGTGTAATCTCAAATCAGTAATACATTGGCACTCACTCCATCCGTCTTCTGGCTTTGGATGAGACCGCAGGCTCTGGCGTTGGGCCGCATTCTTACTTAAGAGATATTTGCTAGGATGTACTCAAGTGTAATTGTGATCATAAAATAGTGTCTCAGAAGGACAAGCAATCGAACTTCAAGTAAAGTTTCTTGCGAGGTTTAATTTTGTCACACAAAATATTTATTTTATGCAAAATATTCATTTTTATAATTTATATTGAAAACACATATATAATTTTGTTTAATTGTATTTTAATACATTGCATTTAATTGTATTTATTGGAAAGGGTTCAAATATGCAAAAGATGTTGGAAAACTGAAGATTCTGCAGGACCTGGAGGATTTTTCTGAAGAACAGTGCTCAGTTTAACTGTTCAGAACAAACAAGGGACTCATGAACAACCATCACAAAACATCATAGATCATCCAGGTAACCACACACAGTATTAAGAACCAAGGGTTCACAAACTTTTGAATGGGGTTATTTTAATAATTTCAGCTATTTTTTTGTCTTGTGGACTATATGTAAACATCTTTTATTGAAAACATCTTAATCAGGACAGTACTAAATAAAAAATAACATGCATTTTGAATGATCTCTCTTATTTTGTTAAAATTATTCACATTTTCACAGATTCTGCAAGGGTTTCCCAAACTTTCGCATGCAACTGTAGATAGATAGATAGAGGCCAATGTGAGCTCCATTTTAATGTGGCCTAAATAAATAATAAATGTAGGCCTATAATCATGATCATTAGCATGTTAACTGGTGAACTGGAATATATAGGGGGAAATTATTTTGTTTTTGGGGGGGGGGGGGGGGGTATATAAGATTATCTAATAATCTGTGATAGGATGTTACTGTATTTCTGCAGTATGTACACTGTAAAAAAAAAAAAGTTGAGCCAACTTAAAATTTTAAGACAACCAGCTTCAGCAGATTTTTGAGTTCTCTCAACTTGTTGTTTTAAGTTTATACAACAAAAAGTTGAGGATCTCCTACAAAAATAAATTGAGAGAACTCAAAAATCTGCTGAAGCTGGTTGATTTTTTTTACAGTGTAGGCCTACACTAGTGTATGTACTGTACATGTGTAGGCTAAGCATATTTGTAATGCACATTCTTTCTCTTTTTTTGTTGTCTGAAGTAAATCAACTTGACTCGAGCATCTTCATAAATATAACGCACCTGAAGGGGACGCTCGTATCGTCTAGTATTCACTACTAAGTGAACATGGCAGGCTTTCTGTTGCTGTCAGAGCGTTCGCTGTAGGCTTTGATCCGCTTCGTGTGATTGGCTGTGGTTTGAGTGGGCGGGGTTTAAACAGCGCTTCGTATACATATACAGCAGGAAGCGCTCAGCCACAGAGAGACAGAAGGCTTGAGGAAAGTCAGCGAGGGCTGATGTAGGCTGTTTAGAGAGGACGACAGTGAAAGCTGTTTGTACTGTTTTTCGTACAGGACGGGTAGACCAAAGACAAAACACCGCTCCAAAATGCTCTGCCATGTAACTCGACCGGACGCGGTGGTGATGGAGATTGAAGTGGACGCGAAGGCGAACGGAGAGGACTGTCTGAATAAGGTAAGATGATGAATGAAAGTCTTAATGTGAAATGGATTATTACACGTTTTTGAAGCGTGCATGTATACGACCAGCCCTCGTGCGTTACTGAAAAGAACAAATTTTGAAAAACAAAATCTGTAGCCTGAGCGCGGAATGAATGAGTTTATATGAAGCACACGGAAACTTGATTTCAACAGCAGTCTGTTTATGTCTTTTATTTCACGCGTTTATTTGGGTGAACATGACTAAATATTTTTAGCATGTTCTTAAATCATTTTTAAGTCCCATTCGAACATTTCTTTCGTTAGATCATTCACACAAATAATCAAATGTTAGGCTGCACATATATTGTATTGTTCCAAAACAAACTAAATGATTTTGCATGATAATTAACAAACACTGTTTTGTAGGTTAAACGTTTACGTGATTATTTTCAGAAAAAAAAAAAGTTTGGTTAATCTAAACAATAGTGCGTGCATGTGTGATGGCATGCTCGAGGTTACTAAAGTTCATTCGCTTCAGCTGCAGATGTTTGGCTCGTGCGTGGAGATCCTACACCACCTCCGACGTAAGTCACAAAATGGATGGTTTTTCAACATGTTATAAATGTTTTAAGGACATCTCTGAAGTTGTATTGTATGATTTTTGCACAAACCTCAAACTTTGTAGTCTAGCACCAATTTTGAGAACATGAAATTAAAGGAATTTGTTGCGTTTTCATGGCGATGTAACGAGGCTTAAATTAGTGAATTAATTTCGCTTGTGTAAGCATTTCATCTCCAGGATATTTTTATGAACTGTACAAACTTTATTTCCCTCTATAGCATGTCTAAAGGCTTCATTTTTCCTCTCTGGACTTCAGATTTGCCCTTTAAAGGGATTTTTCTCGCCTCTATTACATAAGTGAGACTTTGAGGAGAAATAATAGCCTCCTGAGAACTAAAATAACAGTTTGTTTTTGATCTTGATTTGTTAAAATAAGCCATGATTTTACTACAAAATAAACCCCCCAAAAAACACGGTTACTATAGTTAATCCATGGTAACACTAACCATAGTTTAACCATGGTATTTGTAATAAAACTGGTTATACAGATGGTAATCAATGTGCCAAAAAACCATGGTTACTACACTTTTACTCTAGTAAAGCCATGGTGTATTATATTATAAACTAATACATTTAGCAAAGTTTATGGTTAAAGGAATAATTTGTCCATAAATAAGGATGAGTAAATTATGGCACAATTCTCTGGTAAAAAAGAAAATGCTTTACTTTGATGGCAAACACAAAAAGAGATGGGCATAATGTCCAGCTGCTTTTATCGCCGCAAAGAAAGTTTAAGGGGACAAGGAAACAAATTCTGATGTTTAACAAAATGTGATTCTTTCTTTGATGGTGACAGGTATGTCGGAAGTTGGGAATTATTGAGGTGGATTACTTTGGGCTGCAGTTTTCTGGCAGTAAGGGAGAGAACCTGTGGCTGAACCTGAGGAACAGAATCTCCCAGCAGATGGACAATCTCACGCCCTGCAGACTACGGCTTCGAGTAAAGTTCTTCGTGGAGCCTCACCTTATTCTGCAGGAGCAGACGAGGTATGTACACCCAAAAAACCATGTGTATTACATAAGTTTAGCACAGATATATTTTCAATCGCCGAACACTATGATTGAGCGCTTCAGAGCTTCACTCTCCATCGCGATGTGCAGCACACCTGTGTTTGATGTACCGTAAGCTCTAGTGTGAAGGCGCATGTCTCGTTGTCGCACACACAAAGAAAGAAAGAGCAATACCCCTTTTCCACCAAGGCAGTTCCAGTGCTGGTTCGGAGCCAAAGCCTAGTTTCAAACCGGTTTGTTGTCTTTCGACACCCAAAGCACCAGCTCCGAATCAGGAAAAGCAGTTTGTAAGCTAGCCCAGCAATCTTTTGGTGCTAAAGGAAGAACCGCTTGCGTCAGGGGCTGGGGGCGGGGTTACCGTGACCAACAAGACGACAGAAACTTTGGACCGCCATATTTGAAACGGCAGCTGAACACGTTGGATTTGCCGTGTTTGGATGCCGATGTATGTTCGCAAAGATATGAACATCAATAGCAACGCAACGTCGGCCATTGTTGATAGTTGTTTAGGCTTGTTTGGGATGGATCAGCACTGCGCGGACCGGTCGGTGCAAGCCATCGGGGTGCTGTGGGAGCGACTGGAAAGCAGATGGCTCTTTATGCTTTTGTGGTGCTTTAGTGTGTTGTGTGCTGATCTGTCTGTTGTGTTTGGCGCTGCCGCGCTAGTGAATCGAAATATGAAACGTATTCAGTGACGTAAGACCTAGGGGTGGCACGGTACACAGATGTCACGGTTCGGTACGTACCTCGGTTCGGGGGTCACGGTTCGATACAATTTCGGTACAACAGGGAAAAAAAAGACATCTACTTTGCTCAGTTTTTTTTATTTTGATGTGAAAATGCTAAATATTATTACATGTTATATATATAAAATCTGTTTTGTTTTCATTGTGAGTGTACACAAATAAAAGCAGACCTTTAACTACAAGCAACAGCACAAATAAAAATACAATAGAGTAAAGATACAAATAAAATAATCTGATTTTCAGGGGGTTTTTTAGGTACAGAAATTGAAGTACGATTAAAGTAATCAAAGGTAAAACAGCATTGCATATTTGACTGTATAAATTAAAGATTACTCTTTATTAAAGTTACAAAAGCGATTCAATCAAGAGCAGTGAGTGATTTCTTTGTTGTTGCTGTTTATTTAATATTAACTGTCACTTTAAGAGAAAGCACTGATACTGTACGCCCAGCCGGCTATGTCTGCTATAGGATACTTACCAAGACGGGCATTTTGACAGAATTTTGTGTGAATTTATCCATTAAAACACAATACTTCAGAGAGAGCTTCATATTTGTGCGCGTTCTGAGGCGCAGGTTTGTGCGCTTCTGATGAGCGCACGCACAAATCTTCTCACTGCGCGCGCGAGCTCGCGTCCTCTGGCTCTTAAATATTTGAGCTGGCAAAGCTTACATGACTTTAGTCTAAACACCGACATCAACGTGTGCTGTTCAGGTCTCACCTGTGCGCGCGCTAACAGCACCCGGGTGATGACGGAATAAATGCTCATATTCCAGCATACGGCACTCGCATTGAACAAGAGTGAATGATTTGTCCACTTTTTTTTTTTTTTTTTTTCTTTCTCATCGCTGTTGTTATAATGTACTGGGAAGCCAGAATGCGCATCCATTAACAGAAACATACATTAGCCGAACCCTATTTGTTTTACGTGTTATTTATAACAAACCACATGCGTTGTCAGAATTCAGTTGAACCGCGGTCCTAGCGCGTGCCGAACCGTGTGTGGAGAACCGTGCGGTTCGGTTTTTTTCCGCGAACCGTGCCACCCCTAGTAAGACCTGGCTCTGTATTGGCTCTCTGCAAAAGCAACCGGTTCTTAAAGGGCTCACCAACTAGGAACCGGCAATAGAACTGGCTCTGAACTAGTACCTGGTTCCTGCTGTTGGAAAGGGTGTATTAGAGACTTGCATAACATGCAGAAATTACTTGCTACATGTAAACTATATTCTTTGTTGTATTTTCCTGTCAAAATAACAGCGTTCCTTTTGGAATACTTCAGCTTTTAAGAACTGCCGGGTTTTCTGGTAGGGGGTGGAACTAATGTGCAAACGACAATCTCATTGGCTGCCGCTCACCTATTATCGTCCCTGTTTTGATTTGAGCAAATCAGTTTGAGCGAATGCAGACAACCTGATTAATATTCATTAATCCAGCAGCTTATTAATCCTTAGTGCGTTTTATATTGTTCTTATTAATAGAATTATTCTTCCTCCTCCTCCTTATTGTCATCATCAGTATCTTATCAGTATTATTGTTAGTTTTTTCCCATTTTTATTTTTTTACAGAAACACTGACCAAAAAAGCACCACCACCAGTCCCAAGTTTAGTTAAAATGACTAATATGCATTCATGCATGGTTACCAAGTTTGAATTACTAATTACTAAAGTCATTAAATAGGCCTACTTAATTATCATATTATAATGCTTGACTGACTGATGTTAAGAGTATACTTTCAGATATTTAAAAGTGATGGCGATTCAATTGCCAAGGTGTCCGTATATGGTTGAAAAAAGAAATGGATATTGTTTGAGGAAGTTGTGACCGAGAACATTTCATCATCGTTTACGAGTAGAGACCTTTTTAAACTTCCGTTCCAATAAAGTTAGAGAGAAATTCAGAAGAACGACAAAGACAACTGAGCATGTGGGTGTATGCATGTTTTGTGTGATATTAGTGGAAGTAAAGCCATTTATCTTCCATTCACTGTCTAATGTGAATTCCACGCCCGACTTGAGCTATATCTTGTTTTTAAAGTGTGACTGTGTTAAGATATAACCACAAAAAATCTAGGGCATGTTGCATATTAAATTAATTTAGCAATGCTGGTTTTGAGTGTTCTTTCAGCTTCACATGTGTCTCGGGTAGAGAAAGAGAGCGAGCACTTTGCACAGTAGCCTGTAAAGGTGTTTTTTTGTTTTTTCTCTCAGTACAGTGGTTTGCCCTGTAATAACCCTGCTCCCTGTGGGTTACTGTAGGTCGTTGTGCTATGAGTGGCAGCAGGAAATGTGATCCCCCTGCTCAGAAGCTCCGACCCACAGAGACTGAGCTGGCAGAGTCACCACCACCTCATGCTCTTTTATTCACTGCAACTGTGGAGTTTTGTTACTTTGTCCAATTGAGACCAATGTGGAGCACAGCTTAAAGAACACAAGTTTACAAGTTAAACTCTAGTAGCAGTATATGTGGTATTCTTGACCAAGTTATTTTTATTTTAAAAAATTACAGTAAACTACAGTGAACGTACATGGGCAACACAAATGTTAAAACTCAGACTGTTTTGAAAGTATAAGCACAAGACTTAAGGGGATATTTCACCAAAAAAAAAAAGAAAATTCTGTGATTTACCCTCATGTCATTCCGAAACTTTGAGTTTGTTTTGAGGAAAACAAAATGAGATCTTTTGAAGAATGTTGGTAACCAGACAGTTTTGGTGATCATTGAGACAAAGGCATTTCTCTCAATATAATCATCTGTGTTCATATTAGAGAAAGTTACAGTTTTACACAGTAAATAATGACCAAATTAAAATTTTTGGGTGAACTGTCCCTTTTAAGAACTACGTGCAATGATGAGACTAGTGTGATATAACCGCTTATCCTTGTCCATTTTATTTGTATCCTATTTTCTGCTCTTATGACCATGCATGTTGTATGTTTGTGAAGAATCAGTGTTATTAACTAAAATAATTTTTGTTCATTGAAATGGTTGAATATTAGACGAAAAGCTTAAACTTAAATGAAAATATTACCTTTGTAATTAACTGAGATGAGCTTGAACTGGAAAAACTACAATTACTAAAATTTTAAAATTACGTAGAAATTTAATATTAAAAGAATTATGTAACAATTACTCAAATTTAAATAAAAATGAAATTACAAAAAACTGAGAATTCACTTTTTTTTAAATGGTATAAAAATATTAATAATACTGAAATAATGAATGTAAAATTTCACAAGTGCTTTAAAAATCAGAGCTTCACTTTTTATCCCTCAAAAATGCAACTGCTGTTTGCTTACTAGCAAGGTTAGTAGGAGATTCTGTCAGATTAGTCTTGTGGCTTTGGAAATAAAGTGCATTTTAATGTTTGTGTTAGTCTGTGTACTTTTATTGTAAGTCCCAGACTGTAACAACTGATTACTGTAACGGAGTTAATTGTTTTCTGTGGTCAGGGACATTCTTCCATTTAAATTCTCTATGGTTTTCCATTCCATTTTTTCCTTTTCTGAACTAAAATTGAAGAAATGAACGCTTTGGATAGGGCTCTGCAATTCAAAAATGAAATTAAGCTGTTAGTCTGAGGTTTTGAAGCGCTCCGGCAGTCAACTTCCTCCCCAGAGATAATTTGACTGGGTAGATACAATGCATGTCATGTAAATGAACTCTTTCCGCACAGACAGGTGTTAACAAGGTTTTTCATCCAGTCTCTCTTGTTTTTTCACATTCTCCTTGTGTGATGTTATAAGTAGTGGCACATGCTCATTCGTACTTCATTAACTGAACTTTTTAGTGAGTATGTACCTGCAGTGTACCACCTTCAACCCCACTGAACTCTATCGTCCTCCGGTATCTGCTGTGTGCCGTTATTTCATAGGCAGCCCATCTTGGAGCCCCGCGTTCTGTGCTCTCCAAACTCTGCTGGGTCCTTTTCAATAAAATGAAATGGCATGGCGTGCCAGATCCCGCAGGCATTCCCACATCCATGCATTCTCTAGGCAGAGCGTATGTGTGCTTCCGTTTCCTGGAGTGTCCTTTTTTTTTGTAAGGATTTGTAACTTTAAAAGCCCCTTTTTTTTGGTTTGGTTGGTTCTCCGCTGACCTGAGAGAGATTAGCAGGGTTTACTGACAGACGACGGATGGAAAGATTGAGGAATTTTGGGGGGAGGGAGAAAATTGGACTGGTAATAAAAATTTACACGTTGCGCTTCTTTACCCAAAACTACTTGATGTGAGGTGGAGGGACGTCGCACCCCTAGAGCCGCCACACGTAATTTCATTCAAGCTGGGCGGCCTTACAAATGGGCACAAAAACGTCTTGCCGTGTGTGAAGACTGACATGTTGGGAAAATCTGAGATGGCAGGGGCTGAGACTGTTTCACTGTCGACATCAGGATGAGAGCAAAGCTTTGATCAGGCTGAGATTGATTATTTGGAAGAGAAAATGTGAGGCACACTGAATAACAATGAATACAGTCATTGTACCCTATATGTGGCAGGAGCTGGCAGTGTTCAGAATGGAACATTAGCATATTGCTTAACGGCAGCGCCTGAGCACACAGCGCTCACATTCTCCCTCTTGTTCGCTGTCGTCGTTAAGAGTTCTGACTAAGTCAGTCCGTGCAAATTAAATGCGGACAGGAGGAGACTTCAGCTTCACTGGAGACGAGCAATCGACAAACTGTAAACTCGTGATTTCAAATTATGTTGAGCTTTATGCATTTGCCCACTGTCATATTCATGTCAGTTTCACTGTGTGCTGTATGTAAAATGAGGCTTTATTTGAAAAACAAAAAGATTCCCAATGCGCACAAACTTCCCAGAATACTGAGTGCCCTGTTGTTTACGGTGTTTACTTTCATTTTAATTAAATTTAAATATTTTATTTATTTGTGAAAATACTTTGCCATCTAAAGTATGTGTTTATTTTAAACTTATATTTTGTATCCATTTTCAAATTTCTTAAATCTTAATTAAAAATAAATCAAATTATATCGGCCACCCTGCTTTCCAAGATATCTGCATCGGCTTTCAATAAAACAATATCGGTCGACCACTCATTTTAATATCTGCCATTTGAAAGTGAAATTCTGGCTGATACGATAAGTTGATAATTAATGTTCTTTCATTCCTCTAAAAACACAAAGTATAAAACACTAATTTTGTCAAGGGAACCATACAAGAGTAATCGACTACATGGAGAAATTGACGCCCATAACAGAATATAAATGGCTGCCTGGTATTTCTGAGTGTAATGCAGGCTGCTGTCACATGAAAACAGTCCATTGTTAACTTTTTGGCACCGTTGTAGATTTGTGTGCGTGCACATGCATGCATGATGCGACCTAGCCTCAAGGGTCATGTTCCCTAACCTTGTTTGTGCAATGACCTCTGCCCTACTTCGACACTGCGTTCCACTGCTCCTCGCATTGACTGGCAGTGAGCTCTGGCATATATTCACCACAAACTCATACAAATGCAGCCTGAAGCCACATGGTTTTCCCCACAGAGCATTTTAAGTGGAATTGTGTATGCGCATGAAGTTTGCCATTCTCTCTCATCATTTTGTGTCTGGAACTTTTGAGGTCATCTTAGAAAATGTGTGAATGTATTGCAGCTGTAAGGGATCAAACATTCCTGTAAAACCATTACAGAGGTCCGAAGTGCTGATTTACGACTGAAAGTGAGCTCATGAGGACTCATGCACATTACAAACAGGTGCAAGAGTGGTTGATTCAACCTTTGCTGGAAGTTACAAAAAAGTACTGTGACAGAACTGTGGTTCACTGGTGGTAATTTTTGATTTCAACCTTCAATTTTGGTGGCAACCTTCACAAGTCACTTCTATGGTGTTGCACATTTCTGAGTGAAATTGGCTTTCTAATGTAAAAAAAAAGGGGGCGGGACTAAGATTTATCTATCAGAATTGATTGGATCTTTAAAAAAGTGGGTAATACTGATCAGAATTAAGTTGACTGGTTGAATGGGAGGTTCTGGAAACAAGGATTCAGTTAATAATTTTAACTGAAGTCTTTTTCTCAATGGCTTGCCTCATTACAAAAAGCAAATTCAGTGTACCTTGACATTCTGGAGTTGGAAATGTTTGAATGAGAAAGGGCCACGCTCCGACCCCTGCTGCACCTCTGTACCAGTTCAGGACTAGGACTAGATGCTCGGGCTTTCACACTTTCTCTACTTCCTTTTCTATCTCTGTCTGTACTGTTATGTAAGATGCACTAAACAGTGCACAGGCCTCTGAATGCCGAAGAGCCGCTTATATAAGCCCCAGAGCGGGCCAAATGGAACAGCTTTTGTGTCTGTGGTCCATTATTATGACAGTTCTTCATGTTCATTAGTATTAGTGCATCTTCCAAAAATAGATCATTATACTTCCTCGGTGGAGAGTGCTGGTGGATGATTGCCAGATAGAAATGTTTACTAGTACAGCAAAAGGGATTCGGCACAAATGATTGTTTCCAGTGCTTGGAAGTCTATGTTTTCTGTTTTAATTATGGGCTGGGCAAAATCCTCAAACGAGGTGCAGTTTAAAGATAACCACTGGCCTTGAGGGCCTAATCCTGCTTGCAGAATTACTGGATCTTTTGAGGATCAGAGCTGCCCCACCTCTTCTCCCAACCACAAACACTCGCATGTTAAAGAAACACCACTCCAAAAAAGCATCTCTTAATCTGTCCTGCTCTATTTTCAGTATGCATAATCGGACATAATGTTCACACTCACGTCAAGCCAAGTGTTGGCTGACATGTTTTTAAAACTCTTTCTGGCAACGTCACATCCCATATCAGATTCGGAGACAAATGCAGCTTCATGTGACCGAGTAAACAATTCTCCCCCAAAGGCATTACAAACTAGCAAAAGCTCTGACACAGGTTTTTTTTTTTTTTTTTTAATTGACGTGTGTGTGTGTGTGTGTGCGCGCTGCTGTGGCAAATCCTTGCGCACTTCATGCATTCATGCAAATCCCCATTAAAATAAATATTTGCCAGTGTTTACTTACTGACACTGCATAAACTGTAATGAGTAGATGCCTTAATGCCACCTTGTTGAACCTCATTAAACCATACTAGAGGCCACTTTTGGCTGCAAAGCGGTTGATGTACACCGTTTTTGTTGTTATGAAGGGAGAATTAAGGTCATTAGTGAGTAGTCGGCACTACACAACGGTGGCATGTTCATGATTATCCTCTAGCTAGTCTTTATGGCATGCTATGCGTGCTGGGCTTGTGTAAAGATGCCTGTATTGTTTTGGAGGGCTTGAGTGTTTGGCATTCTCATCAGGACTGAATGATGTTGATCCACAGAGGCCAGCACCATTAGGAAAGGCACAGCACACTTTAAATAAGAGAAGGGCTATTTTAAACATTAATCTGTGCACTGGTTTAGCTTCAGCCCATTGGGAAGAGCAGCAAATAATGTTTTTAAGATTAAGTCGTGTACATACTCTTGCCTTGGCTATTTGGTTCTTGTTCAGAAACATGAGAACATCTACACTTGTATTCTTGTAACACCGCTGGTTTTCTTTATGCCTGCAAATATGCAAAACTTGCTGCTGTGATCTCAGGTCTGGTTATCTTCACCGTCAGCCCTGGGTGTTGTCAGCAGGAATTGGTGAGCGGGTGCTATTCAGGGTCAACACGAGCATAAACCGACAACTGCAGAGACAAACCTCTCTCCCTACATCAGATCCTAACAAGAACGATAAGAACTTCGGCAATCCCAGTAAGCTCCTGATTACCTCCTTACCGCAGGAAGACTATGACGCGCAATATCCTCCTGTATCCTGTTGATATATGGATCACAAAACAGAAGCCTTTGCGAATGGCATACATACGTTGAAACCTTGAGCTGTGATGATAACATGGGGAATGGTTTGCAAAAAAAATTTTTTTTTTCTTCCTTTTTAGTACCATTCTTGCCCTTTTCCAACTTCAGACCTAAAATGGCCATTAGTGTAGCACAAAATCAGTCCTGTCCAATGGTTGGTAGAAAATGTCCATTTTGAAATTGCTCTAGACTAACTAAAATTTTCATTGGTAAAGTGGGTGAAGATCCTCCAATATCTCTGAGGCATATTTTGGGCTGTAATGGTTTCGCTATGGCTTTGTAATTTTTAGTTAATTATTCAAATGAAGTGAGAGGTTTCAGATGAAAAACAGATTAATAAAAAAAATCACTTGTTTCTTGCCACAAATATAGATGTGGTAGGTGGCATTGCATTCAGTTATAAACACTAAGTATTTTTTACTTCAGAAAATGACACAAGGCCAAAAAAAATTAAAAAGATGACTGTGGCGTTCCCATGTAAAGTCACATTTCTGATTCAGTGCCAAGTTACTTGAGCATTGTCTGAGGCTTATTTCATTAATTAGTGTAATATAGAAGTATAGACATTCAAATGCAAAACTGAGGTGTGATATTCTATGTGAGATGTTAATGTTAAGCCTTGAGCTTACATCTAGCTCTCTTTCTCTTGATTTAATGATCATTTTATGAATTAAAACACTAGAGCTCTCTTGTTTTACCGTGTTACTGGATTACATGCGCTTCGATGACAGCAGAACAGGTTTAACCACATTTGTGGATGAACTATAGTAACCTACACCTCTCTTGAGCTGAGTGTGTATTACTCAGAAATGATGTTGGGTTGTCTCTGCGCAGAACTTAATTTTGTGGGAGTTTTTTCAGCCTACGGCATTATTACCGTTTGCAAAGTTGATGCAGAACGCATCACTTACCAGAGGCGTTAGCTCACAAACATGTCTTTGTTTGAATACCCGAATTTATCGGCGTGTTTGGGCGCGTGATGATTAACACTTTGTGGGTTAGCGAGGAGGTTGTTTACCTGTGATGCTTAGAGCTGGTGGCAGGGTTTACTAGAGTTCATTGACTGAGAGTAACCCCCGCCACATGGCTCACAGCAATGTTATTTGACTAATTCTGAAGCCACATTGTTTCAAAGGGTGCCTGAAAGAATGAAACTCCTGTGCAGATTGGCCTCTTTGTTGCTGTCTCTGGGCAGAAGCTTCTCGTTTCGTTTCAGAGGAATGTTTTTATCTTTGCGGCAGACCCCCCAAACATCTGGCCCCCAACAATGAGTCTGCCTGTAACGGAGAAGATAAAAAAAAAATTAGAAAGGAAAGAATTAGTGAGAACAAAAACAGTGACTTGTAAGGTTATGGAGAGGACTTGATCTTACTACACGTCATGTTTCCCAGTTTAATTTATTTGTGATATTTATAATATTTAAATTGTGTATTTTTTCAACTTCAGTTAAACAGGATTGCCTTGAACATGTGAAATGCTTAACATGTAAAAGTAGGTTTGCAAAAAAAACTAAAATTTACTGTCTTGCCAACCTTCAGCCCATTTAGTTAAACCCTTCAATGTCTCCCAAAGTGATCATCTGATTGACGATGCCATAAATTGTTAACTTTGAGTAATTCAGGTTATTTTCTTTCTGCCTGTCGTAAGATTTACTTAACAGCCAAACATCTGAGGAAGTTCTGCAGAAAGTGCACTGCATTTGAAGGCAAAACCTCAAACCCACAAAAGGCCTCCTTCGCAAAGCTCAAGCTCTCAGATATCATGCCATGACCCATTTCTTGTCAGCAGAACGGTACAGGCGTTTTAATTGAATTCTTCCAGTCACACAATCAAATGCTCCTCCTGCAAAGTGAGGATTTCTTGGTCTCTTTTTGTGAGGAACTCTGAGATCATTTACTTCTGAGAAAATGTAGGCCCCTCAAAGAAAAGAGTTGCATGTTTGTGCAGTTAAGTTTTGTTTTGAAGATATTAGTGGAAGGTTTTACTTTTGTTGTTGAGGTGCGACAATCATATTTAAAACTTTAGTGTATTAGTGTAAATTTATGTAGTAAATGCAAACTAATGGGGTGTTGGATGCCTTTTAAAGGCATTAACCAAAACATGTAGAGTTGAATGGTAGGAAAAACTGACTGCGTTGTGCTCTAGTTTAACTTATCGCCTCAGACCGGTGCAGTGGCATTGCTGATGAAGGCTACAGAAAGGCAGGATCATATATTTTATAACATGAATGTTTGACCTTGTGCACACATACTCGGCGTTTACTTTCACTTTGCTGAAAAGGCTATGAAGTGAGATGTAGTGAGAACGAGTGTGGCCCCCAGACCCCCTCTCATGCCCACTAATCTGATATCATTAAGACTTTAGACTCCCCCACAACCGGCTGTTCTCAGCTGCTCATAGCTGATCAAGTCTTTTCCCTTGTGAGGGGAAAAAAACTTTCTGCACTCCTTTTAAAGTATATTATTTGCATAATAAGTGCACTTGGTGTGATCTGAGTGTAATGTTTTTGGACAAATAACTGAATGTTAATTGCAATTAAATGGAAATGTATTCTAGTTAAATCTAGCTAAATTTTATATTAAATGCATTTAGACGAATTTGAGTGCTTTTTAAAAAAAAAAAAAAAAAGTATCTTTATGCAATTTCATAAATACTAATTTAGTCTCTGAAATGGTGTTTAAGGCTTAATGTACTGACAAGCATTTATTAAAATATACTTTAACGTCACTTCTATTGAAACTTATTTCATGCATTTGATTAAATTTAGTAAATACACATTTGTAATGACATTTCAATTTGGCACAATTACAATCAATTACTTATGTGCTTTGTTAGTCAATGGAAAAAGGAACAAAAAATATTTAAACTATGATTTGAAGTACTTTAATAAAACTTTTAATTTAACACGATTACAATGCATTTCAGAAAATACAAGTGTCCATTTCGTTACAAGTGCAATTTAAGTACACTTACTTGACCCTTTTTTCATTAGTATTATCTCAAAGTACAGAAAATAATATAAAATCGTTTACATTTATTCTTTATTTATTGATTTAATTGATGATATTTGGTTTTATTTTTGTGTGTGCCCAATATGAGACATTTATATGAATAAATTTGAGATTTTCAATGGTCACTAAGTTTTTGGCAACAAGTCCCCTTTTTAAGGCCTTTCCACACTTGAGTGCGACGCGAAAAAGCGAGGCGAATCGCCGACGGACGTTGCTTTCACACGGAGCGCGAAACGAATGTTCGCCTTCTGCTAATTCACGCCTGCACACTAGGGGGCGCCAACCAACGATGTATTTTTCCTCAGATATGTGTCTCGTATACGGACTTAACATCTAAATTAAGATGAACAAAATTTGGTTCTACACCAGAAACACAAACTATCTATAATGCTTACAAGAATAGGCTACATCCTAAAATATATTTAGAAGTACAATTAGCATCAAGCTACACTTGAAAATGTATTTATGTATTTGCTTACCCACTTTAAACCATCGAGTGCTTGTAATAACTTCCGATTGTGTTTTTTTTATAGTTGATTTTGATTCTGTAATAAGCAGACACATGCACTTTGTATGTTTAATAACGCTACACTGTCAAACATCCTTTATTGCTATAAAAAATACCATGAGCTGCACACAAAACGCATACAGAAAATATATCGTCGTCATGTCTTTTTGCGTTCATATTTCATGTGTAGAAAAATCAACCTGTGAGAATAAATCTGTTCTCAAATACCAACAATAACAAGAACTCCGCATCCACTCTCTTATCCGGAATACTCATCTTCGGTGTTTGTTTACACCAGTTTTCGAAACTGCGCCACCATTCTCAGCCTTTTGTGCAACAGCAGCTGCTCCGATCACGTGGTCCTAACTCAAATCTCATTGGACGGCCCGTGTTTTCGCTTTGCGAAACTGAAAATATTCGTTGTACTGGACGAAAAAAAACCTTTCGCATTTTCGGTGCGCGACTGTTCGCGGTCTATGTGGAAGCATCCATAGGAAGCTGTTGTTTTATTCCAGCACGTCATTGCAACCGAAATTCGTTTAGCTTTTTTTGCGCTCAGTGTGGAAAGGCATTTAACCGTGGTAAAATCACATTGTGTGGTGGTGTTTGATGTCGAGTGGCTGCATCAGCGCAGCTGCGTGTTTCTAAGATTAGTCTTGTAATGATCCTGACTGAACCGGCGCTGCATGTTCTGGCCTGGAGTAGCTGGAGTTTGACCGCTAGTAACCTCTCTGTCTCCCTGCCCCCATCAGCCGCCTTTGTTTTGCCTGCCAGGTAATTTATCACATGAGTCTGATGTCACCACAGGGAAGTGCCTCGTCAGGCCGGCCGAGACTCCCTTTGTCAAACAGCAGGTCTTGTTTATTTGTCTGGCCTATGAATCCACCTCAATCTTCGTTCTCCACATTTTTTCTAGTGTCTTTTTTCATCCAAAGTCAATGTTTATCGGCCCGGGGCTTTTGTCGGCAGCGTTGCACGAACTGATATGCCAGTGTTTGTTTTCCTAAAGAACCATCGCCTGCGTGCAGAGCAGGAGTATCTCCCAGCCTGTTTTTGGTGTTCCCATGCTCTGTTGGCTGGGGGAACAGAGGCATGCTGGGGGAAAACATCAGCCCTGTTTGGTCTCCAAACCTAGTCTCGGGGGACTTGCAAAATTTGACATTGTGTCCTGTAGTGGATATAAATGGACATTAGGGTAGGGGGACATAAGGGCTTTGGATCAGATATACAGAAACCTGCTGGAGCTGGTTAGTTCAGGAAGAAGGGTGGTTTTTAGGTGGTAGTTCACCCATGATGCTACTAGATAGATTTGTGAAGAACCACGGGAGAAGATGAGCTGCTGATACGGTTCAGACAAATTCGACTTGTTTTTCACTGAACAGAAGTATGGCGCAGATGCAAAACCACACACAAACATGTTTGTTAATCTTAAAAAAAAAAAAGTGGTGGTAGTAGTGTCACAAGTAAATAACTTTTACAATTGTTTAATCAAAAAATTTTATTTTAAGTAGTTAATAACATCTCATTTGGATTTAGTTTTAACTCTAGTATGACAGAAATTTTTCACAGATTTTTACATTTCTGTTTTTGTTTTGTTTGTTCATGCACAGTGCAGACATGCAATAAGCATTTGTTTCATAGTTTATTTACATAGTCTTTTCTATAATATTTTCTTCAGTTTTTTTCATGCACAATGCAGAGTCACGTCTTTTTTTTTTTTTTATTCCTAGTTTCATTACTTCAGTCTTTTGAAATATAGTTAATCTTTAATGCTGAATGTACGTACAAGCATTTATGAGAATATATTTTAATGTAATTTCTATTGAAACTTATGTTATGCATTTGATTTGTATTTGTAAATACACATTTGTAATGAAGTATCAGTTTACTTCAAATATTAACTTTAATACTAAATGACACCAAAATTATAATCAATTACTTTACCTGTGCTTTAGTATGTTAGGCAACACATCAAAATAAGCGTACTTTAAAGAATGAAAAAAAATATTTAAACAATGATTTAATGTAGGCCTACTTTAAAGAAACTTTTAATTTAACATGATTACAGTGGTTTTTTTTTTTTTTGTTTTGTTTTTATACAATGTGCAATTATAACTTCCAGATTTTTCAGTCCTGCTCTTCTAATAATTTACTGAATGTAACTTATTGACTAATCACGTAAATCATTGTGCATCTGCACAATACCTTATTGTTTGCTGTTATGGTGTAATTCAATTCCATTTATCTGTACATTTTACAGTGGAACAGGAAGTATCCTGACACTTGGTCAAGGTGAAAAACATTCCCTTAAAGAGAATCAGTCAATAACAAAGCAGAGTTATCATGGCTGCAAGCCTGGTTTGTGACTTTAAATTCAAGTTTTATCCTTGAGACTTCTGTCATTGATCGATCAAAGAATAAATACGGACAGTCCCACGGACAGCTGAAAAAAGATCCATCTTCAGTAAGACACAATTAGCACACCTGAATTACAGCTACAGGGATTTGTCAGCTTTGTCAACAGTGAGTAGTGAGTGGTTTTCATGCTTTGTTTGAGATGGCATGCTTATCGTTTGGAAACATGCCGACAGCGTTCTGCATTAAGAGCCGCATAACTGTAAGCAACAGACACGAGAGATAAGACCGAGACTGGAGCAAAGGTCAAACCAATTCTCACACACGCATGCAGTTGCAATATTCTCCTGTTTGGTTTTTGAAGTGAAAGTGACCATTTCGAATTGAAACCGTCATTTCTGCTTTTCCTTTGACCTTTTGTTATTTTCAATTGACTTTTTGCCACTTCTGGTTTTCACTGTTCCTTTTTAAAGGATCGGTTCACCTACAAATGATCTCTATTCATGGATCATGCTAAAATGCTTGATGGATCCAGAACATAAGAGCATGTGCAAGACGTGTTTTTGTAATGAAAGTTCCTCGTCACCTGTTTCAGCCGTGGATCACTCTCGCTTTCCTGTCGTACCACCTGTCGACATCCATATGTGCTTCCCTCACTTTCCACAGCACCACCAGCCACTTGTTTCCATTCGTAACTAACTTTCTCTTTTTTGTCTTTCTGTTCTGCTCCACAGACACCTGTTTTTTATGCATGTGAAAGAGGATCTGCATCGTGGACATCTGCGGATGTGCTCTGAACAGGCCGAAGAGCTCAGCGCCCTCCTGGCACAGGCAGAGTTCGGTGACTATAACCAGAACACAGCCAAATACTGGTACACTGAACTCTGTGCCACAGAGCCCAACCAAGCCACCATCAACAGGTAAACAAACTAAATGTCACTCACTATCATCTCTGTGACTTTCAACTTGTGTGTGGGGTTTTTTTTTTTTTTTTCTATTACAAACATCTGCTGTGGTAATCAAGAAAATCATAAATGGTTGTTTGTAGAGTTTATCTTCCTTGTATTAAACCCGGAACCTACCTTTTTTACAGGTGATAATTTAGGTTATCCATTTCATAAATCGATTGGAGAGAATAAAGTAATTGAGGTTGTCTGATGTGGTGCAATATTTTTCTATTAATATATAATTTGATTAGATGATTCATAGACTTGCTTTATCAGCTTTTTTTTTTTTTTTTTTTTTTTTTAAATACACAATGTTTGGGTTGGTAAGGTTTATTTTTTTTTAATGGATGGTATAATATATTTGAAGTCTATTATACCAAGGCTGCATTTATTTGATCAAAATGCAATAAAATCAGCAATATATCAGTAATATTTATTTTAATATATTTTTAAATATATATTTTCAAGAGAAGTGACGGTGTACTTTCTTACTGTTACTTCAGTATAAAGGTTTTTTTTTTTTGTTAACCCTCAAATACATTTTTAAACTGGTTGTTAGGAGAAAGTGAAGGGAGCTGCGCTGTAATCTGCGCAC
Source organism: Barbus barbus (assembly GCF_936440315.1). Classification (NCBI taxonomy): domain Eukaryota; kingdom Metazoa; phylum Chordata; class Actinopteri; order Cypriniformes; family Cyprinidae; genus Barbus; species Barbus barbus. The sequence goes on from NC_136755.1 coordinate 7,839,948, forward strand.
TCCTGTGAACATCTTATCCAGAGCCGCGCGGATGTAAACAAAGCTCTCCTAATGCTGTTTGACTAATTACACTGCTCCTTTTATAGAGTTCTGTTCAGACTCTTTAGCTTGTTTGAGTTAGATAACAGACGACCTAATCAACTACAATCAAAGAGGATTCATTAGATCTGCCTGTAGTGATTAATTATCATTGTCACCGAATCAAATAAAGACTAATGCGTACAAGATAATCACAGGGCCTCATACAGGGGAGCACGAAGCCATGGACTTTGTCAGTGACTGACGAGTTATTTTAGCCTACTAGTTTATGCACAATATATTGGCAACTTTATTGGTTAACGCACATGTTAACGTACTTTTAAAATGATCTACCAGTCTGTTTTATATGCTGATACTGGAAGCAGATAATATCAGTTCTTAAGTACTGTTTCCAGTTTAAACAATAAGTCATTAGCCATAATACAAGTAATTGCCGTTTTGTCATATGTTACCAGCTGTAATAAAAGGGATTATTAGTTTAATAGTAATTTGATTTTTTTGTTAAAGGTTTTTCTTTGGTCACACACTAAAAGTAAATCTCAAAACAGATTTTTCTTCCTCTGTCCTGCTTTTCACAGGATCAGCATTAGGCTCAATGTGTCTCTTGTTTTTTGTCAGTATCATAGCCAAGCACAAGGCTCTGGAGGGTCTGAGCCAGGCATCGGTGGAGTACCAGGCCCTGCAGCTGGTGTCGTCTCTGGAGCATTATGGGGTGGAGTGGCATTGGGTGCGGGACGCTGAAGGACAGAGGTTGGCTATCGGTGTGGGACCAGACGGTATCGCTATCTGCCGAGAGGACTTCAGTCTGGTTAACAGGTTAGGCATGGGATAAAGTGCTCTTGATGGCGTAACTGTCATAAAATAACGCCCAGCTCACATCAGAATCAATCATGTAACATGAAATCAGTTTGTGCCGTCGCTGCCTTTCAGTAATGCGTCATTTTCCTTTCAATGCAGGATATCCTATCCCATAATACAAATTGCCACGCAATCAGGGAAGAGCGTGTACTTGACGGTCACCAAGGAAACCAGCGACAGTGTGGTCCTGCTGTTCAAGTTAATCAGTAATAGAGCAGCCAGCGGTCTGTATCGGGCCATCACCGAAACGCATGCCTTTTACAGGTGAGACACCATAAAACCCTTCGTTGAGTACAATAATGCATCATTGCATTCTAAAACATCATTATCTTTTCCTCTTGTTAATGTGCAGCTCTGCCAGGCTTAACACTACACATCTTGTGCTCACGACTTCTGTTACGTGACTGAGTATCTAGCATGCTTTAGTTTACCTGTCTGGACCACTCAACATATGTTGTTCTTTACACATTGTTATGATAGAAAGGAAATCTCACTTTGGCCTGGCTGTTGTTAAATGTTCTGTTGTATTTTCTTCATAGCCTCTGTCAGCAGTTTTGTGCTTCTGGTTTTTGTGTGGTTGTCAGAAAAGTACAGAATTTTGTGCTTTTGTTTTGGACTTTCTCTGAGCATAGTTTATTGCACAACCAGCTTCGGCCTTTGTAAACCGCTAGCTGAGAGAATGTCTTGCACCGTTAAACAGATTACAAAGTAACTAAGAGCAAGCTGCACAATTGGGTCAAAAAAAAAAGTATGTTGTAACAATTCTGAATTCTAAAATAACATTTTTAAACATTTTATAAAATAAATTCAGAATGGATTGATTTCATTGAATGGATTCATTGTATTTTATTAATCAATCACTTTTTTTCTTTATTTAGGGGATTTTATTTATTGACTGACTGGATTTAATGTGCATTTATTATTATTTTTTTATTGACTGACTAAATAAAATACAATCGATGAATCAATAAATACATAATACAATCAGTCAATAAATAAAATAAAATCTATAAATAAAATCCCATCTATTAAAAGCAGACTTCCAGTTTTCATGAGTGTCCTTTCCCTCTTAATCTAATTTTCACTGATAATTCTCATTGTAATATAGTAATGTTTTGATGGGGAAAATGTGCTGATTTGTAATGGAAATGTCACAGTGCCACAGAACATAATTAAGTGCTTCTCCTTAAGCAAAATTAAGTCATTTTTGATTTTATAGTGACGCATAACCTGGAACTTTCTGATGAACAGACAATTAAAATGTTGGGGTTCGTTCAATCTTAGGAGACATTGTGATGTTCCCATTATTCAACCGATGGCAAATTTCCACTGCAAAGGTGGCACAGAAGTGCTTCTGAAGTGGCATTTATGCATCTTTACACAGATTGTTTAATGTTGCTCTGTGCCTGCTTAAAGACTCTTCTAGACAGACTGGCAATAAAACCGCTTACACCTGTTTAAATGTGGTTTAAACCAGGTTTCCTCAGCCCCCGATAAGAGCTTTTATTGCCAAGACGTTGAAGAACATCTACTGCTCTCTACCCTTGAACTCTAACAAGCGGCAACATCCTTCATTTTCACAACTACAGCACCTTTCCAGTAGCCCGTTATCTCTGATGGATAATGGATCGTTTGAGCTCCTGTGTGGCAGACGCAGAGCACATAATGTGTTAGTGTGTAATATGCAGTCTCGCTCACCGATCGCTCTTGTTTTTGTCTGCAGGTGTGACACGGTAACTGATGCCGTCATGATGCAATACAGCCGGGATTTCAAGGGTCACCTGGCTTCGCTTTTCCTCAATGAGAACATCAACATGGGCAAGAAGTATGTATTTGACATCCGGCGGACCTCCAAGGAAGTGTACGACTACGCCAGACGCGCGCTGTACAATGCTGGAATCGTGGACATGATGTCGAGGCCGGGCGAGCGCACTCCGTCGTCCCGCTCGCTGTGCCGTGAGCAGGAGGGGGTGCTGGACTGCGGGGGCTGCCAGCAGAGCCGGCTGCTGCAGGAGAAGCTGCAGAAACTGCGGGAGGCGCTGCTGTGCATGCTGTGCTGCGAGGAAGAGATTGACGCCGCGTTCTGCCCCTGCGGTCACATGGTGTGCTGCCAGAACTGTGCTGAACAGCTGCAGGTCAGAGAACATTTAGGAGCTTTTTACCCAACATTGTCAAATGTCAAAGTAATAAAGCCGTTTTGGTTATGATAATGAAGAAAAGTAGCTGTAGTAGTAAAAATGTATATCTTAAAGTTTTGTTAAAATATATATTTTAAGAAGTCACTAACAAATTAAAGTCATGTGGTGCAACCACCTGCCGGAACTGAAATGCAAAATATCAGAATTTTACGAGTTTGTACTTATTTGAACAATGCTTGAAACGTGGTATTACGAGCACTTCCTGTGTCTATTTGCCTCTTTAAGATGAATCGCTTGATGTATTCCCCAGTTGTAAGTTGCTTTGGATAAAAGCGTCTGCTAAATGAATAAATGTAAATGACAGGCAAGGCTAGTTCAGGTTGCAAAATTTAATGTGATGTGACTCATCAAAAGTGTAATATTTATGAATTAATTTGATTTGTTTAAAGAGATTAAATACATTAATATAAATAAATGTTCTTGTAAATTTAAAAACTTCTTAATGAATAAAACTAAGATGTCTGCATTCACATTCAGTGTTTAGTATTATGTATTATAGTGTTTATTATTTTAAATTAGCTTTTATACTTTCCAGTTTTCATTTGAATTTTGTTGGGTTTTTCTTCACTTCTATAGCTTCAATTTAATTTTATTTCTATTTTAATAATTTTATTAGAACAAAATTGTCAAGACAACATTTCTAAACATTTTTAGAAGTTTGTTTTTAATGTAATTTTATTTAAATTTCCAAAACCAGTTTTTAATAGTTTCAGATTACAAAAAAGATTTGCATGTATTCAAAGTGTTAAAAAAAAAAAAAAAAAATTAGGTCTTTAAATTTAAACTCTTAAAGTAAAATTTATTTGAAATTTAGATATGAAATAACTGTAACAATGCTTAGTTTTGCATAATCCAGTGAATTGAAATACTTTCTTATTTGACTATTCTTTTAATTTACAATTTTATGGAAATAAACCAAAAGATTTATTCATAATAAATGACATCAGTACAAAATGACTTTACAACTTTGCTGATTTTTATGATGTTATTGGGAAATATAGCTAATTCCAATAAACAAGTAAACTCAGCATCATATTACAGGTCAGACCTATTTTGGTCCTTTGCTGCGTGTTTCTTTAGCACTCTCACACTTAAATAACACGAAACTACTAATTGCTGTGCAAATACATCTACCGGGAAATAAGCAGTAAGAAAAAATCTCTTCTGTTGACCACATATGCCACCCAGCCTTAATTGCCACGATCTACCATTTGACTTATGTCATTTATTTGCAGGCAGTATAACAATAGTCCTAGCATGTTATAGTGGTGAATGCTTACTGATTAAGTCTGTTGTTGTCTCTGTACAGTCATGCCCGGTGTGTCGGTCCGAGGTGGAACACGTCCAGCATGTCTACTTGCCTACATGCACCAGTCTGCTCAACCTGACCATCGGCGGCGATAACAGCCCCGAACCCATCCACCGAGGCATGGCCTCCCACACCTGCACTACCGAATACAACACCACGGAGAAGATCTACCAAAACTAAGCTTGCCTGCCACTCTTCCACATGACTTTTGAGTTCAGTTGATGCAGTGGATGACTAAGAGTCTGAGCGCCGCGCTGGTTGTGTTGCTCCTCGTGTGATGTTTGTGACTGTTTTGTCTCTTAAATTAATTGTATCAGTTGATCTGATAAATATATTTGAGTTGTTTTTTGTACACGCAGCAGCATGCAGAATGTGTTTTTTTTTTTTTTTTTTTTTTTTTTTTTTTTTTTTTTTTTGCGCCTCATAACCTGCACAAATCTGTATGCCACGAAGATATTTTTTTTAGGAACTAGCTTTTCTTTTCCATAATTTAATTGAATTTTACGCTTTACTTTTAATATGCAGCCTCCACTGTTTCTTTTGCAGTGGATTTGAGTTTTTTTAGATTTGTTTTGAGGTTTTCATAGTTTCCATGCCAATGAAGAGGTATTTATGGCAAGGGGCACAAACCCTCGCAGCACTTTGAGCAGAGAGGAAGTCGTCAAACTACTGATCCTCTATTCATATGTATATTCATCGCTTCCAAACCCGACTGGTAAACACTCCTTAAGGCCCAGAAGTTTATGCTTTTATTTCAGCGTTATGGTCATCCTGTGATTTGCTCTGAATTTAAAGGGTACTGAATGATCTCTGTGCAATGCTAACCGTTTTAAGAGATTTGGACCTTTTTTATGCTTTTGTTTTTGTGGAAGATGTGGGACGTTTTCTGTAGGAAGATTAAAAAAATTATCTAATCGACACTGTCACTTTACCAAGGAGTTTCTTAAGTGTATTGTTCCTAGGGGTTTGCCTTAATGTAGCAGCAACACTGTGTTTGATATGCATTCTTTCTTTGCACAGACTATTAATGAGAGATGAAGAGGACTTTTCTTTACTGCTGACATCTGATATCGAACTGTCACAGCAGGAGAGATTTTTTTTTTTCAATTTGTACAAGTAGGATTTGTTTCTGTTTGTTTGAAGCAAAAACTATGCTCTGTAAATATAGAAGTGACTCTCAATCTTTTATATTTCTTTGAACGAGAGGTATTAATAAAGCTTTTTTTTTTTTAAACTAACATTGTGTATGTGTTTTTGTCAAATGGCGTCCTAGTTTCCTGCTTTGTTTTGCCTGAAAATATACTAGTAATACAGGTACATCTCAATTTATATTGTTCTTTTTTTTTTTTCTTTTTTTTCTTGTAGCTTATTTCAAAAAGTGAAACTTTCATATATTTTAGATTCATTACATGCAAAGTGAAACATTTCAAAAGTTTTGTTTTAATGTTGTTGATTAGAGCTTAAAGCTCATGAAAGTCAAAAATCAGTATCTCAAAATATTAGAATATTTATATTTGAGTTTCAATTAATGACCATCCATACAGTATAAATTCTGGGTATCTCTTGTTCTTTGAAACCACAATAATGGGGAAGACTGCTGACTTGGCAATGATCCAGAAGACGAACATTGACGCCCTCCACAAAGAGGGTAAGTCACAGAGGGTCATTACTGAAAGCTGTGGCTGTTTACAGAGTGCTGTATCAAAGCATATTAAATGCAAAGTTGACTGGAAGGAAGAATTTGGGTAGGAAAAGGTGCACAAGCAACAGGTATGACCGCAAGCTTGAGAATACTATCAAACAAAGCTGATTCAAACACTTGGGAGAGCTTCACAAGGAGTGAACTGAAGCTGGAGTCAGTGCATCAAGAGTCTCCACGCTCAGACGTCTTCAGGAAAAGGGCTACCAAGCCACTTCTGAACCAGAGACAACATCAGAAGCGTCTTACCTGGGCTGTGGAGAAAAACAACTGGACTGTTGCTCAGTGGTCCAAAGTCCTCTTTTCAGATAAATTTAAATTTTGCATTTCATTTTGAAATCAAGGTCCCAGAGTCTGGAGAAAGAGTGGAGAGGCACAGAATCCATGTTGCTTGAAGTCCAGTGTGAAGTTTCCACAGTCAATGCAGCCATCTACCAGGAAATTTTAGAGCACTTCAAGCTTCCTTCTGCTGACAAGCTTTATGGAGATGCTGATTTCATTTTCCAGCAGGACTTGGCACCTGCCCACACTGCCAAAGGTACCAAAAGCTGGTTCAATGACCATGGAGTTACTGTGCTTGATTGGCCAGCAAACTCGCCTGACCTGAACCCCATAGAGAATCTATGGGGTATTGTCAAGAGGAAGATGAGAGACACCAGACACAACAATTCAAAGCAACCTGGGCTTACATTACACCTGAGCAGTGCCACAGGCTGATTGCCTCCATGCCACACCGCATTGATTCAGTAATTCATGCAAAAGTAAGCCCAACCAAGTATTGAGTGCATAGAAATGAACATACTTTTCAGAAACCTAACATTTCTGTTTAAAATATTCTTTTTTTATTGATCTTATGTAATATTCAAATTTTCTGAGACACTGAATTTTGGGTTTTCATTATCTGTAAGCCATAATCATCAAAATTTCAAGAAATAAAGGCTTGAAATATTTCACTCTGTGTAATGAATCTGTATAATATATGGGTTTCACTTTCTGAAATGAGTGACAAAAAATATTGACCTTTTTCACGATATTCAATTTTTTTTAGATGTGACTGTAAATTTACTTGGGTATATTATAAACTGCAAGTTAAAAGTTATAAAAAACAAGCTGTATAAAATGCAACCTCTGACCCTCCCAGAGCACAAAACAACTCTGAGGGCAAAAGTCTCTGTGAGTCATCAGGCATTCGAGTGTGAATTCAGGTTAGATTGATGGTGGGGATCGGAGTAGATACAGTCATGGCCAAAAATATCAGCACCCTTGGTAAATATGATCAAAGAAGGCTGTGAAAGTTAATCTGCATTGTTAATCCTTTTGATCTTTTATTTAACAAAAAAATGCTAAACAAATCTAACCTTTCATTGGATAATAAGAATTTAAAATGGGGGAAATATCATCAAATAAATGTTTTTCTCAAATACACGTTGTACACAATTATTGAGTAAAATATCTCTGAAGTATATTCCCATTCATATTCACAAGTTTGGGCACTCCAGGGTGATTATGAACATGAAATTATCCAGGCATGGCTTCCTGTTTCACAGAAATATAAATAGAAGGGAAAACTATGCCCAAATTCCCTTAATCATCCATCACAATGAGAAAAACCAAAGAATATATTTCTGATGTGCAGCAAAAGATAATTGAGCTTCACAAATTAGTGAAGTGGCTTTAAGAAAAGAGCTGGAGCAGTGAAAATTCCCATTTCCACCATCAGGGCAATAATGAAGAATTTCCAATCACCAGAAAATGTTACGAAACTGCCTGGAAGAGGATGTGTGTCTATATCGTCCTAATGCACGGTGAGAAGGAGCGTTTGAGTGGCTATAGACTCTCCAAGGACCACAGCTGGAGAATTGCAGAAAATAGTTGAGTCTCGGGGTCAGAAAACCTTAAAATAAAATAGTCAAACAGCCCCTACATCACCACATGTTGTTTGGGAGGGTTTCAAGAAAAATTATTCTAGCTCATCCAAAAACAAACTCCAGCATATTCAGTTGTCAGACACGACTGGATCTTCAAATGGGACTGGCTTCTATGGTCAGATGAAACTACAAAATGAGCTTTTTAGCAGCAAACACTCAAGATGGGTTTGGTGAACACAGGGATAAAAAGTACCCCATGTGTACAATGAAATATACTGCTGTATTTTTGATGTTGTGGGCCTATATTTCTGCTGGAAGTCCTGGACATCTTGTTTAGACACATGGCATCATGAATGCTATCAAATACCGACAGATAAAAAAATCAACAAATGACTGACTTGTTTCTCTGTTAGAAATCTTATAATGGGCCATGTTTGGATCTTCCAACCGTACAATAATCCAATCACAAACCTCAAAAACCACACAAAAATGCACACTGAGCACAAAACCAAGCTTCTGCTATGGCCATGAACCCTGTAGAAAATGAGTGAGGTGAACTGAAGAGAAGAAGCACCAACATGGAGCTGTGAATCTGAAGGATCTGAAGAGATTCTGGATGAAGGAATGGTCTCTGATCTCTTGTCAGGTGTTCTCTAAACTCATCAGGCATTATAGGAGAAAACTTATAGCTGTTAAACTGGCAACTGGAGGTTTCAAAAAGTATAAAAGGGTGCCGTTAATTGTGGCCAATGTGTATTAGAGAAAAACATTTATTTCATAATGATATTTCCCCCCATTTTAAATTCTTATTATCCAATGAAAGGTTAAATTTTTGTGATCTTTTTAAATAAAAGATCAAAAGGATTAACAATGCAGATTAATTTTCACAGCCTTCTTTTATCATATTTACCAAGGGTGTCGATATTTTCTGTATATGTTGTCAACAGAAGAAAACACTCAGTTTAGACTCAACCTGTGGCTTGATTACAGAGAGACATGATGTGATGCTTTTTGTATCTAGATCTATTAGATCAGGGGTCAGCATGCAAGTTTGGCATCGGGCCAAAAAAACAAAAAGAACATAGTCAAAGGATAATTTAAAATATGAATTAATGAAAAATGTAACCAGAATTGCCTGTGACTGACTGTTGCAGTGTATTTTGTAACTGGTATAAGCTGTTACTCTGTGTAAAATCCTGCGACAGTCATTAACAAAAAGCCACATTTGTGTGGCGGTGTCCCTATGTGAGAGGAGTGGAGCATCAACAATTTCCCCTCCGCGCTCCGAGCATTTAATAATCACTCCGCTCCCGCTCCACTCCGCGCTCACTGATATCAGAAATACCGCTCCTCATCTAAAGTATTAATGAAGAGGTACCATACCAATCACAAGTGCAGTATGGAGTACCTCAAGGCTCAGTACTTGGCCCCTTACTTTTCACACTTTACATGTTACCCTTGGGAGATATCATTAGGAAACATGGTGTTAGCTTTCACTGTTATGCTGATGATACCCAGCTCTATATTTTTTCGCAGCCCAGATGAGTGGTATCTGATGCGATACTGTGGCTGACAGCTGCATGGTTACAATTTTATCTCTAATAGTTTCGATCTTTGAAGTAAAGTAGTTCATAAAGTCATTACTACTGTGCTGCTGGGTAATGTCTGCACCTGCTGATGTTGTATATTTTTGTTAATTTAGCCACTGTATTAAATAAATACTATTTAATACTATTACATTTGGGGGGGGGGGGGGGTTGTTTGGAAATATTTAGAAATGTTTGTCTAATTTTTTATGAAAGTTTTAAAGACAGGACAATGTTAGATTTAAAATCGCCTAACCTCAAGAAAACCTTAATGATATTCATAGTTGAAAAAGTATTCCAAATTTTACATAGAATTCACATAGAAAGCATATTAAATTCAAGTAAAGAGTATACTTTTGTTTCAAATAACTTTTGTGAATATAAAATGTCAAAATATGGGTGATACAATGTTCAATCGTCATTCATATATTTATGTAGAAATGAAACAACATACTTCTGTGTTATTGTATTGTGTTATAAATTGCATTATTTTTTAAATGATTAAAACTGACAAATGGGTAAAATCAAGTTGTTTGAAGGATAGTGGCAAAGATGGTTAAAGATTTAAAATTGCAGTTTATTAGTATTTGGGGTCTGGGTCTTTCAATATCACCAAAGATTATTTTTCTAAATATTCCTGATGAGATTTTTTGTTATATGAACTCTATATGATATGTTACACTGAACAACATTTTAGTGTGTGTCCTCTGTAAAAATGCTAAAAATATATAAAACAGTCTTTTTAAAAAAAAAAAAAACAGGACGCATTCTAATGTAGTTTTGTTGTTTATATGCATTGCTGACTAATTTATAGTTATCTTATCCTTATTTTTCCTTCACCCCATTCTTTGTGAATCAGAGACTTTATGCATCACCGCATGTGTATATAGCAGATATTCCTTGTTCAAGCTGATCTCTCTTTGTTTGCACAGTTCTGCCTAAGGGAAATTAGCTTTGACCCACATGACCTGTGCATACAGGCCTAAACACTGCCATTGTGCAAATCAAATCCTGCGTCTCCTTCAGATTCAAATGAAGTGTAAAAACATATGTAGTAGGTAATGTTTTAAAGTCATGACAGTGTGCTTTGCCACAGCAGCACCTTACCAAATTCAGTTGAATTTGAGTTGCAATCATGAACGTTTTCAACATTTTTCAACACAATTTTGCGTAATCTCAGACAGTCATGATAAGTTAACGGCATACTGTTTCATCCTTTATTTATCATGTGGATCTGGTTCTTCTTGTTTATGAAAACATGAACCTAACTCTTAAAGAATTAACATAAAATTAACATAACTGGCCAAATAGGTTTTCAATGGACATCTATGGCAATTTACACAGCCTTACAGCGCCCTCTTGTGGTAAAGAATAATGTTACTGTCAAAGACTCTTATTCTAATGCTGAATGTGAAATTTTAGTGAATTTGTGTATAATATATGCTAACACTTGTTTTACTGTACAAGCTGCTGGAGTCTGACTTACTCAATTACTCAATTACTCAATCAAGCTTGCCCATTTCAAACTGATATATTATTAGTATTGCTATTATGTCTTGGATATTTCTTCTGAAATGTCTTATGAGAAACAAAAGCACTTGCTTACATATCTAAACATATGGAGCACTACAATGCATGTGAGTAACTTCAGAAATATTATAGTTTATTGCTGGTTCCCTGGGAAACTCTTAGACAGCAGGAGGCGCCAATGCTTCAAAATCTTAATCACCTCTATGTTTTCTTAACATTCTGTCTGAATTTAACAACATGAATCATCACTGCACCCCCATAAACAGAGTGCAGTTTGATTCATCTGTGGTTTCGCAACCACAAAAATATAGTGACACGCTGTTATTAAATAGGCTAAGTCATTTGTTTGATAGAGAGGTTTGATATGACCAACAGTGGTTTAGTTGCAGATATTTCTGGTTCAGCCTTTTTTTTTTTTTTTAAAGAGAACTGGTTGAACTTCTGCTGGTGACCTCCATAGAGCTCTCTCTGCTTACGCTCAGTGTAATATGGATGGGTTGACACTAAAAAACATTTGATTCAATAAAGGGGATCTGCAGAGGCTCCATAAACATAAAGTGTGCCTGCTTGGACCTGAATTGCCTCTAACCAGACATTTATGCCGGTCTTATCCACAGTGTTTACAAGACCAGATCAGCCCAATTACCCTCCTGTGCCTGAGCAGATGGTCTCCCGTTTAGCCAAAGTTCATTATTTTTGTTAAAGTGCATTTGCCTTCAGTGTGAGAGCAGAGTTTGATTTTAGACTCGACCATTTGAAGGCAGGCTGGAGAAACAGGTCAATAATGGAGGTGTGTTATGATTTAGCCATATTTAAAAAAACAAATTATATTGAAGGTTGCAGACAGGTTTGCCAAACTTTTCCAAGACTTCTCTCTTATATGTGACCCTGGACCACAAAACCAGTCTTAAGTGGCACGGGTATATTTGTAGTAATAGCCAAAAATACACTGTATGGGTCAAAATTATCGATTTTCCTTTTATGCCAAAAATCATTAGGATATTAAATAAAGATCATGTTCCATGAAGATATTTTGTAAATTTACTATATCAAAACTTAATTTTTGATTAGTAATATACATTGCTAGCGACATCATTTGGGTAACTTTAAAGGTGATTTTCTGAATATTTCAGAAATATTGCGCCCTCAGATTCCAGATTTTCAAAAAGTTGTATCTCGGGAACTATTGGGATCAGGACAGTGGAGCTCACGTGATCCCCTCCATTGTATACACCTGCAAACAATTAACGCTACAGACAGCATCCAGCGATTATCCCCCTTTCAGAACAAAGAAATTCTCACTGTCCAGTCTGACACTGGTAAAAACAATATAATCTAGGGCTGTTAATTTCACAAGTGCAATTTTGTTAGCCAGCAGTTCCAGTAAATGACTTCCGATTCATTAGCCACCATAAGTAAATGGTGCATAATACATCAAAATAACAAATACCAGTTTGCAATATTAAGCAGCATATTTGTACAAGTGACAAACTGGTAGGGGACAAAACCAGAAGCAGCGCACATTCGAGTTACAAAATGGCAGCATCCGCTCTTACGATAAAAATGAGGTGGACAGAGAGATCAGTGGTTAGGAGGCATTCACTCAAAAAGCGCACGTTCAAAACAAAGTGCAATATGGCAAGTCAACAGGCTAGATTAATTGCTGTAGCGCAAAGGAACAGACAGTGTAAAAACGGTATGTGTGAAATATGTCTGTATGCATAGTGTTCATAAAACAGCAGGGAAATGTATTTAGATTCTACTTGACAACATTTTTAAGTGTTCATCCAACGGACACGTTACTGTCCCATGAGTTGTGAATAGCAGTGAAGCAGTGCAACTGTAGGTTGGTAGGTCACATGGCAAACTTGATGAACGTTAGTAAGTTAGTAAAAGAACCTACTGTTGGATGCAACCAGATTTTGAAAAGGTGTCTCTAAAGGATGCTGAAAACGACAACGCAATGGGACAGCCATTTACGGCCAAGAGGTCAGTATGTGGGATGATTACACCAAAAATTAAAAATACTGGAGATGGAATAGAAAGCATCTTTACTGTATCTCAGACTGACAAGCTCAATTAGTAATTGCTGTGGAATGTAGTTCAGTAATTGGTTTATGTTCACTGATATGAAGTAAATTAAATAATATATTAACTTATAAAACCACATTTTGTTTAAGCTATTTATTATTTTGCCATCTTCATTTAGGGGCTATAATAATTGTGATTATTTGTAACTATTTTTAGAAATTACGTGCATCTGGTAATTTGCAGCATCTGATCATTTTGAAATAGATTGCCCTATAAACAAGAGTTATTAGCCAAAAGCACTTTCAGATAGAGTTTGGGAGTTGTGAAGATGTTTGAGAACTTGTTACATAGTCTTCCTGTCCTTCAGCTGCTAAGAGAGATACTTTATAAGCAATTTGTATCAAAATCTTGGCTGAAGTGCCATACATATTCAGCTCTCTCACTGAGTGCTTATTAAAGTTATTTTCCTTGCAGGTGGTGGGCATTTGTTTCTGCTGTTTTGCAAGTGAATGTTAAACTGTGTCTGCTATGAGATGTCTTTCTTCTGCAGTTCAGTGTGAGAGAAAAATGCAAAAGACAGGATTTAACTTCACGGTATAAGTGGAATTTATTTTGGAGCTTAGAGAATAAAAGGATTTATGTTGCTAGTTGTAAGACATTATATAAATGGACTGGTTGTGATTTGAAGTTGAGATTATGGGTATTGTTTGACATGTCCTTTAGATGTACAAAAAAAGAGCTAAAGCCATGATATCACCTTCCAGACACTTTCATTTATTAACCGCACTGGTTCCACCACACACACTGAAGCACAGCCCATGTAATCACAGCAAATTAAAATAATAAAAATGAGTCTCTGCACAGCAGTTGCTTTTTTCCCTATGTGTTTCGGGTTGTATAGCTACATCAAGGTGTCCACGTGAAAAGCTGTGATTATGGATAATGAAAGCAAGTTATTTTCAGATAGGAGTAAAAAGGATGCCGTAGATGTTAGTGAAGAGGCAGCCCAGCTTTATATGAGCTGAGGAAAGCTTTTTGCTATGTTATTGACTACAAAACATGTCAATCTATACATTGTTATTCTCGTCATTCAGATTTCCTTCCCACCTCCACTAGTATCTACCTGTAGATCTGCAGATTCTATGCACTTCTCTCTATGAATTACACAAACAAACTATCTACAGACAACAGCATTGATTTTCTCATGTCCGCTCAAATGTTCTACAGCACATTCCTGTAAATTTTGGTTTATAATGTCAGATTAGCAATGTAATGTTCTCTTTCAGTTACCTGCTGGTGCCACCATGCTGATATGTTTACAAGTGCCTAAAAAGAGTATAAGAGTGTCTAAAAGGTGAGTCTGTGAGCATCAATTCCTTTAGCTTTATTTTCTGAAGCTAAACCAGACAGAGCAGTTCAAGATCTTCTGAAAATATGGGAGACGTTTTAACATAGAACACAAAATTGAAAAATATATTTATTATTACTAGTGTGTTTGCATTGACTTGCAAAACTTTAAAAAGTTACTGTAGTGCTGCCGAATGTGTGTTTTTCTTCCACAGATGTGCAAAGGGCCAATCAAGCTAATTTTGCGTAAAATTCTTATAATGCATAGGATGGTACTTGACCTCACATATTTGAGTGTAATTGGACAACAGCATGTTCAAGATTAGATTTTTTACATTTTGCCTGTAAAATAATGTTATGCAATGATTGTAGGGTGTTGCTATGCTATGTCTAATGTGTCTAAATGTGGTTTTTAATAAGTTTCTATGTGGCTGCTATAGGGTGTTCTGACTGGTTGCAAGTCAAAAGAGCCTACCTCCAAGTCTCTGTGATATTCTGGTCTCTAGATATGACTCAGATCCTCCTTCAGTATACATAGGATATGTGGGATATTTTTTGCCCTTTTTATCATCCGCCAAACAAAAATCCAACCAAGAAAAGTCCAAAAAAGTAATGGCGCACCTCTTGTCAAACAAGCTGTGTGAGTTGAGGTATCATGACTGTAGCAACAACAGTGCTTACAGGTACATTTATTTAAATTCCTCTCTCTAAGTATGAGGGATAATAATAACAATGCTTGGCTTAGCAACCGTCACTAACTACAGCCTTTCATATGCATGGGCAGGCTTTTATTATTTTTGGGTTTAAAAATGAGTCCAGATAAAATCTAAATCAAAATACGAGCACAAAGACAGATGGATCTTAACTAGAACCACATGCTAGGAATCACACTGAGCATACAAATAATTTCATCGTGCCTGTGTGTTTGTCTGTGTGTGCTGCGTTGTCTAGTCAGGCTGTCTAATAAACATTTACTGCCATCGGCTGAAAGCTAATAAAAATCCCTCTGAAGGGTAAGAAGGTAACAAAGAGAAAGTGTGACTTTCAAACTGACTGTCAACAGTGTTCCTTTGTTTTAAGCTACTTTTGAGAGAGTGAAAAAAAACACTTGTATGTATAATATAAATGAGGTTTATGTGTAGGCCTAGAGCATATATACTAAATCTGTATAGCATATACCAATGCTAAAAAAAAAAGTACACTTCCATAATGTACTTAAAGTGCTCTATTTCCGCTCACTAATTTTTTTACTTATACAAAAAATTATTCTTAAGATCAATTAAGTGTACTGAGCTGTGTGTTATTTTGGGAAACCATGAATATGAACTTTTAACATCCTATCTCTGCGTTTAAAAATGTACTTAGTAGGGGGGGTGGTTGCATATTTGTCACACTTGAATGATTCAGATCATCAAACAAATTTTAATATTACCCAAAAATAACCAGAGTAAATACAAAATAGAGTTTTGAAATAACGATTTCATTTATTAAGGGAAAAAATCTGTCCAAACTTGCCTGGCCCTTTGTGAAAAAGTAATTGCCCCCTAAATCTAATAACTGGCTGTGCCACCCTTTGCAGCAACAACTGCAATCAAGCATTTGTGATAACTGGCAATGAGTCTTTCACATCGCTGTGGAGGCATTTTGGCCCCCACTTCTTTGCAGAATTGTTTTAATTCAGCCACATTGGAGGGCTGTCAAGCATGAAAGGACTGTTTAAGGTCATGCCTCTGGATCTCAATTGGATTTAAGTCCGGACTTTGATTTGGCCACTCCAAAACCTTAATTTTGTTTTTCTTGAGCCATTCAGAGTTGGACTTGCTGATGTGTTTGGGATCAATAGCCACGTTTCCACTGTCACTTCTGGGGCTTGATCGTGCCTCGACGGGGCTTCCTCGGGGCCAAACGGTCAGGGTTTTTTGGCCTGACGAAAACCTTGGGCCAAAGCAGGCCAACTGGGTCTAGAGGAGTGGTTATGAACAAAGGCTGTATGCTGTGACTACAAATAAAAAGAAACAGACTCGACTGAATAATAACTATGTCTTTTTTCTTTTGTGAAATAATGGTTTATACTGCTTTATTTCTGTGACTATAACTTTCAATCCTGATAAATTCATTCATTATGCTCAATGTATCACTTATTATTGTAAAACATAGATGCATAGATGCAAAAAAAACAAACAAACAAACGGCTGCTTTTATCATGTTCGCTTTGTGATCGCGCTAATTCAAGTGACTTTGATTAATTTTCTGATAAATCTTCTCTTTGTCGGTAAAATGCTGTGGTTGTGTGACGTTGTTTCAGAGACGCGTGTAAAGGGCTGGTTTTAGTGAAGCGCTGCGGAGCTGCTGGCCCGACGGTGGAAACGCATCGTGGTTTTGGGCTCGGTGATACAGGTCCGAGGCTGTTAGCCCCGCCCCGGCCCAATTAAAGCACTGACCCGACAGCAGAAAAGCGGCTATTGTCCTGCTGCATAACTTAAGTGCACTTGAGCTTGAGGTCACAAACTGATGGCCAGACATTCTCCTTTTTCTTATAGAGTGCAGAATTCATGGTTCCATCAATTATGGCAAGTCATCCAGGTCCTGAAGCTGCAAAGCAGCCCCAGACCTTCACACTACCACCATCATATTTGACTGTTTGTATGATGTTCTTTTCATGAAATGCTGTGGTGGTTTTATGCCAGATGTAACGGGACACACACCTTCCAGAAAGTTAAACTTCAGTCCACAGAATATTTGCCCAAAAGTCTTGGGGGTAATCAATATATTTTTTCGGCTAATGTGAGATGAGCCTTTGGGTTCTTTTTGGTCAGCAGTGGCTATTGCCTTGGAACTCTCCCATGGATGCCATTTTTGCCCAATCTCTTTCTTATTGTTGAATCATGAACACTGACCTTAATTGAGGCAAGTGAAGCCTGCAGTTCTTTAGATGTTGTTCTGGGTTCTTTTATGACCTTCTGGATGAGTCGTCGTTGCGCTCTTGGAGTAATTTTGTTAGGCCAGCTACTCCTGGGAAGGTTCACCACTGTTACAAGTTTTCTCCATTTGTGGATAATGACTCTGACTATGGTTTGCTGGAGTCCCAAAGCCTTAGAAATGGCATTATAAACCTTTCCAGACTGATATATGTGAACTATTTTGTTTCTTATCTGTTCTTGAATTTCTTTAGATCGCACCATGACGTGTTGCTCTTTAAGCATGCCAGTTAGGTTTGGACAGCTTTTTTTCCCCTTAATAAATGAAATTATCATTTAAAAACTGCATTTTGTATTTACTTGCATTATCTTAGTGTAATATTAAAATTTGTTTGATCTGAAGTGTGACAAATATGCAAAAATTATAAAAAAAAACAGGAAGGGGGCAAAAACATTTGCACGGCACTGTTTATACATATAAATATATATTATATATATATATATATATATATATATATATATATACTAGAGGTGGCACGGTACACAGATGTCATGGTTCGGTGCATACCTTGGTTCGGGGGTCACGGTTCGATACGATTTCGGTACAGCAGGGAAAAAAAATCTACTATGCTCGGTTTCTTTTCATTTATTTTGAACAGAGAGTAGTACAGTAGTAATACAAAAAATTATTTTACATTATATATATAATTTGCAGTACATGTGTACATACAAGGAACAAGGGGAAAAAACAGTACGACACGTAACATAGCCTATATATGCTGAGTTTCAGTTAATTTTTGTGACAGGCTTAATTTGTTCACAGAAAGGAAACTCAAATGGTTTTGTTTTCATTGTGAGTGTACACAAATAAAAGCAGACCTTTATACAGTGATGCATTATTAAGACGATAAGTGTTTAAAGTTGATTCTGCTGGTATAAGGAAACAGTTGAAGTGATCGCAACACACACACACACACACAAAACACATCAGTTCCAGCATTGCTAAAGTTGGTACTTTATCCAAATAAAATACAAACATCAGTACGCCCGCCTCTGTGTCACTGTTGGAACGCGACTGAAGTATGAAATATGGAAATATTATGAAAATATTATGGAATTTTTGGATTTGTGCCGAATGAGAGAGATAGGATACACGAGCACAAAGCGCCATTTCGCAAACAGTTGAGTGCACAAGCCTTTAAAGTATACTCTTTGTCAGAGTTGTGAGAGACACGTTCAGAATCAGCACATGGTCACTGTGTAGTGGGCTTTGTTTTGCATCGTTTCATCCCCTTCCTTCCCCTCACCCATCCTTCCCTTCACTCAACTCACTCAGAATGGTCAATAGTAGAATGTAATGTTCTACATTAATGCAAGTGATATTTACAGTCATGTTTGGTATCATTTGAATTGTCTCAGGGCGACTGGTACAATGGTCTCATTCTTATAAGAAGTAAACTAAAAGGTAATACAGATCCTAAGAGTTCAGAGATATTTTGCACACTGTAGAGGGTGGGTCCGTTCCCAGTGGTTTTCATGCAAAATTACATTTTTGTCCCAAAAGGTGTTAACTCGATCAATGCAAATTCCAATTGTTAGTTCCTGTCTCCATCTCGGGGGGTGATGGTCTTGGTCTGAAGTACGTAAGGAAATGTTGCAAAAGGATCGGGGCGATTCTGTAGCCAGAAGCCTGTAGTGTGGTGTGTCTCTATACATTGGATACCTTCTTTGGGCCAAATGTGTGGACCTTACAGTTCACCCAAAAATGAAAATTTTATGTTTATCTGCTTACCTCAAGGTGTAGGTGACTTTGTTTCTTCAGTAGAACACAAACAAAGATTTTGAACTCAAATCATTGCAGTCTGTCAGTCATATAATGTCAGTCAATGGGACTCACATTTTTGAGAGAAAAAAAAACATACACAGACAAAACCAAATTTAACCCTGCGGCTCGTGATGATACATTGAGGTCTAAAGACACTAAACGATCGGTCTGTGCAAGAAACTGAACAGTATTTCTATCATTTTTTACCTCTGATCCGCCGCACGGTCCAACTGTCCTGAGCGTATTCACACAACAGCCGCCACTTATCTCTCAAATGGACCATTAACACTACTAATGGAGATTGTAGATAGAGTGTCAATGGTCAACACAGCACGGTGTGCCAAGTACATTCCAAGCGACTACTTAATGGCACTCACGTGCCCTGTTCACTGTTCAAGTCCCCACTCCAAGGGGATAGGGATGATCACTTCCATTTGGAATTTGCCATGTGAACCGTTTCGGTTCTATACACGTACTGTTTTATTTATATATATATATATATAAAAGGATATATGTATAATCAAGTCTAACTCCTCAAGGATGGCACATCAATACGTGCCATTGCCAGAAGGTTTGCTGTGTCTCCCAGCACAGTCTCAAGATCATGGAGGAGATTCCAGGATACAGGCCGTTTCTCTAGGAGAGCTGGACAGGGCCGTAGAATGTCCTTTACCCATCAGCAGGACCGGTATCTGCTTCTTTGTGTAAGGAGAAACAGGTTGAGCACTGCCAGAGCCCTACAAAATATCCTCTAGCAGGCCACTGGTGTGAATGTCTCTGACCAAACAATCAGCAGGTTCACCCTGAGCACATGTGACAGACCTGAAAGGGTCTGGAGAAGCCGTGGAGAACAACATGACCGGTTTGGGGGTGGGTCAATGATGGTCTGGGTAGGCATATCCATGGAGGGATGCACAGACCTCTACAGACTAGACAATAGCACCCTGACTGCCATTAGGTATCGGGATAAAATCCTTGGAGCCATTGCCAGATCCTATGCTGGTGCAGTGGGTCCTGGGTTCCCCCTGGGACACAACAATGCCCGGCCTCATGTGGCGAGAGTGTGCAGGCAGTTCCTGGAGGATGAAGGAATTGATACCATTGAATGCCCCCTACACTCGCCTGACCTGAATCCAATAGAACACCTCTAGGACATTATGTTTCGGTCCATCCGACACCGCCAGGTTGCACCTCAGACTGTCCAGGAGATCAGCGATTCCCTGGTCCAGACCTTGGAGGAAATGCTGTTAGGTACCGTGATGAAATCCTCAGAGCCATTGTCAGACCGTTTGCTGATGCAGTGGGACTTGGGCTCCTGGGCTCCTCCTGGTGCATGACAATGACCGGCCTCATGTGGGCCGGAGTGTTTAGGCAGTTTCTGGATGACGAAAGCATTGATGCTCTTAACTGACCTCCATGCGCTTCAAACCTCAATACAAATGAGAAATTTTGGGACATTATGTATCAGCATTCGAAGCTGGCAATCAGCACCACAGACAGCTTACTGATGCCTTGATCCAGGTCTGGCAGGAAATCCCGAGGACACCATCCGCTTTATCATAAAGAGCATGCAGTGACATTTTTAGGAGTGCATGCAAATGAGTAATGATTTTTGTTCCTCAAGATCCAAAGTGTGATTTTAGTGTTCCCTTAATTTTTTGATCAGTGTATTTATGTAGTCAAAGCCAATAAATATCTTTTTTTTTTTTTTCAAAAATTTTAATTTTTAATTCAGTTTTCATTATATAATATTGGTCTCAGTAGTTCTAGACTGAGTGGAGTGAATGAGTCTTGACATAAAAAAGGAGTTAAGTTCAAGTTACACAAATGAGCAGCTGAGCCTTTTTCTGTCATGGTGCCTCTTGTGGGAATAATGATGTCTGAAGGTAGGGTTGACAAATAGCAAGGACAGGCAGAGTGGAACTAACAAATGAGCACTACTAATAAATGAGCAGAAGTCTGTTTTTTGCCAAATGGTGACGTCACTCTAGCAACCACCTAAACATTTCACAGAGGCTGCTTTTACCCTCATATCGGAGGATTTTGTCAAGCCTTCCTTATCTGGAACTGATACCCACAATGACACCATCACTGCGGCAAACAAAGGGATACTGTATCCTGCGGTGCAGGGATACAGACAGGGAAGAAGTTCTAAAGCTGAATTTTTCCAATTCTGACAAAGCAGATATAAGCTGCTACTAAATTTTGGCCAAACTTCAGATAGTTTTAGAGGAGTTATTGTTGGCTTTGCCTTTTGTCTTGGTGGCCAGACCAAGTACCAAAGTACCAAAAGTACCTTAACATGTCAGCCAAGTAGGCAGACTTGGTGTGCCAACTGAAATCAAAGAGTTGGTATTCAAGGTTGAACTATGAATCCATGAAAAATGTTCTCACCTCATCATGCAGATGAAGGAAAGGGAAGTGGTGTGTGACCAAGTATGGTGACACATACTCGGAATTTGTGCTCTGCATTTAACCCATCCAAGTGTACACACAGTAGTGAACATACACCTGGAGCAGTGGGCAGCCAATGCTGCGGCACCCGGGGAGCAGTTGGGGGTTCAGTGCCTTGCTCAAGGGTCTCACCTCAGTCGTGGTATTGAGGGTGGAGAGAGTGTTAGTTATTAACGTTTTAAATTAATTCCTATGGAAGTTCAGCTTAAACGCTTGCGCGGTGCATTATGGGATTGAACGCGGAGCAGAAAAAACGTTGAGAGTGGCTGAGAGCATCAAAAAGTTTGGGCATTCCTCAACTTTTTGCAAATATCAAGCGAAAAACACCGGGTGACAACCAATCGCTGTGAAAGGGCTCTGCCCTAAATTTGACACGCCCCAAAGCAGTGGCGTTGTAGCGTTGTCGGCGGCACTGAGCGCAGATTTGACGCTGTAGTGGAAACGTACCGTAAGGGACATGGTTTGCATTTCTGCTCCTGGAGGGGCCATTGTCCTGTAGAGTTTAACTCTAACCCAAATTGAACACCTGGACAAGCTAATCAAGGTCTTCAAGATTACTAGAAACTTCCAGGCACGTGTGTTGAAGATAAACTTTGCAGGAAAGTGGCCCTCCAGGAGCAGGATTGGACACCCTTGTTTTAGGGCAGGGGTGGTGAACTCCAGTCCTGGTGAGCTGATACCTGCAGAGTTCAGCTCCAACCCTAATAAAAACCTAGTAACCCTTCAGACCTTGATTAGCTTGTTCAGGTGTGTTTGATCAGGGGTGTAGCCACCCATGTTTTAGGGGCAACCAATCTGTGGCAACAAATAAAACCCAAGGAGTTTGCCAAGATGAAGCTAAACCCTTCAGGGGCAGGTTTGGACACCCCTGCTTTAGGGGCTTTGTAGGTTTTAAAGCCTCATTAGCTAGCAACTTCAGATAAAATTTATATATGTCTCACTTTAGTAACTCTTAGTAAAAGTGTCTCACTTTTAATTAACAAAGCCCTGAACAGCAAAAGCCTGTTTATTTTACACGTTCTGCGCCTAGTTGAGTGTGCAAGCCTTTCTAACTATACTTCAATGGGGTTTTTGTGAACTCAAATCATTTGTGGATGGACAACAGTGCATGTATATGTCTGCATATCTACAAAAATCAAGCTGCATGAGGATGATGTATTGTGCTTTGCATTTTGAGATGTTATTCCATTTTCAACATTATTAGTCTTTTATGACTTATCTATAGTCCCAGTAAATAAAGACTAATTGCATACATCTGGGTACATCCAGAGATGAGTTGTGCTTGGCTTTGTGGTTACAAGAGCTATGACACTGTTCTTGTAATGTGCCTCATGCAGGTGTGCAGAGAAAAGATTTCCAGGATAATGTTTGACATCAGCTAACAGTTGCATGGATGATGACCACCCATTTCCAGCAGCTCCTCAGGGCTGATAAAATGATGGTAAAATAGTAGTCAGGCATTTTCCCTGATAAGGAAGCTGTATCTTACTTGCCTTCTGGTATTTTCACTAATAGAGAAGGCTTGTGGGTCATTGAGGTTATAAACAGCAAAATGGAGCTGATTCTCTGAATCACTATCAGTTGGTTTACACCTTTTGAAACTTGAGGCTAGCAATTGGTGACCATGTCCTTAACAAACTTTGTTCATGGTCTTTTTCCAAATTGGGTTTGACCAAGGTTATCTCTCACATGATCGTGTAGTTAACTCATATCAGATTAAGTGGATGTTCTGAAGACACAGCCACAATTTATTAATCCTCTTTTCAACTTGAATCAATTGAATGATGGTTTCCTGAAGTAAAATGACAAGAAATTCTGAAAATTAAACCTAAAGTGAAGACAGTAGAAGTCTGATCTGTATTTAAAATCATACATTTATCATTCAGACTGTACTTGATCTTTTTATTCCAGGAACATTATTATAATCAATCTTTTGCCATATTTAAAACGGTACTTTTTGTGCAAGATAATGCACAAAAATATTTAATAAAGCCATAAAAATGTGTGCTATGGACATGGATGATACTTCATATTGAGTGGCTTATTAGGAAGAGTTTTGAAACAATCAGACTTATGTTTTTTGCCTGGTGGATGATAAAATCCCCTAAACCAGTGGTTTCCACACATGGTCCTGGAGTACCTCCAACAATGCTTACTTCAGATGTCTCTCTCAACTGGCACAACAATTTCAGGTCTTGAGGTCCCTACTTATGAGCTGATGAGTTGTATCAGTGTGTTTTATTAGACATACAAAATGTGCAGAGTTGGGGGAACTCCAGGGTCTGGATTGGGTACCACTGAATTAAGGCACAGTCACATTAGCCATTTTTTACAGCAAAAAAGTCCATTGTCAATGGTGTAGTGATCCACAAAGTACTACTCACACAGAAATCACTTTTACACCTAAATTTGTATTATCTCTTCTGGTTTGTAACAAGGCAACTGGCCGATACTGGTTGCCATGGTAAACTTGAGTATGAATAGGACTTGTGCTGTAAGAGGGGCCACAGGTTATTTTTGTGTATGTACTGTGATTCAGACTATACCAAAAGCTACTGACATCTCTTCCCAAAGTACGCTTGCACCACTTCTGCCTAATGAGCTCCTACCAAAGCGGCAAAATAAGTATGTGTGAAAGCGGTGGTTATCTAACCAAACACCAGATCTGTAGTGTAATACAACCAGAGGACCAGATAAGATGTTATTCCACAGAAAGAACATTGTGTTTTTCAATAAAGGGACCTGGCAAAGGTGCTTTGAGGGAAACAGAGCAAGAAAGAGAGTTAGGAAAAGGGAGAGGGAGTCGAGAGTTTCCTCCCACGTACACACACACAGGAAGTCACTGCTGAGCAGATGCAAAGCGTCACTATGGGGCTGACTTATCCGTGCTGAGGTAATGCATCGGACCACTTCTCGATACAGACGAGAGATGAGATGCAAATTAAATGTATACACAGCTATTAAGATCAAGACACTTGACACACTCTCACACAAAGGCATGTCCTCCTTGTTCGTTTCCGCACTGTGATTCCAGACCTCTTCTCGTTGCATCGTGAGGTTTAAAGGCCAGTGACCAAAGACCACAAAAAAGGATGAGAGATCACTTGAAACATCCTGGAAACACACAGGGAGGAAGCAGTTTCATTAGGCCATGAAGAATCCAGACCAAAACAAAACAAGCAAGAACAGTTTGCGTATTTTTGCGCACACAGGAATGTGTGTAGGCTGTTCCGTTTTTTACCATATAGTGATTACATACATCACTGGTAAAGCTCACTTGTGTTTGTTTGTAACTGAGAAGAGAACTTTGAATGTGGAGGATTTATTGGAGGTTGAACTCTAAGTTTGAGTGAATAATACAGAAGAATGTAGGAGAGAGGGAGAAGAGGGAAGAGATGAGAGGAGGTTACCCGTAATAACCCTGCAAATGCTAAAAAGAGAGAGGCTGTGCTCTAAACGGCCTCCTGCGTACTGTGCACTATATACTGCATGCCTAGTTTTTAAGTGTAGTATGTGAAAGGCAATGCATTATGCATAAACATTTTTAAAAAGAGATGCACATTGCTCATCTTTTAGGCGAAAATTACTGTTTTAAAAGCGAAAACGGTCACCTTCGTAATTTGAGGATATCTGTTTTTTAAATTAGCATAAAATGAAAACTAAAACGCTTTCAAATCACATGAGCCAATACTTTATTCACAATAGAACATAGATAACATACATGTTTAAACTGAGAAATTTTACAATTTTATGCAGAAAAAGTAGCTCATTTCAAATTTGATGGATGCTACAGGTCTCAAAGTTGGGACAGGGGCATGTTTACCATGGTGCAGCATCTCCTCTTCTTTTCAAAACAGTTTGAAGGCGTCTGGGCATTGAAGTTATGAGTTTCTGGAGTTTTGTTGTTGGAAGTTGGTCCCATTCTTACCTGATGTAGGTTTCCAGCTGCTGAAGAGTATGTGGTCGTCTTTGACATATTTTTCATTTAATGATGTGCCAAATGTTCTTTATAGGTCAAAGATCTGGACTGCAGGCAGGCCAATTCAGCACCCGGACTCTTCTACTATGAAGCATGCTGTTGTAATAGCTGCAGTATGTGGTTTTGCATTGTCCTGCTGAAATAAACAAGGCCTTCCTTGAAATAGACATCATATGGGGGTGAGCATATGTTGCTCTAAAACCTTTATATACCTTTTAGCATTTATAGTGCCTTCCAAAACATGCAAAACATGCACTTATGCACACTTTTCCACTTTGAAACGGTCCATTTTAAATGAGCCTTGGCCCACAGGACACGACGGTGCTTCTGGACCATGTTCACATATGGCTTCCTTTTTGCATGATAGAGCTTTAGTTGGCATCTGCAGATGGCACGGTGCATTGTGTTTACTGACGGTGGTTTTTGGAAGTATTCCTGAGCCCATTTAGTAATGTCAATGACAGAATCATGCCGATGAGTGATGCTGTGTCGTCTGAGGGCCCGAAGAGCACGGGCATCCAGGAAAGGTCTTCGGCCTTGTCCCTTACACACAGAGATTTCTCCAGTTTCTCTGAATCTTTTGATGATGTTATGCACTGTAGATGATGAGATTTGCAAAGCCTTTGCAATTTGACCTATTCCACAATCTTTTTACGCACTCTTTCACATCTTGGAGAGCCTCTGCCCATCTTTACTTCTGAGAGACTTTGACTCTCTAAGACATCCCTTTTATAGTTAATCATGTAACAGACCTGATGTCAATAAACTTAATTAGTTGCTAGATGTTCTCCCAGCTGAATCTTTTCAAAATGTCTTGCTTTTTTAGCCCTTTATTGCCCCCGTGCCAACTTTTTTGTGACCTGTAGCAGGCATCAAATTTGAAATGAGCTCATTTAGTGGATAAAAGTGTAAAATTTCTCTGTTTAAACATTTGTTATATTCTCTGTTCTACTGTGGATAAAATATTGGCTCATGTGATTTGAATGTCTTGTAGTTTTAATTTCTAAAAAAAATTAAAACTAAAAGACATTTCTAAAAAAACAAGAAAAACATCCCAACAAAAACATTTCCGGAATTTGGGTTGTATCGATCTATCTATCTGTTCATCTATATTATAAAAAATATTAGTTATGTAATGCTATTGTTATTTGTAAAGTATTATTATTTGATGTTATACAAGCCAATATGTGATTTATTTTAAAAAAAAAAATCCAAAACTATATGTGGTATCTGAATAATTTTTGGTTTGACTGTACTATATACTGCAGAAATAGCAAGAGTAGTATTTGAACATTGTCAGAGAAAGAGCGAGTGACAATCAGTAAGGGTGCAACATATCCTGTTTTGGAAACTGTAGCAACTGGTATGTGTGTGGTTGACCGGATAAGGTCAAAGGTGCGAGGGGGGTCCGGATAACCAGCATGGGCAATCGGAATGAATGGAAGGGCATTTGGTCAGCTGGGTCCCAAGGACGGTGGCAGAAGTTTGAAAGTAACACATCGGCCCTCCTGGAGGCGGGGAAAGAGAAAGTGGCTCACAATTTATCTGCTGTCCAGCCCTCCCTACGCTGCTTATTTACGACCAGCTATAACCGGGAGGTGCTGGCCTCGTGCGCAGCATGTCTTTCCCGGCGCGCTCTGTGTACGGGAAGCCAGCATCTGAAGTCCTCCCAGTGCTTTATTGATCTGGAAGTTGTTTGTCAGGGTGAGTGCTGCTGAGGACGCGCAAGATGAGACGCTCCCGCAGAAGGCCGAACGGAGAACAGAACAGAGCGGAGGAGAGGACGGAGCAGAAGCCAATAAAAGCGTAACGGACTGCACAAAAATAGACTCTTTTAATTGGGAGGAAGTGGGCGAAAAAGCTGGAACAATGAGGAGGAAGAAAGGCATGTGATTAAAATGCCGGAGGTCAAGAGGGACCCCACCTCACCTCGCCTCACACCAAACACTCGCACAGTGGCAGGGACAACACGACAAGTCCTGCTTTCTCATCTATCCAGCAAACTGTTTTTCCTGTGTATTCCCATGCAAGAGGTCAAGTCATTGTTGCACAATGATAAAGTGGCTTCTCATCCTGTGTTGGGCACAGTCATCTAGTAGCTACAACAAACATATGTCAAGCAGCAATGTAATTCCTAAACAAATGATTCATTCACAATCAGAGCGCCACAAATGTCCTTATCAATCAGTATTCATTTAAAATGAGTGCTCACACACACAATTTATGACCATAAAAATATATTGCTGTAACCAAAAATTAAAGACTGGGGTAATTTAATGTAAAAATGCTAAATTGTATGTTTTTAAAATCAAAAATACATTAAAAAAATATAAGAAATAATTTTCTTTCGAATCGTTTTATCTATTTGTCTATCTCTCTGTCTTTTTGTATATCTATTATAAAAAAATATTAGTTCCCTATCAAGGGAACTTCGAACTGCGTCCTCTAGAGGTCGCTATGGGGAACTCCATCTACGTGACCCGTGTCTGAAGCATATATACAACAACACCAAATATTGGCCGGCGACAGCCTATGACGTCACTCCCGGTGCGCCACAGTATAAAGGGGCGCCGGGAGAAAGCATCATCCTCTTCTTCGTCTTCAATGACTGCTTTGTTTGAAGCGTGTACTCACGAGGTAAGAACGGTTTCTTCTAAATATAATAATGGCGAGCACTAGCAAGGCGTTTAAGAGGTGTGTGCATCCGTGTCCGCGTTATCTGACACCTGATGATTCACACGATCTTTGCGTCTTTTGTTTGGGTGAAGAGCACGCACGCGATGTTCTCGAGGGAGCGGTATGCGTGCACTGTGAGCGGTTTTCCATGAAAACGCTCCGCTCTCGTTTGTCTCTCTTTTTGAGGAAGGAGGGACAGCCATCTGCTCCCCGGGGTTCAGGACCCTCTGCTGCTGAGGCACGGAGGAAAATGAGCTCATGGGGCTCGCAGGTGAGTCTCGCTGGTGAGTTAGAGAAGGGGCTTTCCTTCTCACGCTCATCAGTCGCGGACGAGGGCGAGCTGCTGGAGGAGGATGACGCGATTTCACTGGCGCCATCTGACTCAACAGCTAGTGCTCTGCTGGGCGCTGCCCAGGAAGAGCAGGAGATGTCTGAGGGTGAAGAAGTCGAGACTGAGCCCTCTCAATCCTCCTGCCCTGCGTATGAGGAGCTGTTGGAGGTTATGGAACGCGCCTCGGCAAGGCTTGACTTGCCGTGGAAGCGGGCCAGAGTGGTGGCGCCGCGGGGTCGTCTCGATGAGCGTTATCTCTCTGGCCATAACCCCCCAGCCCAAGTGAACCTTCCTTTCCTTCCTGACCTTCATACGGAGGTTGAGAAGGAATGGAAAAAGCCGTTTTCCTCTCGTATTGTTAGATTTCAGCATACCAGTTATGCTAATATTGAGGGGATGCGTGAGAACGGCTATGAGCGGATGCCTCCCATAGAAGAGACGCTAGCTAGCTATCTCTCTGAGGGCAAGGCATCCTCTCTTCAGGTTCCTTCCTTGCCATCTAAGCCCCTTCAGATGACATCTCGCTTAAATGGTAAGGCATATGCAGCAGCAGGTCAGGCCATCGCCTCGGTGCACACGATGGCTGTGCTTCAGGCTTATCAGGCTGATCTGCTGAAAGACCTGGATAAGGGTCAGGGTCTTTCCCCTGACGAGGTGGCTGAGTTGCGCCGCACCACTGATTTGGCTCTCCGAGCCACCAAGCAGGCCGCCGCTGCTATGGGCAGGTCCATGGCGGCCATGGTGGTAACGGAGAGACAACTGTGGTTGAACCTGGCAGACGTTGGGAAGAAAGAGAGGGGCTTTCTTCTCGATGCGCCGGTTTCGCCTTCTGAACTTTTTGGTACCTCCGTCGAGACGGTGGTTGAAAAGTTTAGGGAGGCGAGGGCGCGCTCAGCGGCTTTTAAAACCTTCATCCCGAGAAGGTCCAGGTCTGAACCCAAACAACGCGAGGGTCCTGGCCCATCTGGATCTGAGGATCAAAGATGGGTACAGAAGGCTAGTGTCGCGACTCGCGCCCCTCCCCCGCCTGCGGGTAAGGCCTCAGGGAAGCGCAGGTCGACGAGAGGTAGGCAGAACCTGAGGGACGTGGTCTGGAAGAGGCGTTCACAACGCTCTCGCCCGGGCCAGGGTGAAAGTTGAGACTTTCCTTCCTTCAGAGGGCCTTTACATCTCCCTCTCTAATTCCCTTGCAACCTCCGTTCACTCCACCTAACTGAGGCTAGGTGAGCACCTCCTACACTCACATTTCCATCTACCGGATCTGATTTTGGTTAGGTTCTATGCCTTTAGAACCTGCCTTACTGATGATCTGGACCTAGGCCCTGTTTGCGCCTCTGGGTCCGATCTTATGCGCTGGATCCTTGGATGGGTGAGTACGATCCAATTTTCAGATTCGCTGGGATGTGTTCAATCTACTTTAGAAATGGTATCAGGTATGGATGAGCGTCGTTATTACTATGCTTTGGTAACTAGGAGCAGCATTTCGAGTTTGGCCCTTTTGTTCTTCAAACGAGGCAATAATAGGCACACGAGGTTTAGCTTGGAACTGCCCACCCTTATTAGGGTTTTAAGTAGCAGTTTCCCTGAGCCCTTGTTGCCTTCTGTTCAGCTACCTGTTACCTGATACTTTTCCAGCAGCTCGTTCGGGTTGTTAGGTATCCCTCTGTTTGTAGGTCGAGCCGGTTTGCTCCCCTCGCCTAGAATGTGGAGGGTTATTTTTTGAGCATGCCGCTCCCTCCTGAGTGTCTGAGCTCTCATGCTGAGAGTAGATTCTCCGCTCTCCAGAGCTTTATCATGGTAGAGCTAGTCTTGCTCCCCTCACGGTTGAGGGTCACCTTGAGTATACTGCTCTCGTATGAGCGTGTGAGTTCCCTCTTTTGCCGTAAGTAGAGTTCCGCTCCCAGAGCTTGTTACTTAACAACCTGCTCCTCGTTGCTGCTGTACCCCTCCGAGCTCTACCCTGTTAGTTGAGCTGGCGCTGCTCCCCTCGCTATAGAGGGTTGCCTATGAGCATGCCGCCCCCTGCTGAGCGTCTGAGTTTCCTCTCATATGAGAGTCGAGTCTCCGCTCCCAGAGCTCTGTTATTCAGAAGCCTCAGCACGTCAGGCCTTTCTCTAGGCCTCCTTGTCAGGTTGCTCTCATAGTTGGTCGAGCTAGCATTGCTCTCCTCACTTTAGAGGGTTATTTATGAGCATGTTGCTCCCTTTCTGAGCTCTCTTTGTTGGGTGAGCTGGCATCGCTCCCCTTATTTTAGAGGGTCTCTTATGAGCGTGTCGCTCCCTTCTGAGTGTCTGAGTTCCCTCTCATGTTGAGAGTTGAATTCTCCGCTCTCCAGAGCTCTTTCTTGGTAGAGTTAGCATTGTTCCCCTCACTTAGAGGGTCATCTATGAACATGCTGCTCCCTCCAGAGAGCATCTGACAATACGGTTTCTGAAATCCATATTTGGTAAGTGCGCACGCTAGTGTCTGTGCATTTTTCTAAGAACCACGCTGTGGTAAGATCGCACACCAAGTGTTTTTGCGGTCTTTTCTAAAATCCTGTATGGTATGGGTTACGCGCTGAGGCTTCGTCCCATTCTTTGAGTCGGTTAGGCCCCGGTTTTCACCTTGGGCCCCACTCTACTTATATATGTGCTGAGTATCCTCTCTGTCTTGGTAGAGCTAGCATTGCTCCCCTCATTTAGAGGGTCGCCTATGAGCATGCTGCTCCCTCAGGAGCTCTCTTTGCTGGTCGAGATAGCATTGCTCCCCTCTCTTAGAGGGTCACTTGACTACGAGCATGCTGCTCCCTCCAGAGAGCATCCGATAGAGAGTAACGTTGTTTAAAGCTAGAGCATTTGGAGAATAGAAATTTCAAATCCATCATTATGGTAAGTGCGCACGCTAGTCTCTGGGCACTTTCTGAAATCCACGATGTGGTAAGATCGCACACCGAGTGTCTTGTGGTCTTTCTAAAAATCCTGTATGGTATGGGGTACGCGCTGAGGCTTCGTCCCATTCTTTGAGTTGGTTAGGCCCCGGTCTCCTTGGGCCCCACTCTACTCATGTATGTGCTAATATCCTCTCATGAACTGAGAGTTAAGTTCTCCGCTCGCTGGAGCTCGGTCTGGGTAGAGCTGGCATTGCTGCCTATGAGCATGCCGCTCCCTGCTGAGCGTTGAGTTTCCCCTCTTATGAGGGTCGAGTCTCCGCTCTCAGAGCTCTGTTATTCAGAAATTTCAGCACGTCAGGCCTTTCTTAGGCCTCCTCGTCATCTGACAGTACGATTTCTAAAATCCATATTTGGTAAGTGCGCACGCTAGTCTCTGTGCACTTTTCTAAAAACCACGCTGTGGTAAGATCGCACACCGAGTGTCTTGTGGTCTTTTCTAAAAATCCTGTATGGTATGGGTTACGCGCCGAGGCTTCGTCCCATTCTTTGAGTTGGTTAGGCCCCGGTCTCCTTGGGCCCCACTCTACTCATGTACGTGCTAGTATCCTCTCATGAACTGAGAGTTAAGTTCTCCGCTCTCTGGAGCTCTGTCGTGGTAGAGCTGGCATTGCTCCCCTCGCTATAGAGGGTTATCTATGAGCTTGCTGCTCCCTCACGAGCTCTCCTTGTTGGTCGAGCCGGCACTGCTCCCCTCGCTATAGAGGGTTATCTATGAGCTTGCTGCTCCCTCCAGAGCATACGAAAAGAACGATGTCTAAATCCATGTTATGGTAAGTGCGCACGCTAGTCTTTGTTCACTTTCTGAAAGCCACGCTGTGGTAAGATCGCACACCGAGTGTCTTGTGGTCTTTTCTAAAAATCCTGTATGGTATGGGTTACGCGCTGAGGCTTCGTCCCATTCTTTGAGTCAGTTGGGCCCCGGTCTCCTTGGGCCCCACTCTACCTATGTATCCCCAGTGATATCATTTGCACGGGGGCTACTACTAAGGATCTGTTGATACAGTTCCTTCGGCGAGCTCTTGTAGGAGCAAGCAGTAGCCCCTGGGTGACAGGCCAGGCTTAGTTACTATCCTAAGCGCTCGGCCGTATCCCCTTAAAGGAATCTTTCTTTCTGATTCCAAGCCCTGAGTTTTACCCTAGGTCCAGGAGGTCCGGCCTCTGTCAGGTAAGTCCGGGGTATGAAACTCAGGCCTTTGGCCGAAGGGGATAATGTCACTGACAGCCGTCAATTCATCCCAGGGACAACTCCTTTATCGTTGATAAGAGTTGATGCTTAGTGCTCGCCTTTGGAATGGCATGCACTTCCCTCAGCATGGCGGCGTTGGTATATCGTTCCCCATAGCGACCTCTAGAGGACGCAGTTCGAAGTTCCCTTGATAGGGAACGTCTCAGGTTACGTATGTAACCATGGTTCCCTGAGAGGGAACGAGACACTGCGTCCTCTAGACTTCAGGCCATGCTTCGGATGCAGCTTCAGACGAAGAAGCGGATGATGCTTTCTCCCGGCGCCCCTTTATACTGTGGCGCACCGGGAGTGACGTCATAGGCTGTCGCCGGCCAATATTTGGTGTTGTTGTATATATGCTTCAGACACGGGTCACGTAGATGGAGTTCCCCATAGCGACCTCTAGAGGACGCAGTGTCTCGTTCCCTCTCAGGGAACCATGGTTACATACGTAACCTGAGACGTTAGCCTATGTCTATTCTAAAGTTCAATCAGTTATCAAATATTCTATCTATTTATCCGTCATTCTGTAGATCTATTGTTCTAATTATTGTTTGATCGCTCTATCAATCGTTCAATACTTAAATTGCTCTGTGTCTTGTCTGTCTTTCTATCAGTTTATCATTATATCTATTGACTATCTATCTATCTATCTATCTATCTATCTATCTATCTATCTATCTATCTATCTATCTATCTATCTGAGGTTCTCATGCCAGAATGGGGTAATGATGCCACATGGCTGCGCAACAGTGCTGGAAACATTCTTTCTACATCTCTCTCTTTGTCCTCCTCTCCTGCCTGACTTAGACTAGCACACTGTGTCATTGCCTCTCTCAGTTCTCTCCTCCTCCCACCTTGAGCTTCACGTCGCTTTGACTGACCCAACACTCATTAGATGAGCTTGAGGGGAGAACAGCCTTCAAACGTAGACCCGCACCTTTCATTTTATTTAGAAAATTTAAAAAAGTCGAGTTTTGTAAATGCAAATGTGAACGTGGTTTTTACTTTGACTTCACTTTTTGTTGTGACATCGCGCGCACTGAATCAAATCTACACCCGCTGAGATTTTCCCATCTTCTCCTGTCGGGACAAGAGCAAGAAGAAGAGGACATGTTCAACAGTTTTAACTAAAGAAGCCTCGATACTCATTAACAGAAGTTTCCAAGAAATTCACATGCGCACCAGGAAAGGGAAATATTTCGTCTTTGCGAATCCCGTTTCCTCAGCACATTCGGAGACAGATGGGAGCTTGAGAAATCATGCTGGTTTCTGTGGAGAGGGTCAAGATACTGAAGTTTCACTCCTGTAAATTGGATGAGTCGGTTTGAGCTGTAAAAATCAACGTGTTTTCTCTGGAAGAACAGATTTGCCGACGCATTCACGAGATACGGATTTTAATTTACAGAGGAAGGCTAGGATTGCAGAGGGATTATGACACCAAATGACGACCTGATCTGTGGTAAAATATTAATTCAACAATTTTTTAGTGTTTTTGACTGTTAAATGATGTTTTATATCAAAAGTGTGTATTAATATATTAGGTTGAAGTGAGGGCGCCATTGGTCTGTATACACTTGCTTCACGTTTAAGAAGTTCAAAGGTTTTTTTTCAGCTTTGCGTTTCAAGACATGTAAAATGAAAATAGTTAGGATAAACTTTTATAAACGCGTCTCCAAACCCCCTCAGTTTCATTCGTTTACGCTCGCAACATTACATAGCGTAGTGTATACTCAATTATGAAAAATATATGGTCACACTTTATTTTAAGGTCCAATTCTCGCTATTGTCAAACGATTAACTACGACTCTTGCCTCAGTAAACTTCTAATGTGCTGCTTATTAATAGTTAGTAAGGTAAGTTTATGTATTGGGTAGGGTTATGGATGTAGAATTGTCATGCAGAATACGTGCTTTATAAATATTAATAAACAGCCAATATGTTAATAACTGGCATGCTAATAACCACCCAGCTACATATATTAATTTTTTTTAGGAGTACACGTATCAAATATAGCCTATATATACAGTATATATATATATATATATATATATATATTTATTTTTATTTATTTATTTTTTTTCCCCATAGCAAAGCCATTAAAGAACCATTATGGGTTTCCCAAAGAACCTTTCATGAAACAGAGAAGTATTTTTTTTTTCTTAGTGTGAAGAACCTTTTAATTATTGGAAGAATCTTTTTCCACTGAAGAACCTCTGCTTATTGTTGTAGATGTTTTTAGTTGTACACAATTTTCTTGTTTAATTCCTCTGAACAAGTAACTTCGTGAATGATGGACATTTTCAGTTCTGCTGAAAGTATGTCTCAAGTGTGTCTCTGTCTTGATGTTTTCAGAGTCTTAGTCCTTCCCATCCATTTTGAGAATGGAAGTGTTCCTGATGGGGCCGCTGAGGCTCACTCTTCTAGTTCTGCTGAGCGGTGTGTCGTTTGGAGTGGTTGAACTGGAGCCCCTCACTCAAAACCAGCCTCAGTCTCTCAGTCCCCATCCACCTCAACAGAACATCACCCTAGCAGTTATCCTGCCTCTACACAACACTGAGTACCCCTGGGCATGGCCCCGTGTCGGCCCTGCCTTGCACTGGGCCCTGGACAAGGTGAACTCTGACCCCAACCTGCTGCCAGGCTACCATCTACAACTTGTTTTCAAGAGCAGCGAAAACAAGGAAGGAGTGTGTTCGGATTCAGTGGCTCCTCTCGTGGCCGTGGACATGAAGTTCTCATATAACCCCTGGGCTTTCATCGGGCCGGGATGTGACTACTCGTCCTCACCGGTGGCCCGTTTCACCACACATTGGGAGGTTCCGATGATCACGGGTGGAGCGAGAGCATTAGGTTTCAATTTGTACTCGTCCATCACCAACATCGGCCCCACACACAAGAAGCTGGGTGAGTTTGTTGCCAGGATGCACAGGCATTTCGGGTGGCACAAACATGCCCTGCTGGTGTTTAACGATAATAAGAAAGATGACCGACCGTGCTACTTTGCCGTGGAGGGGCCGTACTCACAGATGCGCGAGGACAACATCACGGCAGATGACTTGCCGTTTAATGAGGATGATGAACCCATCCGTTATGAAGTGCTTCTCCAGGACATCAGCCAGAAAGCCCGTGGTAAGTGTGACAAGCGGTGGGGTGGGAAAATGATGTCAAGTACTAATGGCAGGCTGATGTTAGATGTCACATTTGTCAAATGAAAAAGCTCTTGCTCACATTGTCTGGCTGTCATTGGTTTGAAGAAGCTCATCTGATTTTCTGGCTTGGACTTGTTACGTGTTGTCATTTATTGTAGCACATTCCACTGAAAACAACTATGCTCACACAGCAGCGTAATGCTGTTTATTATAATATAGTATTATTGAGGTAAAAGGCCACTTAAAGAGAGTACACTTTTGTGCACTTTGGAGTAATATCAAATTAAAAGTTTACTTTAAAGTACATTTTAAAATTTTAATAAACTTGTGTCATGTTTTAAACAAGTACACTTATTTTGATGTGTTGACTAACATACTAAAGTACGTGTAAAGTACTTGATTATAATTGCTACTGTAGTGTGTTATTTGATATTAAATTTAATGTAAATTAATTTAAATGTACTAAATTGCTGCTTCATCATTACAAATGTGTAATTACTAAATATATAATCAAAAAAGACCATAGCAGTAATCTAAAAAGTTATTGTGAAATTACATATAAATATGCACTTAAGACGTACTTCAATGGGTCAGAAACTAGCAATTAAGATACTTAATTGCATTTAATATAAATTAACACTATAATACATTTTTATTTATAACATACAGTTAAGTGTCTAAAAACATTACATTCAGTTTATTCTTTTAAAGTTATTTCCATAAGTACTGGTTTTAAAAGTAAGATAAAGCCTTTTTTGTATGGTATGGTTGTTTGATTATGAAAGAAACTTGAATTATGATCAGACCCAGTACTTGAAATATAAAGTCACAGCTGATTTTTGAGAGGAAGTTCAGTTAATGTGTGTATGAATAGACCTGCTGTCGTCATATCATTGATATGCAGTACGTTACATAAGTGTGGCTATATCATTCCTGCCTGTCACTAATGTGAGTGCTAGAAACCTCTCTTAGGTTATGAAAAATGTAAAAATATTGTGAGGCTGGGGAGTTTGGAAAGGGAACCAGAAATGCCAAAAAAGTTGAGAATAAGAATCAAATCCGTGAAGACAATAAGTTTTGTTATTTGCTACAATTATATGATTTTCTTTCTCTTTGGTTACATGCATTATTCATGAGTTAGAGAAGAGGATTGTCTCTGATGCCTGTCTATGCAGGTGTTATTTGATACGTTCTTGTCACCCTTTAAATATACAGGACAATTTGAGAGTCACACCTGGAATAAAAATGGAATATGGCCGTCAGTCTTAAACATTAGCTAAGTTTACATGCAACCAAATAATCCATTAGTAATGGGATTGATGGCTCAGTTGGATTGAAAATCCTTAATGTAAACACCTCAATCAATAGATCTGAATAAAATTTGAATAGGATTGGAAAGGGTGGTGCAGACCAGAAGTAATGTGATCAATAGGAAAGAATTTAAGCACATACACGCTTGAATTTGATCGTTTTCTCAATCGAATTCAGACCTACCTTCTGTACATGAAGAGTTTTCATACGCTTTATGTCTTAGGAACGTGTATGTTTATGTAAGTCTCATGTGTTACAAACTGGTTAATGGAGACTGAATACTTACTAAATATTTGCTTAAAAAGCTCTTTTGATGTATATGTCAGCTCCGGTAACATTCATTTTATCTGGTTCTGAACATGGCAACGGCGCTTATGTTGAGGTTTTGTTTAGAATACATGAACGGCAAACAAATATGTGAATCTGATTGTGAAAGTTTAGGGTTCGTATAAACAGAAATTTCAGAATATGAAATCAGATTGACGAAAACGAGGTCATTTAATAACTATTGACTCTATGAACACAGCCGATTTGTTTAATTGTAAAAACTACAACTTACAAAAATACAAGTAGGATTTTTTTCTGTGGTTGGTAGGGTGGTTACGAAATACAACATTAAAAGAATTGTACACTAATGAAAATATAATAAACTAAAAAACTGCATTCATTGGATATTTCAGCGGTTGAATATGACAAATTACAATTACAAAGGTACACCTATTACATCCTATAGCAATGTGTACTTAGATAAGAAAAGAAGAAGAACATTAAATTTGACTGCTAATGCAAATATTGACAGAAATGTGACTGACAGGTTTATAACGAGATCCTATAGACTTTTATTAAGTGCAGATTTATTACTCAGGTCTGCCTGTGAGCTGCCACAGGTCCGGCACAGGTGAACAGAAACAGGAAGCAGAAGCCCCTCGAGCTCATCTGTGCCTGAGGCTGAGAAATTAGCTCTGGAAACAATTAACTCAGAAGAGATGCAAGAGCACTCTACCTTGTCCCCGTGCCCCTACTCCCAGGGTCTGACAAAAACAACTGAGCATTTCATAAAAGTTTAAATATGAAATATGAAAATTTGACAGACACAAAGGGAGAGACAGAGATATACTGAAATGTTGAGAGGGGAAAGAGTACAAACGGAATCAATTTGAGAAAATGACTGGCTCCCTGTTGGCTTCACACACCAGGAGACATAAGAGTCAAGGTCGTCTCCTCTTCAGAGACAGAATAAAAAGAACTGGCAGACAGGTGGAGATTGGCAGATGCAGAGAATAGATGAGTGTTTGTCCCCTCTTATTCTGCTGTTTTTTGTAGTTAATGGAGAAAAATTGATTCACTGATGCGTTGTGGTTCAGAATTGATTCATAAGAATTTTTAGTTATTGTTAATTATTTTTTAAAAAGCACATGTAGGACAAAGCATTATGGATAAGTGATGTGTACAACAGTTTAAAGGTTAACGTTAATTTAAAAAATCTTGCAGACTTATTGCCTCCAAAAAATCTAGTTAAGGTTACTGCACTTAGATTCAAGGTATATTCAAGTTTTCATAAATTGGATTACAGAGTGAACTTGTAGTAGTAACATTAACATATTAACATAACATAACAATGTTAACAATTGTTTTTATTTATTTTATTTATTTTTTGTGCATGTGAATTAAGTTTCAAACATGTGCATCATATATTTTGCATTAATTATTAATGACACCAGTCTGGCTTCATATGGGAATTGTGATATTATCTCAATTATATCTTTATTTGTTGCAGTAACCAAGATTATAAATATCACAATTTTGATTTACCTCACAATCCTGACTTTTTTCCTTCCTTGCCTTGAGTTTGTTTTACGCTTTTGTTCCTGAGTTTATATCTCGTAATTCTGACTTCTTTCTCTGATTTGTGCCGCAATTCTGACGTTTTTCCTCAAAACTGTAGGTTTATAACACAATTCTGAATTTTTGTCATGCAGTGTGACTTTATATCTTAACAATGCGAGAAATCATATCAGATATGTTTTGTACTGCGAAATTCACACTGCGATATAGTGTCAGACTTGTGTATTATGAACTCATAATTTTCGTTTCTCATAAGTTGCAAGATGTCATTTCAGAATTGTGAGATCTAAACTCACACACATAGTGTGTACCATTTAGGACGGATAGTATGCGAAATTTGGATGCAAACAAAGACAAGTCCCCGAGTGCCAGTAGATTCAGCGAATGCTTTTCCTATCTTGCAGCATGTACCCGAGAAATAACTGCAGTGTGTCTGGATATTGACTGTGTGAGTAATTGCTGTCTCTCCAGAGCGATAGCAGAGTGGTGAAAGAACTGAGTGTGAACGGCCTTTAGCCGGGGCGCTCTGTGCTCAGACGGGGTTTAAATCTTCAGCTGCTGTGCAAGCGATTAAACGGGTTCAGACATTAGAGGAGAGGCTTGTTAGATGTCCAGCAGAACATGGCATCCTTTAATAAGGCTATCCATTCCTTGATCTCAGAGACACACACACACAAATGCATGTGAACATGCATTCGGACACAATCACGCACACATTTTCTCTGTTCAGCTCGAGTAAACAACTCATTGTTCATCTGTTGCATGTAATATCATAAAAATAGATGTCAGGATATGGGGACATACAGTATACGATATTCTGATTAAATACTAACATTGAAGTATTAAATCTGTTTTATTTTTTAGACTAATTAACTGTGAATAAGACATTCCTGTGACCTCACTCACATGTGCAGGGCCGGTTCTAGACATTAGGAGGCTCTAGGCAAAATTCATGTTGGAGGCCCCCCCCCAAAAAAGCACTTTAAATTCTAAATTTTAAAGATTCCGAAACTTTTTATTTATATTTATTGCATATTTTTACTTATACAGTACAAAAGTTTGGACACATTACTATTTTAATGTTTTTGAAAGAAGTGTCTTATGCTTATGTCTTATGCAAAAATACAGAAAAAAAATCTAATTATTTAAAATTTAAATGAATGGTTTATAATATTTTACTATACATTAAAGTATATTTCTGTGATGCAAAGCTGACTTTTCATCAGCCATTACTCTAGTTTTTAGTGTCACATGATCCTACAGAAATCATTCTAATATGCTCATTTATTATCAATGTTAAACACTTCTTAATGTTTATTTTATAACCTGTGATCCTTTTTTCAGGATTTGTTGATTATTAAAAAGTTGTTAAAATAAATATATATATATATATATATATATATATTTTATAACAATATAAAAAACTTAATAACAAGTCTCATTACTGTCACTTTTTTTTTATCTATTTAACATATCCGTTCTGAATATTACTGTTTTGTTCTGTATTTTTTATCAAATTAATGTAGGCTTGATGAGCATAAGACATTTCTTTCAAAAACATTTTAAACATTTAATGGGTGTGTTATCTTGGAGCAGTAATGTAATTATCAGCAGAATTTAGAAGATACACCCGAGATCCTTTATTTGAAACATTAAAAACAAAGTTCTAGTGTGTTTGCTTTTTAACTTTGAATACAAACTTCTCTGCTTTTACATTTTTAGCTATTTTGCTAAACGACGCTGATCGACAGAGAATACATTGCAATCACTCTATAGTGATATAGAAAATAGATGATGACAAATCACACACCTGCTTTAGGAGCTATACTTCTTTGCGTGCCTATTAGCCGTTTGCATCGCATGGTTCGCAGCACCTGAAAGGTGTGTTCGTTAAGCAAACATTCAGAGGCCGGGACCGCTTTGACACTGCAACATTAATTAGTTTAATTGCAGATGAGTGACAATTCAACTATATCCAATTGGTGGACTGGCATATAGGGGATGCTACTGTTATGGAGGCCCCTCCTCAAAGCCCGAGGCCCTAGGCAATCGCCTGCTCTGTCTATAGCTAGTGCCGGCCCTGCACATGTGCAGTTACAGATGTTAGCTATTTAGCACACTTCTAAAAATATATACTCACTGTGCTCAAGATTTAGCAAAGATTGACAAGCAGTCACTGGTTTAAATAATGTAATCAGCCCATTGGTATTTCCACATGAACAGAATCCCTTGTGACTTTTGTTCTTCTTGGCTGTGGTTTATGGTTTTATTTTGGCTTGT
This sequence comes from Barbus barbus, assembly GCF_936440315.1. Taxonomy (NCBI): domain Eukaryota; kingdom Metazoa; phylum Chordata; class Actinopteri; order Cypriniformes; family Cyprinidae; genus Barbus; species Barbus barbus. The sequence goes on from NC_136755.1 coordinate 7,881,341, forward strand.
ATGACTCCTGTTACTTTTATTGACCTTGTCATCCTGCCATTTCTCTTTTTGAGCATGTAATCAATCAATTTTCAGGCTTAGCTGGCACGGGGTGGGGGTGCATTTGAGAACGATGCTTGCAAATGTCCTGTGGCTTTGTCCTCATCCACTGAAACTAATACTGGTGTTACGGCTACATGGGAGATTGTTTACATTTATGTAGGCATTTATATAGGCTAGTGATTTTAACTCAAATCATGATGTGTGTTCTCTGTGCGTGCATATATAGAATTAAATACATATCAATATGTATTCAGTTTTATAACAACACAATAATAAGCTTCATTATTTTCTTAAATAGCAATATTTTTACTTCAAACTTATATATTTTAAAACAGTTTCAGAGTGATAATGCAAACTGATAAGTTAAAAGTAGTAGTAGCAGTATTATAATAATAATAATTATTACTATTATTGTATAGTACCTTTCATAAATGCAATGCAAGTCAAAGTGATTCATAGAGAATATAATAACAGTTTAGACAGTAAATACATTAATAACATAATGAAACAGTTAAAAAACAATAAGCAAAAAAAAAGAAGAAAACATAAAAGAAAAAAAGTTACATTTTAGAAGTTACTAGAAATAATTTACTTGGTCTCCTTGGAGGAGCCAGGTGGGGACCCAGAATATAGCCAGGTTGAAGGCTTATGGTGGAGTCGAGGGAGGGAGGAACAATGGTGGAGACTTTGCTAACGAAACCAATGGGATGACCGATGAAGGCAGAGCCGAAGGAGCGTGGAGCCCAGGAGGAGCCAAAAGTTTGGAGGGCTGAGGTGGAATCCAGGGCTCAGAAGTCTGAAGTGGAGCCAGGGGATACTCTTGCCAAGGTGGAGCTGGAGCCCGGAAGACCCGAGGCAGATCCACGCCACAGAATAGAGGAGGAGCCAAAGGGCTGAAGGAAAGCAATGGAGGTCAAGGAACTGGCTATCTTCAGAAGAGGAGGTGGGAGAGGACAGTAACCCCTCACTGCAGAAAAAAGATCCAGGGGGCGGGGTTGGATCCACATCTAAGGGGTGGAGATGGGTAGGTTTAGGGGTGGGGATGGGTGGGTTTAGGGATCAGGGGGTGGAGACGGGTAGGTTTAGGGGTGGGGATGGGTGGGTTTAGGGATCAGGGGGTGGAGACGGGTAGGTTTAGGGGTGGGGATGGGTGGGTTTAGGGATCAGGGGGTGGAGACGGGTAGGTTTAGGTATATGTAAGATGGGAGGAATTGGATCTAGATCCAACCACTCCCCCTGGATCTTGTGTTCTGCAGTGAGGACCATCTCGGAGAGGAGACACAACAGACTTGGAGATGGGTAGAATCAGTGGGGACGGGATGGAATATTCCGTTTGTTAGCTCCATCAAAATAACATATTGTTACTCAGGCCTAGTTTCTCAGCATTACAACGCTTGTTATGTGTGCCAATGTCGCAGCACAGTTTCATGACTGTAGATCGAATTTTCACAGGGATGAAGCCTTGTTAACAGTTGTCTTTTTTGTGGCTTTCTGAGGTCTTGAAGGAGTAATATGTTAGGAGTACAGGAGCTTGGAAGTTTGGGTGCTGCTAAGCCTCATTGTGAGCGTCAGTGCTCTGGCTGCGATGTAGGCGCCGAGCTAATTCAAACGGCATGCTTTTGTCCAAGAGCTGGATTACATCCTGAATTTGTGCCATTCGTGTCAGTGTTTACCCCCAGAGCGCTGTTTACTAAATCAAAGCTGCGATTTGTGTAGAAAAAGAGAGAATGAAAAAGAGAAATATGCCAGCATATAGTATCCTGAGGGAAGCTGTGGTCTTATCACCTATAATGGTGGAAATAGATCAGTCCGTCATAGTAATTACGCACTAATGCTGCTCGCAAATGTAGTTTTTCTCACATTGTCACATATGATAGTATCGGAAGCATGACACAAATGATTATTTCCACATGGCAATATTGCTGGTTTTACTGAAACAGAAAAGGTGAACAGTTACTTGCTTAGGTGTTCGAAGCGGTTGTCAGTGCATTGCTAAGTGGTTGCTACGTAGGACTTTCTGAGCCGTTGTCAGGTGGATTCTTACTGGACCAAATCCCAAAAAGAAACACCTTCAATTTCTTAATAATGTCATGCAAATCAGTTTTATTATGCTTTATTATTATTATTATTAATATTATTACCCATATGTATTCAGTTTTATTACAACACAGTAATAAGCTGCAATTTTGACTTAAATAGCAATATTTTTACTTGTTTTAAAACATTGTGATGATGATACAAGTGATGATACAAACAGATAAGTTAATAGTAACAATAATACATAATAATACATGTTGTTGTTGTTGTTTTCTTCTGTTTTATTGTGAGGTGAAAATTAAGTTTATAAAAATATGCTAATAATAATAACAATAATAATAATAATAGCAGTAACGAATGTTGTGCAAATCAGGTTTTTTTCTGTTTTATCATGAAATGAAAATTAAGTTTGTTAGAAAACTATAATAATTATAATTATAATAAAGTAATGAAATTTATTTTATAATAATATTAATAATAATAATTGCCATGATCTTCTGCCAGTTTACCGGAAGCTTTTTTCTTCTTTTTCTTTTTTGTCATCAGGTGAAAAGCAGAAATTCATTAGAATTAGAAACGTATTATTATTATTATTATCATTAAACAGTATAACTAATAATAATAATAATTATTATTATTATTATTATTATTGTTGCGTTTGTACTCCAGGAAGGTAAACAAGACACGGCAGGCAGGCAGGTATATCAAATAATAAGCTTTACTCTCGACGACAAAGAATGGTGTAACACATACAATAGCGGACAAGGGAACAGGGGAGAACACAGGCTTTAAAGGCTGAACACAATCAAGGAAGAACAGAAACAGGTGTGGAGCTAATTAACTAATAACCATGGGAACAAACTAGGTAGGAAGACATAACTAAACAAAAACAGATCATGACTGTGACAGTTATATACTGTAGCACCCTTCAAACATACAAATATCTTTGTAAAACATAGGAATATAAAAACATTTTAGACAAATAAATAAATAACACAATAAATAAAAACAATAAGCATAAGAAAAGAAAAGAAATAATTAAAATATTAAAAAAGTAACTAGCTAAAAGTAACTAGTAACTAACGAGCTTGCTTTAGTAAATACTAGTAATGCTTCCAGTCTTTACTGCTTCCAGACACTTTTTCATGCACGCCCGTGTCTGGAGTTTCTATTTAGGAATTACCTCAGAGATAAGCTGTGCTCCACACGGCACTTCAGCTGGACTGACACTTTCACAATCTCCTTGGCCGCCATGATCGACCGCTACTGAACAGGAATCAGGTTGTTTCCATAGCGACGAGGAGCATCTGTCAAAATGCACAAAGGCGAGTGGGCGTGACGAGAGCTGTCACCTGTCGACTGAATCTTATGTTTTCATTTAACATGGACCAGAGCTGTTGGAAAAAGAAGCACACCGACCATACGCCCACATGCAGACCAAACAAACGTACATACTCACAGACAGGTACCACCTATCCACTCACAACAGGAACACTTTTACATGCCTCAATATACACACCGTTCACTATCAAGAAGGTAACAGGACAGCTGCAGCGTTATCGCAACACCAAATAAAACCATTGTTGCTTTTGAAGGAAAGGGAAGTGGTGTGTGGCCAAGTATGGTGACCCATACTCGGAATTTGTGCTATGCATTTAACCCATCCAAGTTTACACACAGTAGTGAACATACACCCGGAGCAGTGTGCAGCCAATGCTGCGGCACCCAGGGAGCAGTTGGGGGTTCGGTGCCTTGCTCAAGGGTTTCACCTCAGTCATGGTATTGAGGGTGAAGAGAGTGTTGGATATTCACTCCCCCACCTACAATCCCTGCCAGACCTGAGACTCAAACCCACAACCTTTGGGTTACAAGTCTGTCTCTCTATCCATTAGGCCCTATCGCCAAGATCTTCTCAATGAATCACAAGGGCTTTTCCAACAAGTCATGCATGATTGCAGCTTCTAGGCACTGTATTTAAAGTGACACAGAAAATGGCATAACACTTTTCTCCATTTTAAAGAGAAAAAGATTCAGACCAAACCAGCTGCAACATGATAAGTGTGAACTGACATTTCCATATCTCAGCATCTGCACTGTAATTCGTAAAGATCGTGTGGCTTTCATTGCCAGCTGGAGCACTGAGCTCATGTCAGTCATTTAGACCAGGGGTGGGCAAACTTTTTGACTCGAGGGCCACATCAAATTTTCCACATTAAGTGAGGGGCCGCATAATGTTTATGACAAATGAAGCTTTGATTTTTTTTAAATTGATACTCACTTACTACTTATGTATACTTGTACATACATGGCAGTTCCTTTCTTGTACCATCTCTACCTATTTTTATGAGCACTTTATGACACACAGATAAGTTGCATTGGTGTACAAGTCTATGTATAAGACACATTTTATGATTTCATTCAGAAATAATGTAAAATAAACGAAACTGTTACAAACATTAGAAACATGTTTTTATATTCCCTACACTCCACAAAAAGTCCTGTAAATTTAGCAGTGTTCAGAATAGAAAAAATAATGAAAACATAAGTAAAAAAACAAACACAAATTATAGTGGCATTCAATATAAATATATATTATAAAAGCCCAGCCTTAAATATTTAAAGCGAAACTGAAACTAGCGGCGTGGTTGCTGGAATATGCACAATTTAAACTCACTTGCCTTTTCTCGTTCATCACCAATCCTGATGAGCGCGCTTTGCGCTTGACCTTGATAAGTCACCTTGGAAATCGCATCATGTTTCAGATGAAAAAACGTGATTTGTAATCCAGAAAAAACAGTACTATATCCATTTTCATAAAAATGTGTTTGGGAAACAGAAGAAGAAATCATATCTTTGCAAGATCAAATGACAAATTATTTCTATGTATTCCCCACAAAATGACAGCACCCGTGAGCAGGAGGATAACACTGCCATTTGTTCTGATACTGGATAGTCTTTTAAGCATTTTTAAAACAGTTCCAATACAAGGCATTTTTCAAAACAAATGAACACTTTCACATTTTTAAAACATGTAACTTATTTACTATTGTGCCAGTTTTGTCGTGTATATAACTATTTTGACTTTTTATTTTGTATTTGCTGTGCGGCTTGAACGTGGCGTCCGTCAAAAATAGACTAGGCGCCTTTCTTTAGTGAAGCCGCGCGGAGAGCCGCTTCTGAAACGTGCCGTGGATCGACTGGAGTGGGCGCGATCAGCTCCGGTGGCCGCGTCGGAGCGGCGGGATGGTGTAAATCAGGGGCTATATACTGCACTACAGGCGACAGCGCCATCTATTGGATTTTACTGATATTGCATATTGGAACAACTGCCTCATGGACTGGATGAAAACGCCCGTAGTTTGCCCATCTCTGCAGATTCTTATCTTTTTTTTTTTTAAATCCCTCGCGGGCCGCCACAGGAGTGATAGCAGGCCGTTGTATGGACACCCCTGATTTAGACGCAGATGCTGATGATGGCTTGGTTTGGATGGCGACTTTCAGCGGGATGATCCGAGCTTCATACGTTGAGGTGTTGATGCACTTATTGGCGTTCCTCAGACACATGTTCTTGCATCACACATGCTGCTCTTGTATAAAGGGAGCTGTCATCATCTGCTCATCCTGATGCCATTTAAAACTTTTGTTTTTTTTAAGGCAGTCTTACAGATGCGGCATCTGAAAGCTTAGGCTTGCTGTCTTTTCCGGTAAGCATGTGTGCATGAAAGTACCTCCTGAAACTGATTTCAGACAAACTTCTGAGGCAGCATAGTAGTTTATTGATTGATAATAGTTTATTGACCGACCTACAGGCAGAAACTTAAATCTGCAAAGCCTGTATTAATATCTGTTAAAAGATGGACTAATGAAACAGAGCGGGATCTACAAGCCTGTTTCTCTCTCACTGATTGGTCTGTTTTTGAAGCCGCTGCCATCGATCTGGACGAGCTCACAGAGACTGTAACATCTTATATCAGTTTCTGTGAGGATATGTGCATTCCTAACAGGACTCATCTAATCTACAACAATGACAAACCATGGTTCACTGCAAACCTCAGACAGCTCCGTCAGGCCAAAGAAGATGCTTACAGAAAGGAGGATAAGGTCTTGTACAAACAGGCAAAATACACACTACCATTAACACCTCCAGCAACCCTCCTCTCCCTCACACCTACAATTCAAATCAGCGAAGAAGATGTGTGCCAGGTCTTCAGGAAGAACAAAAGAAGGAAAGCACCAGGCCCAGACGGTGTGTCACCAGCCTGCCTAAAAATCTGTGCTGACCAGCTGGCCCCTATCTTCACACAGATCTTCAACAGATCACTGGAGCTGTGCGAAGTCCCCTCATGCTTCAAACGCTCCACCATCATCCCCGTCCCTAAGAAACCCAAAATTACTGGACTTAATGACTACAGACATGTGACCCTAACATCTGTAGCCATGAAATCATTTGAAAGACTGGTTTTGGTTTATCTGAAGGACATCACTGGTCCCTTACTGGACCCCCTGCAGTTTGCCTACAGAGCAAACAGGTCTGTGGATGATGCAGTCAACATGGGACTGCACTTCATCCTGAAGCATCTGGACAGACCAGGGACTTATGTGAGGATCCTGTTTGTGGACTTCAGCTCTGCTTTTAACACCATCATCACGGAAACCCTTCAGAATAAACTAACCCAGCTCTCCGTCCCCACCTCTGTCTGTCAGTGGATCAACAGCTTCCTGACAGATAGACAGCAGTTAGTAAAGCTTGGTAAATTCACATCCAGCACTCGTACCATCAGCACTGGAGCTCCTCAGGGCTGCATACTCTCCCCACTGGTCTTCTCCCTCTACACCAACGACTGCACTTCTAAAGACCCCTCTGTCAAGCTCCTGAAGTTTGCAGACAACACCACACTGATCGGCCTCATCCAGGATGGTAACGAGTCTGCTTACAGACAGGAGGTTAAGGAGCTGAGTCTGGTGCAGTCTTAACAACCTGGAGCTTAACACGCTCAAAACTGTGGAGATGATTGTGGACTTCAGGAGAAACCCCCCTGCTCTCCCCCCACTCACCATCATGAACAGCACTGTGACTGCAGTGGAGTCATTCAGATTCCTGGGCACTGGTCCGAATCATTGGTACAACCCTCCCCACTCTCCAAGAGCTGTACTTATCCAGAGTGAGCAAAAGGGCTGGTAAAATCACTCTGGACCCCTCACATCCAGCACACTCCCTCTTTGGACTGTTACCGTCTGGTCGAAGCTACAGAGCTCTGAGCACCAGACACAGGAACAGTTTCTTCCCTCAGGCAATCCATCTCATGAACACTCAACAATAAATGTGGAACACACATTCACCACACTCACTTATTTTATTTTTATTTTCTCATTTCTAATTTGCACATACTTGACCTGTACATACATAGTTGCCTATATTATATATTGTGTTTTTGCTGCTTTGTACATTGCCTAATTGGATATTTGGATATTATTCTTTTATTATCTGTGTCCTGTCCTGTTGCTGTCTTTCTGTTGCATTGTGGAGCTTCTGTCACTACAAAAAATTCCTTGTATGTGTAAACATACTTGGCCAATAAAGCTCATTCTGATTCTGATTCTGATAACAAAATAGAGAGAGCTTTGGTGAAAAATAAGCAAATATTTAATTACTACAATACTATTTTATTCACAAGAAATTACATCAGAAGTGGAAAAGTAAAAAAAAAAAAAATTAAATCAAAAATGTACATTTACACAAACTTAACATCGACCACAATTTTCAGACACCATCTTACAGGTACCCTCAAATGGTTCTATTCATACCTTTCTGGCCGCACTCAGTTCATTCAGTTAAAATAATTTACCTCTCATTCAGTCCCTGTCACCACAGGTGTGCCCCAGGGCTCTGTCCTAGGGCCCCTGCTGTTTATTATCTACCTTCTTCCTCCCGGTTATATCTTTCGCAAACATCAGGTTCATTTCCATTGCTACGCAGATGACACCCAGCTCTACCTTTCTACCAAACCCAACTCCAAACTCCCACCATCCTCCCTTACCATAAAATCCTGGTTCACTTCAAACAATAAAAAATTAAACAGCAATAAAACCGAACTACTTCTTATATCTACATTAAGATCACATTGAAATAAGTCATTCACGTGAATTGTGTAGATCTGTAAAAAAACATAAAATTGGGGGAAGGGGGGGGGGGGGGGGTCGTAGTTGTTGTTGTATCTGCGAGTCATCTGTGTCATGTCACCTGTAGCGTTTTGTTTCCCCCTGTTAACAAAGGAATGGACCCGCCCTACTCTGCCTCTGATTGGCTTACCTTAATGTTCTTTCGCTCATCCAACTGATCTCACTCCTGAAGCCTAACTTTTAGACGCTACAGGCAACTGACCACATTTCGAACGGAATGCATTTGTATCCGCTGTAAATTGTGGTGTTCCAGTTTAAATGGTGATTACCGCATGAGGCTGCTGTTTTTTTTTTTTTGTTTGTTTGTTTGTTTTGCGTGAGGCTGCTGTTGCGATAGCTATGAAGATTGTAAGTTACTTTATCATTTTACTATACATTCGTTGAATGTATAGTAATATTAGTATCACTCAGCTCAAGTCCGGCAGCGCTAAGCCATAGCTAGTGTCAGCTTGTAACAGCCTGTTTCAAGACGGAGAAACACCTTGCGTTTAGCCCGTCAGCTGCTTCAAAAATTAAAGTTCTGAAATGAAGATTTACAGTGGTTTATTTCCCCTGACTACGTTCATGTAACATCTTAACAACAATCCTTGTTGATTTTAGACCGTAGTTGTCACTCAAACGTCTTTTAATTGTATAAAGGTATTTATCCTTGAATGGTGAACTGCAAAAAATGCTTTACTACTTAGAGTTTTTGTCTTGTTTCTAGTCCAAATATATCTAAAAATTCATAAATCAAGAAGCATTTTCTAGACAAGTAAAAAATATTGCCTTGTTTTCAGAAAAAAAAACAAGTAAAATAATCTGCAAATGGGGTAAGCAAAATAATGTTATTTCAAACCGAAAACAGGATTATTTAGATTTTTGACTTTTTTTTTTTTTTTTATTAAAATTTTCAAGTTTAAAAGTTTACTTATTTGATTTAAGATTTATTCGATATTTAGACTGGAAACAAGACAAAAAATTTAAGAAAAGCATTTTTTGCAGTGTGTAATATTTTCTCCCTATAAATCATTTTGACTTGCCATTGTGTGTGAAATGTGCTATGTGAATTAACTTGCCTTGTGGAGTTGGGGGGGGGGGGGGGGGGGTTAGTTTGTCACCTTTTTCACTCCTGACGAGTTTGCACCCCTGCTCAGAATTTCTCTATTGCCTTTGATAATTACTTCATCTCCCCTTCCCTTCAGGTTAAGAGTTTGGGTGTCATCCTCTCTTCCACCTCCCATGTTAATAATGTTACTCGGTCTGCTTACTTTCACCTTTGAAACATCAACTGTTTACGTCCATCCCTCACACTTCACTCCACTGCCATTCTTGTGCATAGTCTAGTCACCTCTCGTTTAGACTATTGTAATTCCCTTTTGTTTGGCCTCCCGCATTAAAACCCTCCATAAGTTACAACTGGTTCAAAACTCAGCTACCCGTATTATTACTTGCACCCCCTGTATCCATCACATCATACCCATTCTACAACAGCTTCATTGGCTCCCCAATACTTCCGTATGACAGCGCGCTGCGCAAGTGTTGCCAAATCCACAGTTTCAACGTGGAATTGGGCTACTTTTTCCACTGTTGCCGTGGGTTGTTTTTCAACTTTGTGGGTTAACACGACCCCACTAACGCAATATTTACCCCCTGAACATGATTGGGCTAGTTTTGGACTAGTTTTGAGAAACAATTGGCGGATTTTGTTGTGAAAATCTGGAAACCCTGTTTGTATTGTTCTTTTGCGCATGCGGGTCAGTTCAGAACCATGATCTGTTCACACTGTAAATCTGATGTTGGCCACATTTAAAACAATAATGTGAACAGCTTTACAAAAAAATCAGATCTTAGAAAAAATCGGAATTGAGCACTAAGGTTCGCATTGTGAACGTAGCCTCAGATCCTCTACTTCCATTCATCTCACTGTTCCTCCTGCCCGCCTTGTTACTATGGGGAGTAGAGCATTCAGCCGCGCTGCTCCCCAGCTTTGGAATTCACTCCTTTCTGACCTTCATAATATTGACTCTCTCTTACATTTTAAATCCAAACTCAAAACCCATTTGTTCAGCATAGCTTACTCCCTTTGATCACAATTGCATTGTTTTTAATTGTATTATATCTCATTGTCTTTATTGTTTTTGTCTTGTTAATGATGTACAGTGACCTTGAGTGTCAAGAAAGGCGCCTATAAGTAAAATGCATTATTGCATTTAGCAGACGCTTTTATCCAAAGTGACTTACATTGCATTTAGGTTACAGTTTTTACATTTTTATCAGCTCTTGCTTTCCCTGGGAATCAAACCCATGATCTTGGCGTTGCTAGCGCCATGCTCTACTATTTGAGCTACAGGAAAGCACATTATTATTATTATTATTATATATTATATAATTTTATATTATTATATAATTATTTTATTTTATATTATTATATAATTATTATTATTATTATTATCTTTAATGTTTAGCTCAACTGTCGCAAAGTTGAACACACAGGATAGTGGAATATCATAGTAAACATCTATGCTGCCTTCAACAATCAATCAGATGGAGATATCTCAGTAGACACTGTGTGACACAATCATTGGATTTTGATGTGCCTTGCTTGCAGAGGCAGCATTTTTCAGCTTTCAGACTCAGCCAGAATGGCCTGCTTGAATATGGATGGTGAGCGCAATTGTCAGTCCTTTAAATATTCTTCATTGAGAATCTTGCCTTTGGGCCTTGCTTTTCGATTTGGTTCATGCCTCTGCATATTGCACCTTGGCATGTTCACAAAACACAAGAGAACCAGTGTGCAGTTTTTCTTTTGTGGTGTATGCATACGTTTTTGTGTGTGGGTTAACTATGCCAAGGCTTCTTTGTGAGCATCTGTTTTATAAGTATGAACATTTAATATAGGCCACAATAGATGTAAAAATTGTATTCGGCTATGGTCAGTGTTGCCAAGTTTGCGGGAATTGGGCTATTCTAACACTGTATCCGTGGGTTGTTTTCCATGTCCGCGGGTTTAAGCAACCACAATAATGTGATATTTAGCCCCTAAAATGCAAATCTTACCAGGGGAACCCCACCATAAAACGTGTATTTTACTCCCCGGAACGTGATTTTTACCGGGGGACCCCCTCGAAATGCAATTGGGCTAGTTTTGAATTGGGCATGGGTTTGTTTGGAAAACCTGGCAACCCTGGCTATGATACCAATAAAATGTTTGGACACACTGTAGACAAAATCACTGAAGATCTCAAATCACTTGCTCCCTTTGTAAGTACTGAAGTTGTCAATCACGTCAGTTTAGCTGGGGCTCACTGATTTCTACACTCTCATGAAAACTCCCAATATAATCAATGAAACTGTCTACACTGCACAATGAATCTCTTTTACATTGTGTTTACACTTTGTTGGTTATTATGAAGATATTTACAAGTGTGCAAAACTCAATAAGCTCATGCTAAACAAAATGCTCAATCTTTAAAAAAAGAAAAAAACATTCGGGTACTAAATTGACCTGGTAGTCATACTACTGGTACTGCAGATAGGCTGGTATGGTTACATTTTTAGAAATTGCATGGAGTTTTGGTTTTTTTTTTTTGCACAAAAACATTCATATTAGCAAAAATTATTATTTTCAACCCTCTTCCTGGGCCTCTGTCTGACATGATCAGTTTTAAGAGGCGGCTTCTTTAAGGCTTGTCAGTAATCAGCCACTGTTATGATTGGCTAACTCAATTGCATGAGAAAAAGTGTCAACGCCCCCTCGCTACTGCTTGTGTTTTGAAAACATTATCCAAATTGAACCATCTTTTACAGAAGTAGCATTATAAAAATTTGTGAAATCTCCATTAAATTGTGCCTCAATTACAAAACAATCTGCATTCAAATGCTCCAAACTAACAAATAATCCTCTTTCACAAACCAAGACACCATTAAAATTAAACGTCCCAGTTGTTCCTAACCCTGGGATCCTTCTGAAGTCTGCAAAGAGATGCCAAAAATCTGTTTTGCTCTGAAGGAGTTCATTTGCAAATACATTTGCCCATGTGATGTCACACATCCCCCAATATCCATATAAGCCATGTTTGGAGTTTAGTTAAATGAACGCTAACTTGCAAGATGTTTTAATGATACAAAGACCTCTTAATTGGCATAAGATCAAGGAAAATGTGTTTTCTCATTTAATGACTCACCTAAGTATCTACTTGGTAATGAAGTACCGGTACTCATGACTAAAGAATGAGTAGGTGTATCCAAACAAACTTTAGCCTATAATCTTTGTAATTCATAACATCTGATAAGGATGTCCGTGACTCCTGTTTGGGGAGTCATCAGGCAAACGGCTGCACTTTCAGTCATTTCCCATAAAAGAGCCCATGTGTTGCCTCCACGGACCCAGAAAGAGCAGATGTTAATTGTGCCCAGTTGTTGAAACAAGTAGAGTTTGTTACTCTTTTCCAACAGATGGGTTTGTAAACACAAGGTGACTGGCACATAAAAGCAGCCATTGTCATTTCCGGTCTGTGCCAAAAGCCCAAAGACCCATGGGAGGCTCACAGAAAGGAGAGGTGCCTTCTGTGCAAACAGACAATCTAGAGTTCCAGTCAGATCTGATTGGAGGTGTAATTCATCAGAGCTGCTCACCCCTCCTGCCACCTGAGCACACTCCTGGGTCAATGCCAAATTGCCTATTGCTTGTCTGGAATGTTCTGATTACCGAAAAGCTTCCGTAACAACAGATTTTCTTCATTATAAATGACAGTTATAATGTCACTGTTCACCTTGTGCCAGTTTTAGTCTCTTTTTAAAGATTAGGGATGGACTAATATTAAAATTCTGGCCAGTACGATAAGCTCAGATATTTTCATGGTTGATAATTATAAATACTATTTTATTTTTTGTCTTAAAAAAATTAAATGCTAAAACCAGTCATTTTAGTGATTTTAGTCATCACAACATTTATAATTAGGGTTGGGTACCAAAGTGTACCCACAAAAAGCCACCTCTCATATAGTGTGCAAATACTGAATTTGTTGACATGTACTTGTGCCATATGCACAAAATATCCTTGTAAACACAGTCCGTTTTGTGTAAGTTAATGTAAACCATTGAGAAAGTATAACAGTATATTGGATCCATGCATTAGGTCTTAAAGTGACAGCAGTTATAATATAATGGTTCTTATAGCTGCTGCTGTTAGTGTCAATAATGTTAATCAGAGAACAAAAAAAAAGTACATTACTCACTGATCTTGACTGGATAACTTGTAATTTTAACAAGGATAAATCAATATTTTATTTAAAAAAAAAAGAAAAAGATGTAGTGTTAATTTACATATGATTTCAATTTCTATACCTGAACTTTGTCAGTTGTATTTATGCTATTGCTAATTTGTTATTATTTAATACTGACAGTTTACTTGTCTTTAATAATGCTTGAAATCTGTATTAGATTAGTTAAGCTAGTTGTTTTGCTGTGGTATTTTTGTTAAAGGGTTCATATGATGCGATGTCTTGTTTTCCTTTTCTTTAGTGTGTTATGTAGCTGTTTGTTCATGTATACGATCTGCAGAGTTACAAAGCTCAAAGTGTCCCACAAAAGGATTTATTCCATCTAAAAGAGAAGGCTGATCCAGACTGTGCTAAAACGCCTCATTCAAACACGCCCCCACATGTCTACCTCACAATGTGGAAATATTTGCATAATGCCACCCAAATGTTCTTGCACAGAAAGAAGACATGGTTTCAGTAACTGCAGTAGTGTTGTGGCAGCCGTGTCATGGAGACGCTGTGTGTTTCAATGCGAAGGCAAAAGCACTTTATTTGGCCATCCAAAAGTAGATGCAATTAGGAATCATTGGTTAAGATTTGTTTACAACAGAACAGCACAAGCCAAATGTTCGAATTTGTGCAACACATTTTATGGATGACAGTTTTGTGAAAAAAAAAGAAAAAGAAAAAGGTCAATTCCGACTTTGCTATGACAATATGGCTCTTCTGAATCAGCGACTGTAAGTATGTTTTGATATTAGTTTAAGTATTTGTTATTACAGATGATAATGCAGAGTTTTGCACCGTGTAGATTAACGTGTTGTGTGAGGGGTACAGGGTCACATCACAGCAGAGTGTACAGCCCGGAAGGAGGGGCTTTGTAGAAAACGAAGCGTTTGAGAGAGGCGGGGCATAGAGGAACTACAATAATGTACAGTATTTTAAAAATAATGTGTTTTTTGAACAGTAAAACATGTCAACTTATTCTGTTACACCAAATACACAAAATAAATACTTTAAAATAGCATCATATGACCCCTTTAAAACTATAGTCAAGTCAAGTCACTATTATTTGTATAGCGCTTTTAACAATGCAAATTGTGTCAAAGCAGCTTTACTTCAGCTTGATATAAAGCTGGGTGGCTTTAAATCAGCTTTACAGTATTTAGATGGGGAAATAGTGTCATTCAAAATCTAAATCAGCAGTTTAAATCTAGGCTGCAGCAGAGTCAGATTGTGCAAAGGACTCATCTGGTTCCTGTGGTCTTTTCCCGATGGCCGTCTAGGAGACAGGGTCTTCACTGTGGATCAGTCTCTGGGGCTCATCTAGTTGTCCTGGTTCAAAAATTCCTTGTGTAAGTGTTGTTAGGGCTGCTGATTTTTGTTTATGGTATCTGCAAAAGAATGTTCTGCCAAAAGACACAGAATAAATATGTTGGATGCCTAAATGTTTGAATTTTTATACCTTACTGTAATTAAAACTGGGGATCGTTAAGAATCGAAATCAATAATCAGAATCTAACCCGCTAAAATTCAAATTTATATACTCTCAGAAATAGTTTTTTTACAAAAGCTGTCACTAGGGTGGGACCCTTTCAAAAGGCTCTAATATGCATAATTTAGGTAGTAATTTTCAACTTTAAGGTACTAAAATGCACCTTTTACGGGTAAATAAAGTACAAACATGTACCTTTTGAAAGGGTACCATCCAAGTGACAGCTTTTGTACTTTTTTCTGAGTCTAATATACAATATGAAAAATGGATACTCCTTTTGATTTATTAAAGATTATATTTAACTGTGTTATTAGGTTATTAGTGTTTTGAACTAATTAGTGTTTTGAGCGGCAAATATTAATATAAATGCAAAAATACAGTTTGTGTAGTGTGCACATAGCCAATGAATAATAAAAACCTAACTAATGTTGTTGCGATACATTGTGCATCCCTATTGAAGAAACTGTTTAAATTGTATAGACTATATACAGTTAAAATGATGTAAAATGTAACATTTTCTGTGAAAGCATTTAGTCTTCGGATGTATTTCAAGGAAAGTTTGAATTGAAATCCATTTATGTATGAAGTCTCTGTCCATACATCTCTCTGTATGAATGTGAGCTTAGTTACTCCTTTGCAAAGATGGTTTCAAGGCCATATTAATGATGTATCTAGCATGCTAGTCAAACATTGCTCAGCCGCCCACCTAGCAGGTTTAATTAACTCGAAGTTTCTGTTTTCCCTGAAAGCTTGAGGTTTTTCTGGTAAATGTCTTTGTGGATCATTAATTCTGACGGTCTGACACTGGACAGCTATTCATCACAGGCAGTAATGAATGACATTCCCAGAGCATTAGAGCATCAACCACCTTGAAGTCAGTGAGGAAGAGCGAGACAGCAGAGGACGGTGACAAAGGCAAAATAAATGTGCTCTCTTACAGTAATATTGACACTCCTTGGCTACATACTCACAACAGCCGGTTAAATATATCTCCTACATGCCTGGGCACGCTTGTCACAAAGCATTCTCTTTAATCAGGATATGTCACAGGACGTTATTAAGTGTATGAAAACTGACATCTCAGCTGGTGAGGGATGAGAGGCATCGGTTTTCACCAATTATGCATTTTTATTTACTCGGAATTATGTAAGGCAGAACATTTCTCAATAAATAGTACAAATCACACTAATATGTAAAATTTGCATTTAGGAATTAAGAATGTAAATAACTTGCTGCATCCAAAATTAAAATCTGCGTATTTTATTTGTCTACTGTTTTGTGAATACTGGGTATGTGGGCATAATACTTATTTGACACATATACACTGCTAAAAAAAAATCAACTTTGAAAACACATCAGATCTCAATGGGGAAAAATATCATGCTGGATATTTATGCAGATATGGATTGGGTAATGTGTTAGGAACCAAAGGATACCACATCGTTTGATGCAAATGAAAATTATCAACCTACAGAGGGCTGAATTCAAAGAATCAAAAAATCAAAGTGAAAAAATTATGCAACAGGCAAATCCATTTTACTGAAATTCCATTGCAGCAACTCAGAATGATACTAAGTCGTTTGTATGGCCCCCACGTGCTTGTATGCTATTAATGAGATGACGGATGGTCTCTTGGGGTATTTCCTCCGAGATCTGGACCAGGGCATCACTGAGCTCATCGACAGTCTGAGGTGCAACCTGGTGGCATTGGATGGACCAAAACAATGTCCCAGAGGTGTTCTATTGGATTTAGGCGAGCGTTGGGGCCATTCAATTCCTTCATCCTCCAGGAACTGCCTGCATACTCTCGCCACATGAGGCATGGCATTGTCATGCACCAGGAGGAACCCAGGACCCACTGCACCAGCATAGGGTCTGACAATGGGTCAAAGGGTTTCATCCCGATACCTAATGGCAGTCAGGGTGCCATTGTCTAGCCTGTGCATCTCTCCATGGATATGCCTCCCCAGATCATCACTGACCCACCACCAAACAGGTCATGCTGAATGATTTTACAGGCAGCATAATGTTCTCCATGGCTTCTCCAGACCCTTTCACGTCTGCCACATGTGCTCAGGGTGAACCTGCTCTCATCTGTGAAAAGCACAGGGCGCCAGAATGCAAAACTAGTGAAAAACAGTCCGAAAAGATGAGTAGAAAAAACGTCAGTGGCCTCCACCTGTAAAACCATTCCTGTTTGGGGGTCATCTCATTATTGCCCATCTAGTGCACCTGTTGTGAATTTCATTAACACCAAAGCAGCGGAAACTGATTAACAGCCCCCTCTGCTACTTAACTGATCAGATCAATATCCAAGGAGTTTAATTGACTTGATGCTATACTCTGATTAAAAAGTGTTCCTTTAATTTTTTTGAGCAGTGTATATATAATTTTATTTAAGATTTTCATTTCCATTTTAGTTAATTTTAGTGATTTAGTGTTTTGTTATTTCCGTTTTAAATTTAGTTATTTTAGTAAATAGTGTTAAACTAAATAAAAATGTAATGTGTTGCCTTCACAACTGGCCAAAATAAAATAGTTTAATAATTGAGTTTATTTCAGTTAACATTCATTTTACTTCAACTAATGAACATGCATTTTTTTATAGTTTTAGTTTTAGTTAACCCTCTGGGGTTTGGGGGCACTGAAGAAGTTTTGACATGCCCTGATTTGTGTTTTTTTCAGTATCTTAAAAACATGTAACCATAATGGCTAAAGTCTTATTACACTTTAATTAGCACAAACTGGGCTACAATAATATATGAGCAGCATGTATGTACGTGTTTTTGAGAGAACTAAACTAAGTGTCACTGAAATAAGGCCCTAAAACACATACAGAGCATTTAGACTAGTTTTTGCCACAAAATTATGTGAAAATAATTATGTTTGCTCGTTCACAGAAAACAATATATTGATTTAACATTTGTAAAACAGGTTTTGTGACAGAATTCCCCATATGCAAGGGAGTGACAATGCCCATGAATATTTAGTGATTCACACCAGAGAGACAAAGGGCCTACCATAATGAGCCATCAGTCAGTAATGTTTGGTTTCATATGGATTACTTTATCAGATTTGTTTTCGATAAGACTTTATTTAAAAGTAGACATGTCAAGCTTTCTATAGATATATCTCTCGTGTCTGTCTGTTGAGTATTTGCTGAGTTTCAGTTCTTTTTAGTGACACGCTTCTAAATGAAGATCACGGAGACCAAGGAGGCAGACAGCGCACCATGTTGTTTTCTTTATTTTACAAAAGCACAAACTATAGTTGTTATAATGAGTGCATACGAATAAAAGTAGACCCTTTAGAGATTCGATTGATGTTTTGCTCTTATCTGTACGATCAAAAATGACAGAGTAATTTAACTTCCTTTAGGGGCTATAAGAAAAAATGCCACAAAATGTGCCGGCGCGTTTGTCGAACCCTGAGGGTTAACTATAATAACCCTGATTGGAGCAGAACTTGTATGAATGTTAGATGAAGTCGGTGCTTGGCAAAGAATGTTTACTGTGTATTCTCAAGGGTGGGCATTGTGGGTATGTTGGAGCACAGACTGGTAATAAGGAGCCTTTTAAAACAACCCTGACAATACTCCCCCAAACATTCATCTGTCAACACCAACTTAAAAATACAAGATTTGATTAGCAGAGTTAGCATATAAAGACTTGTTTATGGCCTGGGAACATAATTATTGTGGGGGAGGAGAGTGCTTGATGTGAAATATTGCATTTGGATTCATATCTTTGTCTGAGTTTTTTGTTCTCTGTAAGGTTTTTTGATGCAATATCTCACAGGGGCCATATACATGGCAGATCTGTCAGATTTATAGACCTGATTCAATCATTTTACCTTTGGCTGGCTGTCTGAGGTATATTTTGATTTTATCTGACTACAGGAGAATAAACATGCAAAAAAAGCTGTTTATGTGAAGTGACTCAATCTGATGAGAGAGCAGCGACAGCGTAAAAAAAAAAAAAAAAAAAGAACTCAGCGCAAAACAATGAGAAGTAATTTTTCTGTCAGTTACGTCGTAAACTATTCCCAGCCCTGTCTTCTTGCATTAAAATATGACTTTGAAGGAAAAACAGAAAGATATCAAATAGTTCCCAGCAGATACGGGAGGTCTGCTGTGCCAAAATCGTTTAGGGGTACAAAGAGGTTCTATTAGATCATTTTATGAAAAGGGAGATTACATGATTGCCAGCACTGGCTAAATTGTTTTTATTGGAATAATGTACTACTAGCATATTTATTTACACTGCTGTTCAAAAGATTGAGGTTGGTAGGATTTTAAATTTTTTATAAGTCTCTTTTGCTCACCAAGGCTGCATTAATTGGATCAAAAATACAGTAAAAACAGTAATATTGTGGAAAACATTTTGTACAATTTAAATTAACTGTTTTATATTTTAATATATTTTAAATTGCAATTTTATTCCTGTGATGCGAAGCTGAATTTTCAGCATCATTAGTCTTCAGTGTCGCATGATTCTTCAGAAATCATTCTAATATGCTAATTTGCGGCTCAAGAAACATCTCTTATTATTATCAATGCTGAAAACAGTTGTGCTACTTCATATTGTATTGTAAAGGATGTTACAATTCTTTTTACAGGATTCTTTGATGAATAGAACGTTCAAAAGAACAGCATTTGATCAAATGAATGCGTTCTTGCTGAATAAAAGTATTAATTTCTTTTGAAAACAATCATATTGACTTTTGAACAGCAAAGTATGCATGAAATACCCAGAAGACCTACTGCTGTACATTTGCCAAATTACTTCAGCAAATTTGTGTAAGTCACATTTGTACTGGCAAAAATTAAAAAATTAAAAAAATTGCAGCCCAATTGGATTAAAAATAATGCTGCATGTGCCTTTTTGAAATATTTATCATCAGGTACTGTTATTAGAAAATACCTTGTAGAATGCAGTATAGTGATACATTTCATGTTCGATACTGACTGAGCCGGAGTCAACAATTAAACTGGATTTTCACCAGGGCATCGCCATTAGGGAAATTACATCAGAATCGCTTCCAGCCCTGAATGCATTTGACTGGGCTGTGATTCTGATTGCCTGTTGATTAGTGGAATGAGGAGTGGAGATTTCTCTTAATTAATTTGTCACTCGTGATTATGATCACATAATCACAAGATGACACAAAGTGTTAGAACTAAAGATAATGTTTACCACTAACAAGCCATTCCCTGAAAATCCACACAAAAAATGCTCAGTTCCGAAACCTAGCAAGCAGCCTTGTCGTCTATCGCATACAGTACAGTTGCAAGTACATCAGACCATGGTCACCATGAACAAAAGGAATGACTTTTGATAATATATGATGTTTTTATGTCTTGTTGACAAATGATGCAAATAGTTTTATAGGAATAGTTTAAAATAAAACCAATTAAATCTACTCGCCCTCAGGCCATTCAAGATGTAGATGAGTTTGTTTCTTCATCAGAATGCATTACATCACTTGCTCACCAATGGATGTGAATGGCTGCTGTCAGAATGAGAGTCCAAACAGCTGATAAATAGGCTACATTACAATAGTTCACAAATAATCCATACTCCAGTGCATCTATTAACATCATGTGAAGTGAAAATCTGTGTTTGTAAGAAATGAATCAGTCATTAAGATGTTTTAACTTTAAACTGTTGCTTCTGACTAAAATATGAGTTCAAAATAATGGTTCCTCCAGTGAAAAAGTCCATCTTCTGTTGTTCTCTCACATCAGAATCCACAAATATATTTCTTAATAACTGTTTTGGACTGTTTTCACTCGTAAACGGTGCTGGGTCTCTGCATATTTCTGTCCTGATTAACTTGAAAAATCAATATTATGGATGTTTGAAGTTAAAGGCATCTTAATTATGGATTTGCTTTTCAATTCAATTCAAGATGTTAACTAATGGATTGGAGTGGTGTGGATTATTGTGGTGTTTGGACTCATTTTGACGGCACCTATTCACTGCAGAGAATATATTGGTGAGCAAGTGATGTAATACTAAATTTATCCAAATCTTTTCTGATGAAGAATCAAACTCGTCTTTGGTGGCCAGAGGGTGAGTAAATTCAGAAAATAAAAATTTTGGGGTGAACTATACTTTAAATATTTCAATCCATGATCCACGGCAAAAACAGACCAATCTCTACTGTGTGTTCTGCGTGTTACCAAAAAAACAAAATCATTTGGTGAGTAAGTCATGTTGTTGGGAAAGAAACATGTCTGTTCAATATAAAAGGAAAGAAAGAAAGTTACATGTAAATGTGAAGGAGACAGGTGCTATGTAGTGGCACAGTGCATAATTGAATTATTTTCCAAGAAATGAGTGTATTAAAACTCGGAAAAGAGTCACTGTTTCCAAGAATTAGAACAAGAAAAAACTACCTCATAGATTTATAGAAAACACTCCACTCTCATAGTGCATGAGTGGGGCTGTTGAGCTCTCATTTAGGTTCTTCTGTTCCATTCTTCCTTCAGTTCCACATGCATGGAGAAGTCCAGACTGTTATTGGGCCAGTTATAGAGGATAATGACTTAAGGGTGGTTCCCAATGCATCATAAATGAAGAGCTGTGTGTGGTCATGTTTGGTAACCTTTTCATCCGAAATAATGAGCGCTCTCACATCTGTCACTGTTATTTAAGCACCACCTGCTGTGAATCTCTCACTGCAGCTCTGATGCTGCACACCTGAGAGACACAAGTGATTTCTGTTATTGCTGTGGCATGTGATTAGGTTTTATGACATCTATGAGTTTGGACATAAATCAGTCTGGTTCACTCGAGTATCACAGTCTTTTTCTGAGCACCATAGCATCAGATACAGCACTTTATCTTCTGTCACTGGGAGATGATCCATGATCAATTCAGGCTATCTACCATTCTGTCTGGTTGTCATTTTATCTGTTTGTCTGTCGTTCTATCTATCTGTCTGTCTTCATTCTATCTATCTTTCTGTATGTCTGTCGTTCTATCAGTCTGTTTATTGCTATGTATGTCTCATTCTATCTATCATTCAGTCTGTCTGACTGTTGTTCTATTAATCGTTCTGTCTGTCTGGCGTATATTGCTCTGATGTCTGTAATTCTGTCTGTCTGTGTCTGTCGTTCTGTCATTCTGTGTGTCTGTCTGGCATTCTAATTGTCATTTTATCAATCATCCTGTCTGTCATTGATCTGTTGCTCTGTATGTCTGTCAGTCTGTCTGTTGTTCTACCTATCACTATGTATTAGAGATGCACGATATTAGATTTAGATTAGATTAGATTCCGATAACGTTCCAATAATATTGTGCATCCCTACTTTCGTTCTGCATGTCATTCTATCTATTATTATGCTGTTTGTGTCTGTCTGTCATTCTCTGTCTGTCGTTCTATCGTTCTGTCTGTGTGAGTCATTCTAGCTATCGTTCTGTCTGTCTGTTATTCTATCTATCTGTATGTCTGTCTGTCTGCCTGTCTATCTATCTACCTGTCTGTCGCTATGTATGTCTGTATGTGTCTCATTCTATCTGCTGTCATTCAGTCTGTCTGTCGTTCTATCTATCACACTGATGTCTGTCATTCTGTCTGTCTGTGTCTGTCGTTCTGTCTTTCTGTGTGTGTCTGTCTGGCATTCTGTCTGCCTGATTGTCATTCTCTGTATGTCTTCTGGGTCTGTCTGTAATTCTATCTATCATTCTGTCTGTTGTTCTGTCTATTGCTATGTAAGTCTGTCTGTCTGTCTGACTGACATTCTATCTATTGCTATGCTTTGTATGTCTGTTTGTGTCTGTCTGTCTGTCTATCTATCTATCTATCCATCGATTGCTCTATTGTTTGTCTGTCGATCATTCTATCTATCATTCTGTCCTGTCTTTCTGTCTATCAGACAGTCTTTCGATAGACAGACAAGCAGACAGACAGACATGGGATGCACATTATCCTGTGCAGTAATATTCTATTCTGAACATGTTTACCTTTTATGTGTTTTTTTTTTTTTTAATGTACTATTGTAATTAACACCTCACCTCTCTTCCTCATCAAGCTCATCATTAGGAACGGGTCTGTGGGTAATTGCTGTAGCGATCTGACCCCTCTTTGGCATTTAGGAGCGTGAAGCACATGATTCCCTGTCTGCACTGCTTCATATGCATATGCAACACTTCAGTGACTGTTACAGACTCAAATATTACCTGCCATCCAATGCCTTCTGCACTGCAATAACCTCAAATCCTTCTCTGGAAGGGTGAATAAAAGCAGTGAAAACATCAATAAACTTAAGTGTTAAAATACTTTTATCTCAGAATAAGATGTAGAGACAACTATAAAGACAGCTATAACGAAAGTGAATTCCAATGATGTCATTCCGCCATGTTGTAATCATTATGGTTGTGATGTGGACTACCCTATTGTTATAGAATCTGAACAGTAATTAAGTATGTATAGTTATCGTTATGGTTATCATCCTTGGTGTGAAAGGCCTTAAGGCTCTGTGGCACTACTAAAACACTGCTTTTGTTTGTCTGAGTATCGCAAACAAAATTGTCTCAACCAGTGGTGTGAGTTTGGGGAAGGAATCTGTTTGTGTGACCAATGGCAGATGGGAGTGTTGGAGAAACCTGAAAACAATTATTGCACGTCTGTTTAGTGACGCCAATGCGGCAGAAACACGCCAGCTTTAAAAGAATAATGTGTCTTGTTGCCCTCTTTTTGTTGGTCACTTGCGAAAAATCCTCACTTCCTACCTTCCAAAAGACCTGCAAATTATTAACTAGCAAAATAATAATAATAAACATAACTTTGATGCTGTAAACCTTGGAAGATGTAGTGCTTGGTATAATTATTGTGACAGATGTTCATTGCATAACATGATTTACCCAAGTACATGTTCCTGAAACAACATCTTTTGTTGATCCTGAGACTATTTTGACTATTTGCCCAAACCCTTCTGCTCGCAAGTCCTCTTAGGAAGCGTCTACTTAGCAGTTTAGAAGTTTAGAAAAAATGAATGTGTTGGGCAATTTCATGTCTTTTTTGTTTTTCAGTTACTTGCAAAGAACAAGCTTTTTAGTGGTAGTACAACATAATGAAGAGCAAATTGCATACATTAGGGACTTCTCACAGTAAAACAGGAACAAAATGAATCTTTGTGTAAATTGCACATTCAAAAATTCATGAAAATGTATTTTTAAAATGATACATGGTGCATTAAAATGTACACTTGCTCCCAACCATGTGGAAATAATGTGTAAACAGCATTTTGTATCCTTTTAGACACTGCATTACTATGAAATAATATATAATAATAAAATTCATTTGTTTAGTCATATGTGAATATGAATTTCATTGATAAAATAAAATTTTATTCTGATCTACTATTTGGCTGATCTACTTTAATAAAATATTTTTGACATATGGCCAAATATTCTGTCTTTATGCAGTATAGTGGAGCCAGAAATAATAAGGAAGTTCAGAAGATCCCACAACATTCCTGTACATGCATCAGTAGAAATCATTAATATACACACATTTAACTATCAAATCTGAGGTTATATAATTTTTCCTGCAGCCATTGCCTAAATTAGGACATTTTTAAAAGTGTTTCATAAATATTTATTTTCCTCGTCAACAAAATGCATGCAAACTCATTTTAGCATTTGTAACCAAATTAAAATCATTTTAAAATAACTAATCAAATCCCATGTTGTACAGCTTGGGAGACACAATCCCTGCGTCCCAATGTTCATACTATCCACCATCCTAAATAGTATGTGAGATTACAATAAGTGTGTCCCAAAGCATAGTATGTTGAAAAGAGTATGCCAAAAGTCCCTGGATGGTCTACTATTTCAGGTCGATTTTTGAAGTGTGGATCCGTGCACACTCTAATGGCTAAAATTGCCCACAATCCATTGCGCTTTGGTGAAGGATTCGGTCCAGAACTACAAACACGTATAAAACGCATTAGAAAAACTACAAACGCGCGCGCGATCGACGGTTAGGTAGAGAGGTTTGCAAAAAGGGGTTTGAGTTACTAATAATCAACATTTAACCTGGTAAAAAAAAAAAATATTTATTGTTATCCTTGTTATATTTCATCTGCAATCGCAATGTGAACTTTTATGAACACCCATTTGGTCGTTAAATTTTAAAAGCATTATTATGCAGAAAATATGAGCAGAGTTCTACGCGTGAAAGACCCGCGACTGGCAGATCAACGAGCTACTTCTTTTCTCTCTAATAGGGTAGGAAGTTAAATTAAATGAAATGTGGAGGATGTTAACTGTGACAAGATGATTGACAGGCCAGTTTACAGTGACAGGGTGCGTGTAACAGATGCGACAGAGCGGTAAAGACGCAGTTGTGTGACGTGATAGTATGTCCCAAAGCTTGCATACTCTTCTACTACACACTCAAAAGTGTGTACTTTTTCTTCACCAAAAGAGTACATACTTTAAGGGCGTATTATAAGTAGGCACATTGGGACGCAGCAATCATCCTCTTGTGCTATACTTCCATTTCGGCTCTTGGAGTGAGTTTCAGCTCGTCAGCTGTTAATAACCTCCAGCCTAATTGCAAATTAAAGTGTCAGACTTTCAGGTGCTTCTGCATTTGCTGTACAAACCAAAGCTCATTTGCCACACAAGCACATTCCATTGTAGTAATAAGCGGGACTGAATTCTCATTAAGTCTGAACATTTTTTTCCCTCAATGAGTATACTAAAGGCAGATAATTGAGTTTTCCTATCTTGTGTTTGCAGTGGTGTATGTCTGCTGCAAGTGGGACACGTTTCGCAAGCTGATGGTGGAGTTCTTGAGGTTTGGTCTTCCTCAGGAGGAGTATGCCTTCTTCTTCATTGATCTGTTTGGATACAGTCTGCAGAGCCACCCTGCCAAACCATGGGCACGTGGAGATGCTGATGACAATGCGGCCAAAGAGGCATTTAAAGTGAGTTTGATTTTCATACGTTGTAAAAAAAATAATGTCTAATTTATGTTTAGAAATTTTACTTTTTTTTTCACTGATTTAATGTTCATTAGTGATGTCTGGTTCACAAATGAATGGTTCATTTTAACTGCTTTGGTGAGCCACTTCACCAAATCGGACTGAAGCATCTGAAACTGTCCAACGTTTTGAGAACTAAATGTTTTTGATGTCTTTTACTGAAAAGCATAAAGTATAACAAAAAAAGGTATTGTAAATATAGCGGTGATCCGATGGCAGTTTTATGTCAACAGTAGTAGTCTGATGATGATTCTCTGGTAGTGTTAATTTTGTTAACGAAAACTATGACAAAAAATGTTCGTTGACGAGCTTTTTTCCCATGATTAAAATTAGACGATGACGAGACGACAATAAGGTCAATAAACGGTAACTGTTACTATATTAACATGCAATATCTTTGATGATAAAAGACAAGACTAAAATGTATTTTAAAAATAAAAACTTTCTTCAAAAAAGAAGACAAAATATTGCAGACATGATTCTGCTATGCGAGCATTCATTATGCGGTTGCCATATATCAAAAGTTCAAATCCCCAAATCAGGGCTTCTCTGTTAAAAGGATTCTTTTTCTGCCCGGTGTTTGACTGACAGACAGTCTGTCAGTTTGTCTAACTGACTGACTGACTGAGTTAGTTAGTATACCATCACGGAAATGTCAAGGCATGAAAATGCTTGACACTCTCCACAGCTTCCTGAGGGAAATGCATAGCCATATTCACTGTGAAAACATATTTGTGCAGATCTTTGTTGATGTGATTAGCAGCCAGCTGCAGCTGTTTCCCCTTTTCAGATAGAATCAGACAGTGCTGCGTTTGGCTCAAAGTCGCAGAGAAATATGACTGGATATTTGAAATATGCAAAAATATGACAGCTCTGGAGGTGCTAGTGAAGGCTGTCGCATGGCTGCATGTCTTCATGTGGCTCACTGCCAAACGTCACCCCCTACTGCGCCTGAAAATGAACTTTCTAAATGTTTATTTAGGCTGGAACGAGACCATGTTGCACATATTTCTGTTAGCTATCTGAATCCTTTTGAACATATTTTGGAGCAGTTAATGTCACTGATTGGATCTGGTTGAAATGTGTGTGTGGTGCTTTAAAAAGCTCATTTTAAAATGGAAAGATGATTACATAAAAGTCGTTATCTATGAAATTGAAGGTTTTATAGGATCTCACTGTCAATTTAGTCACAGGAGTTTCAGAAATGCATACATAAAATCATTTTTGATTTTCAGCTTGTTTATCCTTGCTTCATATCATACAGCTTGGTAAAGAGAGGTGTTATTACTTTTATGTGCAGTCAAACTAAAGGGTTTCACCTTGTGGAGGATAATATGGGCGGAAAATCCTGAAAAACTGATGTCTATAATTTGAATAGAGATGTGTTGTGACTGACAGGACTAGGTTTTTTCACTCTGAGGAACTGCATTATAATGAGTTCTCACACAGACTCGCAGAGGGTCTATTTACATTAATAGGCATTAACTAACAGCTGTGGTGAGCTGACATTTACTTACCCACAGACAGGAATCATTCCATTAGGCTCATGATACAGCTAACAGTTTGTACAGCAAATGATTTCATCAATGTTTGCATCAGAGTTGACTGTCCTGTGTTTGGACATTTATGTAATAAAAGCTGAAGACAGCAGTGCAAAGCAAACATGATCATCAAGCATTTGGCCAAAGTCATTAGAAAGCTTCATTTCTGTTTAGACTGACACTAGCTTTAAAGTCACCATGCAATCCAAATTCACAATTCTTATTTTTTTATGGAATATTGCAATCTTTATTATTATATGCACATCATTTATTATTATTTTTTTATTCAAGTGGTCTTGTAATCTTTAATCACAAACATTAACATCTGGGCAATAATCCCTCCAGCAACCTGTCGCTATCATGAAACCATAACCATCAGTCATTTTCAAACAACAACTATCCAATTCCCATTGGCCAAATTAAGTCTCATCCAACCTTTTTTTTTTTTCTGTTTCGAGAAGGAATTTCACTACGATATATGACAAAATACAGAAGTACAGCTTCCGGTGACATCAGCTTCCAGCTATTTTTAGCTGTACAAAACCACTCGTTTTACTGCTTGATAGTGCAAACTGGTGTGTTGTACCATATTATTTTAACATATCTTAAATATGAACACACTGGTTTGTAGTGCACACCATTTACTCGCACACTCACAGAAAACGGCTTACATTCGTGTTTGTTTTAATGTTTTATCTATACCTATATCAGTAAGTATATCACCCATGAGTGAAACATCTTAGTCGTTCATGAGAAGACCATCTGAAGACTTCTGCAATATATTAGCTGTTAAATATGTAAGATTAAGTCCATAAAGTGTCGGAAAAGTCGTCATATTTTTTTATTGATTTTATTTTTTATTGTTGGAAATTTCCAGGCGTTTTGATGTAATAATAAAAAAATATTGAGCAAAATTCATATTTTATTTTCTGTTTTTAAAACAAACCGAAAAAAACATGACATTAATCACAATTAATCAGCTCTAACAAATTATTATTTAGTCATTTAGCAGACGCTTTTATCCAAAGCGACGTAAAAATTAGGACATTAGAAGCAATCAAAACCAACAAAAGGGCAACAACATGTAAGTGCTATTACAAGTCTTGGTTAGCCTAACGCAGTACACATACAAAGGTGTTGTTTTTTGTTTTTGTTTTTTTAAGAAAACGAGTAGATAGAAAAAAGAAATCTAGTGGGTTTTATTTTTTATTTTTTATAAGAAACAAGTAGATAGAATCGAAAAAATAAAGCAAATGTTAGTTTTACAAGAAAAGCTAGCAGTTTGAGAATAAATATGCAATTGATAGGAGGTTAAATGTGTTTTTTTTTTTTATATAAAAAGAAGACAGATAGATAAAATAAAATTAGAATAGAGAATGCTAGAGTTAGAGGGTCAAGTAAAGATGGAACAGATTAGTTTTTAGCCGTTTCTTGATGATGAGTAAGGATTCGGCTGCTCTGATTGAGTTGGGCAGGTCATTCCACCAGATGGGAACAGTTAATGAAAAAGTCTGTGAAAAGTGATTTTGTGTGTCTTTGGGATGGCACAATAATGCGTTGTTCACTTGCAGAACGCAAGCTTCTGGAGGGCACATAAGTCTGAAGTAATGAATTTAGGTAAAAGGGAGCAGAGCCAGTGGTGGTTCTGTAGGCAAACATATATGCCTTGAATTTAATGCGAGGAGCTATTGGTAGCCAGTGCAAATTGATGAACAGAGGAGAGACGTGGGGTTTTTTTCGGCTCATTAAAGATTAATCTTGCAGCGGCATTTTGCATTCATTGTAAATTAAGGTATAATTCACCCATAAATTTTAATTCTCATTTATTCATCCTCACGCTATGCCAAAACGTTATGACGGTTTATGTGGATCATGAAGATGTTTTGAGTGTTTTTTTGTTGTTTGGTTCCCAATTTTCTTTAAAATATATTATTTTGTGTTCTTCCAAAGATAGAAAGTCATACAGCTTTTGGAATAATGATAATGCAAGAATTTTCATTTTTGGGGTACTATTATATTATAATTTTAAGTCAAAAGAAATGTTTGTATTTAATAGAGTAAAACTGAAATCTTTCTGAGCTCCACTGGAACTTACTTAAAGGGTTAGTTCACCTAAAAATGTCATTAATTACTCACCCTCATGTCGTTTCAAAGGATACTCTGTTTACGTCCAGCGGATACTCTCCAAAATGTGACAAGGAGGAGACGACTTGTTGAATAAAGTCGTTAATTTTTTTTTATTTCGCGTACAAAAAGTATTCTCGTAGCTTCGTAAAATTACGGTTGAACCCCTGATGTCACATGGACTATTTTACCAATCTCCTTGCTACGTTTCTGGGACTGGGAACATTTCATTTGTATTGCTGTCTATGGAGGGTCAGACAGCTCTCAGATTCCATCACAAATATCTTAATTTGTGTTCCGAAGATGAACGAAGGTCTTGCGGGTTTGAAACGACATTAGGATAAGTAATTAATGACAGAATTTTCATTTTTGGGTGAACTAACCCTTTAAGTACGATGGGGTACACATACCACTGAATGGGAATCAGTTATTTAGACCACAAAAATAACAGACCAACATAAAAAGAAGACTTTTAGTCATTATGGACTTATTATTGTAATACTGATATATAACAAGGGACAATATCTGCCAATAATATGTGAGTAACATACAAAGATTCACGCTTGTTGTAAGTTGTAAGTAAAACGAGAAAAATTTTACTTTAAAAGTTTACAATTTACTAGCAATTTCTGAGAGAAAATTATTTCTACATCAAATTTTTCGTAAGGCAGGAAAATATTTTTTTAAAGCTCTTGCTGAAAATCATATTTACATCACTGTAACATTTTGTAGTATTGTTTGTCTATTTTGTCCTTCTGTGCTATTGAAATCTTTCAGACGCACTCTGTTATCATCAGCTTCAGCTCCCATTATCCCTGTCCACTTCACATGAATCATAATCTGTTATACACAAATCTGAGAATCCTCAGAGAACAGCTACAAAGTGAAACGCCATGGTGGCTTTTTTTTTTTTTTTAGTTTAAAGATTAAAGAATGCGTGCTTCCCAATTTTTAGACATATTGTCATAATTTGGGAGTTTGAGGCACAGATGCAAAAGAAAATTGTTGGAGATTCAATTTTGGCACAACACTGTTGGAATTATTGTGAAATTGGACATCAGTGGATGACATAAAAACATTTCCTCAGAGGAGGTGACCATGATCCACAAATGCTACAGGCTTTGTGGAGGGAGCTGTTGTTCGCGCTGCTCTTTTTTTTTTTTTTTTTTTTTTTTAAAGCAGACTTCCAAACAAGCTGAAAGGAAAAGCACTACTTATGAAAGTGCGACACCTTGCACTTGAAAATAGCACATTCTGTTAGAATTTTACAGTCAGATAAACAAAATATGTAAAAATGACCTATTTTACCCTTAGGTTTTAAAGGGTTAATATACAATAACAATTTGAAATAATTGATTATTCATTAGTGGTGTTTGTTGTCCTCTACCCTGGACAGAATTGGTTTTGTTAGACACTGAGACACACACACACATCTGCATTCACGTTGTCTCTCATGGTAAAGGTTTACTCTTGCTGGTACCATCTATCTTTAACCCTAGAAAGTCTACTGTATCATATGATACACACATTTATGCGGTCTTTTAGGTCATCAGCCTGACCAAATTTATCTGAAAAGCCTGTTGTACAGAATCTGCTCTATGCATTCTGTTGTCTGATACTTTTTTAGCATGTAAAAATCCTTTTAGTATAATCTAAAAATGTCCACCTTCCAGTTGTGGTTCATGTGTCTTTGTACTGTGAAATCTTTATTGATTTATATATACCACTAAATTGCATATTTTTGCTTAGTTTTGATCTCTGAATAGAATGTAGTTGTATTTTTTTTCTCCTTGAGTATGAGCTCCATATTCTGCCTACATCAGACTGATGTATCAAATATGATACTCAAGAAAAAACACACTTTTTAAAAAATAAATGGATCCATAAAAAAAAAAAATTCTGACTACTGTTTCATATGCCAGGCTTTACAGGTTTGAACAGCACAAAAGAACAGCAAAGCAAAGTCAATAAGGACTATGCAAATTCCACCACTTCATGCATCTGTCCTTGAGCTGATTTGTTGATTGGATTAGCTGAAATGTTCTGTTTGGCTGTGATTTGTACGTGTGTATCCTAACCAGTGTGAGTGAATGAGCACTTTTTGTCTTGTACATTATACATTATACAACTCAAAATTTGCCTTTGTGTTGAATCCTCACAGAGCGTGAAGATCCTGACCTACAGAGAGCCTCAGAACCCAGAGTACAAGGACTTTGTGTCCAAACTGAAGACAGATGCCATGGACATGTTTAACTTCAGTGTAGAAGATTCTCCGGTAAGAGTTCATCAAACTGCTACAAAACTGTGATATTAACTAACAAAAATAATTGTAAAAAAGAAGTACACTTTAGTATAATTTTAAAAAGAGTACTCATTACAGAAATAAATGCAGTAAAGTCTTGCATTGATTGTAAACAGATTTTTGAGACCAAACCAGTGGATTGAGATTTCTGTTCTGATATTCATTCCTGGTGAGTTTTTGAAACCACACGGTTCCCATGTTGAATGAATGTCAATCCAGTGCATACATAAGACCCCAGTGACTTTGAAGCTTAAACAAGAATGAGAACAGTTTCTCTGGCTTCTCCAGACACAGTACATTTCACCTTGTCTTGATAATTTACAGCTGCACACTAACTCTCAGTTCACCTCTGGGATGTTTCTCATGAAGAATTACCCCAAGGTTTAGACAATAAGAATGAATTGCGCCTGCTGATGGCATTGTTTACTTGCATGCATTTTCTATATTGTTTTAGCAACCAGTTCACTAAAGTAATTATGTAAATCAGATAAAGGCACAGACTCACAACATTTGCGTTGATTGCAATTGGCACAGGGCAATTGCTCCGCATACAAGCTGGTTTTGAGTGCTAGGTTTTGAAAGATGCAGCAAACTCCAGACACCTGAATTGATTCTTTAAATGCCAAAAGTAGTGAGACTGACAGCATGCATCAGCATGTGTGCAATCCACCGGGCCAAAAAGAATCAGTGGGAAAATATATGTCCGAACAAGCATCCCTGCTGGAGTGATGAAACAGACTGCAATGACCCACAGATTTTACACCACAGACTGACAATATAAGCTGCAACTTCAAGTGCCAAGCACAAACAGTCAGAGCCACGTACCAGCAGAAGCCATGGAAAAAAAATTTGGTTGAATCCAAAATAGTCCATTATGCATGTATGTCTGATGAGACATTGTCAAAAAAAGCAAACAGTTGTGAAACGGCAGTGGTTACAGAACAAGCTTCATACATCCAGGCCAATTGATAGTTTTCAGTCACGTGGCCGGCTCGAAGACTCGGAGGGCCAAACAAGCGTGTCAATTTTTCATCTGTTTCCCAGCCGCAAATATTGAGATCACCTCTCAAAATAATAAATAAAGGTATTTCTAAACAAAATGCAAGTTTTGGCCATTTGCAATCCATATTAAGCACCCGCGGCAATATTTCAATCATAAACAGTGCGACAAAACGTTGTAAAAACACTTAAAAGTGCCTTAATATATTTAAAACAGTAATATTAAAAGATCAAATTCAGTAATCACCACATTAATGATGCACAGTTTACACAGGCAAGCAGATGAGGCCGTGAACATGAATGCAATCCGCTTAACGGTTCAGTGTTTTCCTTCTAATGGTTTTCTACGGGAAGCCATTTAATGTGAAACTTTACACATTGCGTTCTGGCTTCATCTTCTTGCCTGTACAAAATATACATCATCAATAAGGTGTCCACTGAATCTCGCCTTTTAATATCTGCGTTTTACTACATTATTTCTTGATGCAATCTGCGTAAAAATAGCTGGCGGTCAATGCAGCTAAGCTTTGTTTTGCCGGCCAGGTGGGCGTTCCTATGAGGGTGTGACGTCACGTGAACACTATCAATAGATGTCAGTATAGGGTGCAGAACCACTGGTACTAATGGAATGAATGAGACGCAGTTGTAAGCAAAAACTTATTGAGTAAGTCCTCCTATGACCTAGTCTCGCGTAGCCAGGCCTTCAGACTGACGGCTGAAGGTCTGGAATAGATGGCAGCTTTTATTGGCCAAGGCCCACCCATGAGCCCATTTGACCATCATGTCAAACAACCAATCACAGTTTGTTTCGTACAGCATCACGTTTCGGTGTGTGGAAATGTCGCCACAATAACAGACCGGTGTGTAAAACTCTCGGACGTATTTTAAAGATTCTATGCCGCGAACTTGAAATATTTCACATACTTTTGAAAATCCAGCGTTTATTTGACCCTGATAAGCACTCGTCGTCACCATTGTAAACACGACGGCTTTCTTCTTTCGTGAGGGGGTTTGGCGCCACGGCATCTTTGTTTCCAGGTGGAACGTTAAAGAACGCGACACAAGTCTCCTGGAAATCCTGTATAATTCAACCAATCCGACGACGACTTCGACACTCCTGAAGTGTTTCCAGATAAGTGTGCCATATGCATCAGACATTTAGCCAACAGTCCATGGGCGTGAAGTCTTGAGGCTGAGACTACCTTTGACCAGACATGTCCTGGACAGGATTTCTAAATTGCCTAAAATGTTGAGGTTTTGGCTTTTTGCTATTGACCCACGATCTACAGTCATCATACATTATATATATCTATATGTGTATTTGCTTTGACCATTCTCTGTAGATCCCACCTTCTCGCACACCACGATTGGCTGATTATGTACAATGCCTGCATGCTATTGGTCAAACAACTTTTGTTATAACCTTTAGCAGTATGAAAACAACAGTAAAAAAAAAAGCCAAACCCTGGAAATTTCTGGCAATTTAGAAATTCCAGCCAGGACATGTCCAGGTAAAGGAGGACGTATGGTCACCCTATTACTGAATGCACCTTTAAATACAAATCTGTTTACTAAATAAACTGAAATATCGCACAAGGCATGCTTAGGAATCTGGTGCATTTTATATTATGCCTAATTTGCATAGAAATAAGTTTTGCCCAGACTTAATTTAAAAATGATTGCTGGAACCTGTATCAGCCTGTATTGTCAAGCCAAGTCACATTTACTTGTATAGCACTTTTCACAACACACATACAGAGAAAGCCATGATGTAAATATTTAGCAGATTACAGTTGACCATAATATATTTTACATTTTATGAAAATACAAGGAAATCAAGCAGGTACGATTTGTTATATAGTGTCACCCTATGGGCCAGTTTTACTAACAGCTTGGACTAGCGCAAATCGTCTTTTGGCGTTAAAATAGTACTGTCAGGATTTACTAAAGACGCGCAGTGAAGAATTAGCGCTGAAAGTCCGTGCACAGTTATTTTGGGGACTCACATCATTAAATATGCATTTGTAGGAGTTTCCCTTTTAGACGCAAAATATATGGGAGTAGAATATTAAAATTAATCACACAATGTGATTTACTAATGTTTGCGTTTGTTAAATTATTGGTATTATATGGTATTAATGGTTGAAATTGTTTTTGTAAGGAGGAGGCACCGTAGAGTACAAAGAGCGCGTGGTAGAAGGGAGAGGATTTTTTACACACTTATTAATTTATTTGGAATGCCAGAAGAACACATTATCCGAACATATGCCAAGTCGTGTTATTTTTTATTTGTTTCAGGAAATAAAAGACGACTTTGAACCCTCAACTAGGAGACAAGCGATACCAGGTCTATCAACTTCATGCAACCCTTAATTTTTTGGCCTCCGGTTCTTTTTAACGTACTGTGGCTTCTTTATTTCTTTATTCTTTATTTGCGACTACGCTTATTTGCACTGTGCTTGGTATATTGCGTTGGTCGATATGTAAATGAGATGTTGCGTCTGTGTTCTTTAATTTGTGTGTTGTTAGTACATTACCCGCAGAAATTTCCATGCCCATAGGCGCTATTTTGGAATTGCGCTCTCGTGCTAATTTGCCCTGTTTAGTAAAACTGGCCCTATGTGAGTATATGCAGATAAAGTTTTACCTACTTGTATATCCAAAGAGCTGGGTGATGAGATTTTCGTTTTGTGATGAAATAATAATTGCATGTGTTGAACCTGGCTAAGATGGACTATGGTGTGAATGAGTATATTTGTTTAAGTTAAAGGTTTTGCACGTCAAAGTTGTGCAATATTTTAATGAATTTGCCGTTTTGTGTTTTTATTTGTGGTACAATATTCACAACTAAGCCTAATGGGAAAGGAGCTTTATATTTAGGTTCTCCAGAGGTTTTGGGGTAGAAAGGGAAACTGGCCGCCTGAAACAGACTGAGATGGTAGTTATTCTTAGTGAGAGATGATTGAAGTTGCCGGCTCTGCTTGTTTGTGCTCTGACAGCAAATGTCACCCGGTACTCACCCAGAAAAAAAAACCAATGCATGTGTGCAGCATGAGTAACCTTTCACTGACAGTGGGGAAGAGTGGTAATTACCCTTAGCTGCAGGTCTCCTTGTACAAGTCTGTCACCACACTGGAGTCTGTTAACTCCAGATCAGCTCAGGGCTAGTAAAGACGTCTACCCTGAATGAGCCTCCTGCCCACCCATCCTCTGAAGCTGAACTATAAGCTATTGAGCATTATATACAACACACCTACTAATGACCTTCTAAAGGAACGGGTTATGATTTGATCTCTTGTAATAATGGTGGTCCTTGCCAGATCCATTTCTTCGCTGTCGGCTGTGAGATTTTCTGCTTCCCTTGAACTCTTAGAAATATGGGTTCTTTCTAGCACCTTAGATTTGAAAAATAATTTTCTTTTAGGCGTTTAGGGATCTTGAGTTCGTTATATGGTTCTCTGAAGATTCAACAAGTAGTTTCATGCTGCATAATAAGTTCTTTGGATCGATGTTTGAGTTTGTGGATTATTTAGTGTTAATTCAGCTAAGCATGTATTTATTGATTTATTTTTCATGTTATTATTATTAGTAGTAGTAGTAGTAGTAGTAGTAGTAATAGTATTATTTATGATTTTTTTTTTACCCTTTTGTCTAAAACACATGACTTCCTTCCATGGAACACAAAAGGAGAAGTTTAGCAAAAAGACTAAGCTGCTGTTTTTCAAAATATTTTAATTAGGGCTGTCAATTTAAAACGTCAATTTGGTCAAATTAATTATGGGAAAAATGCATTGAAATGATTAAAGGAATAGTTCACCCAAAAATGAATAATCTGTCATTAATTACTCACCCTCATGTCGTTCCCAACCTGTAAGACCTTCGTTCATCTTCGGAACACAAATTAAGATGTTTTGGATTTAATCCGAGAGCTTTCTGATCCGCACATAGACAGCAAGGGTCCTTACACATTCAAGGCCCAGAAAGGTACCAAAAACATTGTCAAAGTAGTCCATGTGACATCAGTGGCTCAACCGGAATGAGCACCCAAGGGATCGGCACCTATGGGCACAACTATTCTCTTTAGTTTGCGTATAGCAAAAATGCATCATATAATTCACAAAATTATATATTTTTATTTTAACCTCTGTGTAAAATAAAGCTAAAAATAATTACTAAAAATATTTTTTGTGGTATATGTGTGTTTTACCTGTATATCCTGACACTTTTTAGGTAGCTATGTTATAAATTTCACATCAGGTCTTAATGTCAAGATCAGGAACCTGATCTTCCTTGTGAACCTGAAAAGATTTTAAAACACTGGGCATCGTACATTTGCTTTGTAAATTGTTATAGAGGAAAAACTGGGCATCGTACAATAAATTACTGACGATCACACACTTTCATAATTTTAAGTCGTTATTATGAACACAACAAACTCAAACAGAAACATGCGCCTTGTTGCTAGGAGACAAATAAAAACCATAAATCAGCTCAAAATATCAAACATGTTTGATCTCCTAAACTGGATGAAATCACAGTATGAATCTTAAAAAATGCCCATTATATATTACATGATTTTCTGTGAAGCCTGTCGACCCAAAATCTGCAGCATCGACTCTTGCAGACTGTAAAGCAGAGCAAAAATCTGGCAAAACTTAATGCAGTATATTCCAGCTTTTAGTAACAAACATTCCCACATGTAGATTTGCTACACTGCATGTGTGTGTACAACAAACAACACAGCCAAGACTTATTAGCAATGCCTGGAAAGAGTTGCAGCTGTATTTCCATAGATAACTATTAGATGAGATATGCTGTACGCTCTGTGCACAGTCAAATTATTTTCTTAAGTCTTTTAAGGTGCCTGCTACTCTTCTCGCTGTTCTGTCGTCTGTTGTTCTAGTCTGTTAGCCTGATGCATCCATCCATTTCCCCGGGGTAGTTAGCTCATTTGGAAGGTTCCCCCCTGCCCGCAGCTCACACGTCTGTCTCTCCAATTAGTTGTTCTTTTCACTGCCATCATATTATTACAGCCGAACACATTCACTCTTTTGCTCTCTCTCTTTCTCTGTCCTTGTACTTACTTTGGTGAACTATGCACTTCTTCAGAGTGTCTCAAGTTTCCCTTCCCATTTCACCATGGAAGGCCTAATTTCTCCATAAATACTCTCTTTAATCCAAAGCTTTAAGCACTGCTCTCTGATTGGATGACCCATGTCACTGTGATGTACATGACTGTGCACAGAAAAAAATAAGACAAATGGATATAGGTGTGGCAAAAGCTGTTTCCTTTTTAAGGGATTCAATCTACAATGAGCTTTCCCATGTAGAAACATCTAATGGTGGGAACAACAAGTGCAGACATTCATCAGAGGTTACAGAAACTGTTGAAATAGGAATTATGGATAATGAAGGACAAATCGCATGTCCTGCTGTCTGTGATAAATTGTATCATTAGTAGTTCTTGTTAAGGCTACTATTACTTATAACCCTAAGTATGCAATCAGATGGTGATAAAACATGCAAAACATTCCATAGTCCCATAAAAGGAGGGACTTGAGCCATATGTGACTCTGGACCACAAAACCAGTCTTAAGTAGTTCAG
Source organism: Barbus barbus (assembly GCF_936440315.1). Taxonomy (NCBI): domain Eukaryota; kingdom Metazoa; phylum Chordata; class Actinopteri; order Cypriniformes; family Cyprinidae; genus Barbus; species Barbus barbus. Next base: position 7,919,908 of record NC_136755.1, read on the forward strand.
GTATATTTGTGGCAATAGCCAAAAATACATTGCATGGGTCAAATTTAAGCCAAAAATCATTAGGATATTAAGATCATGTTCCGTGAAGATATTTTGTAAACTTCCTACTGTAAATATATCAAAACTTAATTTGATTAGTAATATGCATTGCTAAGGACTTCATTTAGACCGCTTTAAAGACGATTTTCTCAAACTTTTCTCAAAAATAATTGTATCTCGGCCAAATATTGTCCTGTTCTAACAAACCATACATCAATGGAAAGCTTCTTTATTCAGCTTTCAGATTATGTATAAATCTGAATTTGAGCCAGTAAACAACCACATAAGCAACCCATTGCAAATCCAAAGCAGTACTCCACCAACCACCCAGAACACCCTAGCAGCTGTACAGCAACACCCTGTCAACCGTGTAGTAATACCCTTGCAATCACCCAGAACACCATGACAACCGCTCTGGTCTCATAGCAACAACCTGGTAACTGCTTTGCCTTAATCCCCATTCAACCACCCAGAACACCATGGCAACTGCATAAGAACACCCTAACAACCACCCAGAACACACTGGTAACGGCATACCAACACCCTGATAACTGCTTGTGGCAATCCCCAGGCAACCACCCAGAACACCCTAGCAACTATACAGCAACACTCAGACAACCACCCAGAATACCTTAGCAACTGCATAGCAACGCCCAGAACACCCTGTCAACTGCATAGCAACTCCCAGAACTCTCTGTCAGCTGCATAGCAACACCCAGGCAACCATCAAGAAAACACTAGCAACTCCATAGGAACACCCTAGCAACTGCATAGCAACACTCTAGCAATTGCATAGAACCACCCAGGCAACTGTTGTTTCAGTTGTTGTCGTCGTAGTTTTATCTGGATTTGTTTGTGGCTCACAGTCCTTTAGCATATGTAAATATGCTGTTACTTTCTCTCTCTCTTTGTATCTCTCAGTCTGAATCTGTAATTACTTTCAATCCTTTATTTTGTCTCCACAATGTTTTTCTTCATATCTCTCAACCTGTTGCTTTTTTATTTGTTTTTGGTCTGAATTGCTTTTTTTTTTTTTTTTTTTTTTTTTTTTTGTCTAGTCCTCCCCACCTCCCACTCTCTCAGCCCATTCAACCTTTTACCCAGAATTTGCATTTCACTGCACCGTTCTCTTTCTCTCAGAACAGCAGCCATCAGAAATCTCCCAATCCACCGTCACCCACAGATGTTCCGTATTGACGAGTCCACACTCTGTCTATAGTTGTTATGACAACCACACTTTTGTACATCTCTCTGCCTCCTTTGGCTTTTTGGAGCATTTTCCCCTTCGTTTCATTACGCCACAGTGGAGCTCAGGGTTTGCCAGCAGCCATCTGGCTCTGCGCCACAGACTTCTACCTGTGAATTGCTGTAGCTCAGGCTGACAGATATTTCAGAAACTTTGACAAGATTTTAGAAGTAAAATAAAACTAATCTAATCTTCAGTTCATCTTGGATCCTGACCAGTTTGCCTTCAAATTACACACACTGTTTAACGGTAATGGCATTGCATGGATGGATGGATGGTTTGTAAGGTGGACAGATGGCTGATTTTTGGCTGGAAATGTATCTTTCCCTTGCCTAAATTTAGCCAGATTAGTTATTCATAATCATGTTTTAAGATGCACTGCATATTTGAATCATGATAAAGGAAAATATATTGCTCAATGGTGTGCTTTCATAGTTCAGGATCCTTCATGGAATTCACACTGGTGCTTAAAATATCAACTTTCTCTTAAATGTTTCTTAAAATTAGGTCTTGGAAGAATTTGTTGAGAAATATTTGATTTGCAGGGCCCGTATTCATGAAAAATTTTAGTGCTAAGAGTTCCTCCTAGTAACAAAATTCTAAGAAAATTCTTAGAAATGTGGGTGTTTCCTCTTAAAATTAAAGAAAAGATCCTAGTAAAGAAAAAAGTCATTCAGAAAGCATCTTAACCCTTAAAAGAGGTCTTAAGGTCCAAAATTGTTAGGAGTATGGACGAGGACTTTTAAGGGGCTTAAGAGTTTCTTTAGCAGTGGAGAAAATGAACGAAACATGAAGAGGGAGAAGAAATGTGTTGCACACAATGCATGACAGTGAGTTAATAAGACACTGCACATTAGATCGTGCAGGGATCATGTTTGTGACCAATCTTATTAGAGACATGCTAACATCTCCGACACCGCGCAGAAATGCCATAGCGCCAGAAATGGACGTAATCACTACATTAATATATTTGGCAACTGGAAAAATACAACTATGCAGCAGTGATGATTTGGGTCTGTTACAGCACTTATTAGGCTATGTCGCTGTTCATTTCCTATAAAACACGGTAAGTATGACAGCATGGTAAATAAAAAATATATACATACATAATGTGTGTGTGTGTGTGTGTGTGTGTGAGAGAGAGAGAGCACGAGTACGGTAAAACAGGAAAAATTCCGCCTGTAATTTCAAAGTGAAGGCTTATAATATACCCTACTCTTAAAAGCACTCTTTTATTTCCTTCTTGACAACAAACCAATCACAGTCTTCAAAAGAATGTGTCATATCTAGCAACGGGGTCAGGCCCGCCTCCTCACTAAGATAAAAGTTTTTGTCTTTTCCTCCCTCAGAGTTGCTCTCAGATTGGTCCCAAATCACTTTTAAGATAAGATTCCTAGTAAGAATTTTTTTAAGCTAAATTAGGAGCTCTCTGAGAGGATTCTTAGAATCTTTAGGAATACAGGCCCAGTATCTTAAAAACATTTAAATGTCTAAAGTCAGATTACACTGTATTCAGGACAAACTGGGCTACAATAATACGTGAGCAGTATCACAAAACATCTTAAGGCTAAAAGTAGCTCATAACTTGCCAATTTAGGAGAAAATTAAAAAAAATAATGGGTGTGTCAGTCCCGTAACATAAAATAACATAACATAAAATAAAACAAAAAATTGTGACCCTTTTTGATAAGATTTCTTTAAACAAGTTTTAACATCTTGCTATTCAGTAGATAGGAGGTAGTTCTGATAAAGTGCAAACAAAACATTCAACAGCATTAAATATAAATACTGTTGGTTGTTTTTTGGCGGGATGATGACGAATGGTTTGCAGATCCTCAGCACCACTGACAAACATCTGATCTTGTAAAATGTGTGGTAAGTACTGCCGCTCCATAGTATAAACAGTGCATGCGATTGTGGATCTCGAAAATGAAAGTGAAACTAAAAAGCTATCATGCATTCAAAAGCAGTTTCAATGCCAGGCGTAATCCCTGATGCCCGCAATTTTATATACAATTACCCCATGATAAAACTGTGAGCGAAAGTATTGAAATATATATTTTCCTCCCATATCGTATTTATTCCCTTTAAGGAGTTCCGTAGTACACGTAATTTTTTTTCGTACACGGGATGCGGCGGATTGCGGTGGGGAGGGGGGGGGGGGTCACGATCATGCGCACTAAAGTTTTATTTAACAGTAATCAGTTTTTCCACATGGTGGCAACACTGTTCCAGGCCGTTGTTTCACAGCTGAAAACGAAACTAAACTGACGGACATCAAAATAGCTGAGACTGCAACAACAGACGCTCACATTGACAAGCGCTTGTGAGCGAGAGGGTATGAGACAGCTCATCTTTGGTTTAAAAGAGTTAAATATTTGTTATCAGTCATGACTTAACAGCAAAAAATAGAGCAGACACTGAATGTGGTTGAAGCTTTCTAGAGCGCGTGCGCCGGCCGCCCGCGTTCGCGTACAACTTCAAATGGAGTATACTTTGAAAGGCTGCGCGTTCGCATACAAAAACGAAGTAACGTTAGGCCTTTAACATCATGATGTCTATCAGCCATCGGCAATGGACGGTTGCATCGTCTATCGGCCAAACCCTATATGGCAAACGTGCGGGGGAGGGCTGAGCTCATTCGGAACTACGAGAGCTCAGAGGGGAGCGTCGATGGATGTTAAAAATAAAACCGATTTTCATTCAAACAAATCGACGTAAACTACACATTCGAGTTAATTGATAAAATCGATTTATCGCCCAGCCCTAGCAGCTAGTTTGGTCTCCCTAGGCAAACACGGCTTACACTGCATAATAAAGCATAAAAATTCAAATTCAGCCGAATACGATGGTTTGTTTTTTAGCTGGGTCTGCACCATAACGCCTGTCTTGTCCGTCTGCATCTTTCTTGTGATTTTAGCGCCAGTTTGTTCTCCTGCCCAATATTTACTGCAGTAGTTTCCAGGGAGCGATTTTGTTTTAATTTTTTTTAACGCAGTTAAATTAATGTGTTTTAAAATGTAGTGAAGTACAATTTCAAACCAAATATACTTAAGTAAAAGTAAAATTCCAGATTTTAAAAGTTACTTTAAAAAGTAGAAGTACACAAAAAAGCTACTCAATTACAGTAACGCGAGTAAATGTAATTCGTTACTTTCCACCTCTGACAAGCTATACACTTAGAAGGCACATGAGGAGCAAAACACAACACAAGACAGGACAAAAGTCTGACAATTCTTCTGATGCTTTTATACTGATGTTGGCACATTTTGATGTAATGAATGAAACATACTTCAAAATGTTTCAATTGATTATACATTTATTCTGAAATTGTACTTTGGAAAAAGTCTAACTAGTAAAATGTGTACAAGTTATGTTACAATTACACAATAACAACAGATGCAAGTAATAAAACACATACTCATGTAAATGATCTCCTCTGCTGGATCTAGCCCCACATCGCAACATGTTCTTCCGAGGTAAATTCTGGCTTATTCCTTTCAGCACGTCGTCTTCCAGAAACAAAATGTAGCCGAGATGATCTTCACATTTGTATACAGAGGTGATGTGGGTATTTACATGTTTGCGTATCTCGCATGGCCAATTATAATATGAAGAGTTATGCTGTTAGTGGGCATGATCACAATACAGATAATGAGCTCAGACGGGAAAGACTGGACTTCAGGTTGGTTTCATATGGATTGCATTATCATAGAATATTTGTTTTCGATATGACTTCATTTAAAAGCAGACACATTAAGCTTTCTCCAGATATACAGTGGGGATCGAAAGTTTGGGAACCCCTTGCAGAATCTGTGAAAATGTGGATAATTTTACCAAAATAAGAGAGATCATACAAAATGCATATTTTTTATTTAGTACTGTCCTGAGTAAGATATTTTCCATAAAAGATGTTTACATATAGTCCACAAGACAAAAACATTGCTGAAATTATTAAAATAACCACATTCAAAAGTTTGGGAACCCTTGGTTCTTAATACTGTGTGTGGTTACCTGGATGATCTACAACTGTTTTTTTGTTTTGTGATGGTTGTTCATGAGTCCCTTGTTTGTTCTGAACAGTTAAACTGAGCACTGTTCTTCAGAAAAATCCTCCAGGTCCTGCAGAATCTTCAGTTTTCCAGCATCTTTTGCATATTTGAACCCTTTCCAGCAGTAACTGTATGATTTTGAGATCCACCTTTTCACACTGAGGATGATTGAGGGACTCAAACACAACAACTAAAAAAGGTTCAAACATTCACTGATGTTCCTGAAGGAAACACGATGCATTAAGAGCCGGGGGTGAAAACTTTTTGAATTTGAAGATCAAGGTAAATTTTACTTCATTTGTCTTCCAGGAAACATGCAAGTATCTTCTGTCGCGTCAGAAGGGCAGTACTAAATGGAAAAATATGATATTTCAACAAAATAAGAAAAATTTGGACATCTTCATCCTGTTCAAAAGTTTTCACCCCCCGGCTCTTAATGCATCGTGTTTCCTTCAGGAGCATCAGTGTTATAGTTATAGGGTGTTATAGTTCTCAGGTGTGAGCGTGTGATTAGTGAAATGGCTGCTGGGAAATGTAGGAAAAGTCAGTGTGATGGAGGAGTGACCTCTGGTGGCGAGCGAATGGAAGTCCATGGACCTGATTCATGACACTGAAACAGGGTTGTGAACAAGGAAGTTATTTTTAGTTTCAACAACTGCTTGTAAGCAGAGATCGACCGATATATCGATTTACCGATATTTTCCCGATATTTAAGCATTTTTCCATAATCTGATATCGGTTTTGTAATATCGGATTCACCGATAAACAAATGTTTTGAGAATTGCGCACATGATCGCAATTGCAGCGCATCTGATGGGAGACGAGACAACAACAACGGCATGCAGGTACTTGATTTGCTGTAGTTAGTAAACTATTTAACTTGGCTCTAAGAAATATTATAAATAAGATACTCTGTCAAGCCCTGTCCCTATAAAGATATAACTTTGCCTGAAATAACACAGCCATGAATTAGCATGTTGGAAATAAAAGCATTGAATTTAATTCTCTCTCTGTTATCTATATGCTCATCATTAGTCTTGTGAAGCCGCTTTCATATTGCAATTCACTCAGCGGGTTGATGCTCAAAAAATGCTCTAGCACGGCCACTGCATGTAACTTTTAACAAGATTAACTTTTTTTGAAGCACCCTAAATTGTATTAACACTTACTATATAACCATTATTTTGTTTATAAACATCTAAATTAATACAACTCTATGGAAATTCTCTGCAATCGATCGCAGTTTGAGTAGCCCTTAGTTCTGTGTAAATGCATAGATAAACAGCGCTGTCAGCAGCATTATTTAGAACGACAAACAAAAGAGCATGCCAGTTGAGAAATGCAATAAAATACAATGCTTGTTATATTCCAATATTCCAGAGAATATTATTCCGTGAATTAACATTATCCAGTGAATTATTCTTCACTCTTTAGCCTATTAAACAGCTTATAAACCTACTAAAACTGTAGTTAAAAATGAAGTTGATATGACTCCTGTCCTTTATTTTCTCCATTTGAAAACATTAGACATTCTACGTTTATTTTGCTTCCTGCTAATATTAGTGTTGCTGCTAAAGCTTTTTATAAATAGTTTTTTATTGTTATAATACGAATATTAAATTTAACATGACAGGGCTCTAGACTGCGCCCAAAATGGTAACATAAAAAAACATGCAAGTCCTGTCAGCGACAGCCAGTTTAGTTTTACTTTTTCTTTTTGTTTTCGTTTTGAGAATCTTTGCTGTTTACCTCACGTTACGCTATGGAGGCTTTCCTTAATTCTAAAAAAAATATATATATATATATTTATTTGCTTCCTCAGAGTTTGCTAAACATTCTGTAATATACTCGGTATATAGTACAGCATGCGATGTGTCCTATGCCATGCCTCGTCTTATTCGTATTTGTTGATAAATGTTAAGTAAGCTAGTTTGTCATTGTAACCTACTGTTTTATTGTTGTTGTGCTTTTTTAATTAAGAATAACAATGAATCCATCTTTTGTTTTAGTCTTAAAAAGTGAAAGGTGTATAGATATAAGCAAAACAGACAATTATCTTTTCTTGTAAAATGTAACACCAAGATTGCACATTTGAAAGTGAAAGCACACGAAAAAAGGAATTCCTGTTCACAATTTAAATCACAAATAATACAGATGAAAAAGAACGAGTTGAATGTTGAACACTTTCGTTACCATATAACTATGATAAAAGTTCATCAGCATGCATTGATTAATCAAGTGTTGTAGCAAAAACAAAAAACAAATTGCAACCAAATTATGTGCTCGTGCGACCAACTGAGAAAGTTAGTCACAAAAGTGAGATCAGTGGGAAGAATGAGTCTAGAGGCCTGCATGAAAGACTGCTAATTCTCAAAACATTTTTTGTTAAGATGACTGAAAGGAGGAGAAACCAAAGTGAAGTATGGACTTACTTCACGCAGTCATTTATTTATTTTATAACAGTAAATAAATATCGGTTCTGCATATCGGTTACCGGGCACATAAACATGCAAGTAATTGGTATCGGTATCGGTTATAAAAAAAAATGACTAGCAGGCCCACAGTTTGAATAATCGCACATCAGTCTGAGCTTTCTGAACCGTCTCTCATGCACATGTTCACATACCAACATCACAGCAGCTGAAATATGTACATGTTTACCCAGTGAAACCCACGTCCCCACAGGCTGCTGGGAAACAGCAGTACAGAAACTGTTCCGTTCTCTCACAAGATTCTCACACATGTGGGGTGGTTGTAATCATGGCTGAATGGCATGTAGGGGTAATAAAGCCTGCCATAGTGTAATTTAGTGCCATCGGTTGTGCCGCTTTCTCTCGGGTGTGTGTTTGTCTTCTCAGGGTAATGGGAAGTTGGTGCACATGTTGTTTATATGTAACAGAGGTTGGGTTCACAGAGATGCAAAGTTTGAATCTAGTCTTGTGTAGTTTACCAGTACTAAAAACATAGCTGTACCAAAAATATTATGTGGTATAAAACCATAATTTTGCAAATTTCAGCACCTTATGGCAATGTGACATAACATGACTTCTAGTGTTTTTAAATTCAGCTATGGATAATGCAGCTATAAATAACAACACTAACAGAAAACTTCCTGAATTTTACGATTGTTAAAAAACAATCAGTTTTTTACAAAGAGGACACCCCTAAAGGAGGTTTTGGAAGGTTTTGTCACATTTAGTTCACTTCTAAGAGTACAAATTGTCTCCAATTTGGTTTAGTTTGTACACACACGCATCCATGTTTCCATGTTTTAGAAAGAAGTCTCTTTACGCTCTCAGGCTACATTTATTTGATCAAAAATACTGTAAAAACAGTAATATTGTGAAATATTATAACAATTTTAACTAGCTGTTTTCTTTTATACTGTATTTTAAAATGTAATTTATTTCTGTGATTATGGTTTACTAACTCAAGTAAAGAGAAAGAAGTTAAATGGCAATACATTGATATTAATTTGACATTTTATTTAGCGACTCCAAATTCGACCTGTCAGGCCTGTTTCACACTGCCTATGTTAACATTGCTTGTTTTTTTTTTTTTTTTGCCTATATTAATAGGTTACAGCAATCACAAAACGAGCGTGAGCCATGCAGTACTGCATAGCAGATATGCATAAGACACATAGAGCTTAACAACAAAAAAGCTGAAATTGCATATTTATATATTTTCAATATATGGTTTTTGTGAACTAACAAAATTGTGGATTGAACTCAAGTAAACAAACAGTGACAAATAATCTTTTATTTAATAAATCTGACTGAATTCAGATGATTTAAGCATGGGGGAGGGGAGTTTCATTACGAGTAATAATTAATTACCATTTATGTAAATATGAGGCTCCTCCTCGTAAAAAACTAACAAGTTTAAAATAGTTCACTGACTAACTCCTTATCACCATATTAGAATTTATTTTGATTACCAAACAAATACTTTGTGTGTTAAAATTAACACATGGAGCAAGAGAAACAGGATGTATTTCAACATATTTAGGAGGAATGTGTGATATTAAACAGTGATACAGAGGTGAGTCGAGTCACAGGAGAATGATGGACAGCATTAGGAACACAGCCATTTTTCTCAGCACACAGTCTCATGTGGGTGATCAAATTATAGTCTTGCGATGCTGTCAAGTTTTCTTCAAAAATACTTTCACTATGGTCTCTAAAGAGCTGGTTATCTAATAAAAGTAATGGAATTTAAACCCCAGTTATTTAGAGATTTAATTATTGTATGTAATTTGTGCGCTTCCTGTCTTCCAGATGAATCTGATTTCGGGCTCATTCCACGATGGAGTCATGCTTTATTCTCATGCCCTAAATGAGACTCTGGATCGGTCGGGTGCGAGGCCCCCAGGGGACGTTATCAATAAGAGGATGTGGAATCGCACATACCATGGTCAGTTCTGCTTAAAGTCAAATAGTCTCACATTTTTTATGCTAAGTGATAAAAGGTTTGCAGCTTATTCTGAGCAGGAAGAGATCATTTTGACCAATGTGTGACGTCACCAACCACTTTTTCAATTTCATTCACATTCTACAAGCACTTTTGTTTTGCATTTAGTTTTGGTTTTATTTTGTTTTGCTTTGCTTTGCTTTGCTTTGATTTCCCCTTTGTGGTTTTTGTGTTGCTTTGTTTTATTACTGTTCTTGTTTTGTTTTTGCGTTGATTTGCTTTGCTTTTTTGGCTTCATGTTTTGCTTAATTTTGCTTTGATTTGCTTTTTGTTTGTTTTTGTTGTTTTTTTGCTTTGCTTTTGTTTTTCCTTTTGATTTGTTTGTTTCTTGCTTTATTTTTTTTAGTTTTGTGCTTCTTGTTTTTAATATCTAGTTTATTATCTAGTTCTATTTAGTTAAGTGTATATTAATGAGTGTCTTTCAAAGATTTAATGCCACCAACCTGCCCGATAACTTTGGAGTTATTTACTCATGTGTTTTTACTGTTGCTAAAACATGTGTAAACACATGCAAAAACTTTCCTTTTCTAGAATGGAACTATGCCCGCATACAGATGTTTGTTAATTTCTAAGAACACTATTTACCATGTAGAGTGAAGAGTGTTCAGCGGAAAATAACATTGCCTGGTATAATATTAGCATTTGCATTTAGCACAGGAGGGGTAGATCCAATTAATATCTGTTCTGAGGAGACATGCTTGTACGGAAATAAGTGTAAATTCAATGTGCATAATGAATCAGCAATCCTGTCAGTCTAAATGCATGAATTAACTAATCCAGTTATTATTTAATCCTCAGATTAAAAAAGATGTATTTATTTCCCAAAAGTGCTCATTTAATCAACCCAGTACCTACAATTTTTTTCCAGGTGGACTGATAAGAAGTCTGGACCAGTGTACTCTCACATCTGTAATTTGCGTAACGTCGACCAATCAGATTAGAGCTTGCCACATTGACTACGTTTACATGGACATCAGTACTCCGATTTTATTACGATTAAGACAATACTCTGATTAAGCATCTACCATGTAAACAGATTTTTGATTACCTTAATCTGGCTAAAGTCATAATCGAAGTAAACACAAATCGAATTAAGACATGTTGAGTATTCCTATTTAAATCACATTATTGAAGTGCAGTACAGACATGTAAACACCTTAATCAAACTATTACCGTTGTGTAGGACTTTTCGACGCATTTTCCAACAGGATACACACACGGCAGTGGTCAACTGTTTGACGGCAAATAAAAGAGCTTCAACACCGCCGTCATCTGTATGCACATACAAATAATTAACTGCACTTGAAGCTTTCATAATATTAAAAATGAAACCCCCAAAACTGTATATATATATCATCACGAAGACGAACTATGTTTAAGTGAAATTCTGGAGTGGACGTCAGATGGTGTCGTGTGATGACGTAATGGCGCATGCCATTAATCGATCTCAGGGCCGGTGCGTGCATATAGGCGAACTAGGCAGCCACCTAGGGTGGCAGCACAGTCAGGGCGGCAAAAAGACAGATATTTTAGTTTATCTTTTGGGCATTCGTTTGGAAATATTGCACTCATATCAACAAGTTATCACCCCTTAGTTCTCAGTGCCGCTGACTTACTACTTTGGTGAAATATAGGTTTGTTTCATTTAATCTCTAAAACAGTAAACCATTTTATTTTATGCAAAGCAAACCAAGTCACCTAAACGAGCCGCATCGGTCTTTTTGCGACTATGAAATTTTTATTTTCATAGCTAAAATGCTTGTTAAACGAGTTTAAATGTAAGAAATGTTGTATAGCCTATATGTTTAAACGGTAAAATATGTTGTATTAAGAACTGTAGGCCTATTTGAAGAAAATAAAGACATTTAGGCAAGAAAGAAAGAATAAAAAAATAAAAATAAATGAAAAACTAAAACAAAACGAAACCAACAGCAGCTAAATAAAATAATAAAAAATAAATAATCGATTTCTAATCAATCTCAGCATGCTTTAATTTTGTGTTGCTAGTGGTCTGCGTCAATAAACTTAAATTAAAATGTTTTTGGTCTGCGCTCTGGAAGTGTTCTGTTAATACCGCTAAACTTTAATTACTAAAACTAAAATTAAAACGTAAACTAAACTGTATAAAATCTATAGACTAGAAAACTGTTCACAAAATAAAAACTAAACTAAAATTAACCAAATTATTAAAAAATAAAAACGAAACTGAAATTTGTAGCGAAAGTTGAAAGCAATATAAGAATAAAAACTAATTTAAAAATGCAAAACTCTAATAACCCTGACTCGAACGTCTTTCATTGGAGGAAGGGGATCCGCGAAATGAGATGATCAGAATTCGGAGGTGCCGGATCCGGACCGGGTTTGTTCAGATTAAGCCCCGAGTACGAATAGCTGTGCACGCCAGCTGTTTTGCGCTGCTCACCGGGAATTTTCTCAAATCTTCCCATGGCCACTTCAGGCTTGTACATTTAATTTGTGTTTGCAGCTATACTAGTGGCATTTATTATTATTATTATTATTATTATTATTATTTTAACTTTACAGTAGGGGAAAACAATTAACAATCCGAAAACATGCCCGTGTCTGCTTTTATTTTAATGCAGTTGTATCAATAAACAAATTCTCCAGTCTTTCACATGCATCTTTAAAATCGTATTTAATTATGAGAGTGAAGTGGGGACGGCACGGCAGGGCTTTGCCTAGAGCGGCAGTTGAGCTTGCGCCGGCCCTGATCGATCTATGTACTATAACATGTAAAATGGGAACATGAAAGGATTATTCTAAAAGCAACTCGTGTAAACACCTTAATCATAATATTGTCTTATTCAGAATAAGGTAAATCATTAGATGTCCATGTAAACATAGTCACTGAGTCCTTTCTTGTTCTGTGAGCAATAGGAATCAGACAGTCAGTGAATGGACTGCGGGTGACCTACAGGCATAATGCCTGTGGCCGAGACTAGAAATCACCTAGATAGCTTGTCCACACATTCACTCGTTTGTATAAAACACAGTTCTCTTTAATATTACAGTTGTAATTAGTAATAATACAGCATGCGTGTATCATTCTGCTGTGAGAGTGCAGGTGTAACAGCTCATGATTCACAGCACAAACTGCTGAATGGAAACTCCATTACTCATGTTTCAGCAAGGCTCTGAGCAGAATGGATCAGCACAAGTATCTAAGCTGTGTTTGGATATTTATTTTGAATGCTACTCAGCTGAACTGCTCATTAAATGTCTTATGAATGCATCTTTTTTCGGTTCCTGCCACTGGAGTCAGTACTCAGTGCGGCCACTTTGATCAACTTAGAGATTATTAGTGCCTTAGTTTGAGCTGCACGGAGATGTTCTGCTCCTCCAGGTGATCTTTAGATCGCAGGTGTCTCATTCAGCTCCAAAATGAGATTTCTGACAAAGAGTGAGTTTGCTTAAAAAAAGCAAACAGGACACTAATGGGGAAAAATAAATGTCTGTCGTTTCTCCAGCCTGTGTCTTTTTCCGTCTTCTCTCATTCTGTCTTTTGTCTGCCTGAGCTCATTAATAAGCTGTGTTTAGTTTGCTCTGCAGTTGTGTTTGTTATCCCCTTAAGGGTCCAACCAGCACCAGTCTAAGCACAGCACACACTGCCAATTGGCAGTCTTGCCCGTCTTTACAACAAGGTCCAACACCCAAAATCAAGTCACACTCAAATCACAGAGCCATACGTCTCAATGATTAGAGGAAGGCATTTAGAAAGGAAATAGGTTTTAGAGTTAAACTGTGGCTCAGTTTAGACCCTTATAGTCAGCTTTGTGAGTTGTGGGTTTAGATCTTATATAACTTGTTAGCTTGCACAATACGTCCTTTTGTGTGTGTGTGTGTGTGTGATAAAGGGATTCATAACAAATTGATCCTGATCCCACACATACACAAGAACCGCTGTGTGTTTGTGTGCATTGATGTGTCAGTGTGTGTTCGAGTTTGTATCTGTATGTGTTTGTTTCACATAAGCATGTTGAAATAGAAAATGAAAATTAACAAATGATACACTCTTAGAAGAAAAGGTTCTATATAGAACCTTAAAAGGTTCTATCAGGCGCTACATATTTGGAACCCCTAAAAGGTTCTATATAGAACCATTTTTAAGGGTTCAATCAAAAGAACCCTTTTGGGTTCTTTGTATCCAGGAAAAAGGTTATATATATATATATATATATATAGAGAGAGAGAGAGAGAACCCTTTAGGGGTTGCCATCATGGGATCATTCTTTGGATTAAATTTTTGTTTTGTTTGAATTAAATTAAGGCTTAAACAGCTCATATAACTAATTTATCACTAGAAAAACTGAAATATCCATAAGCATAACACATCAAGGTTTTGTGTGATCATTTAAGACATTTGTATTAGCATTTACTGTGACAAGCAATATATAACACAGCAATTCATAGTGCAACAGTTAAAGAGATTTACATAAATCCATATTTCTTTATTTATTCATACTTTTAAAATAATTTTTACCTGTCTAAATAGCACTCTCCGTTTTAGAAATATTGTTTTTATCAACCCCCTCCACCTTACTCACCCATCCAACATGTCAGTCACAAATATATGTTGATTGCTAAGAGACCACAAAAAAACAACAACAACTGAATGGAATGTTAACTTGCACAAATAAATAAACTTAGTTAACTTGCAAAAAATTATTATTATAATTTTTTTTAAATAAATACACAAGTAAAGTTAGAATGTGAAAAGTTTGTCATCAAATAGTACCGTTATATTAATGACACTCTTATTTTGCATCTCACCACCAGGTCATTACCCTTTACCTTAAATAAATGTCAAGTATTTACTCCACATTCTCCTATGAACCTATAAACCGAGTAATCTGACTTTTTTCTCTTTTTTTTTTTTTTTTATGCTGCAACTTTCCCCAATTCTGTAACCCATGAAATATGGTGAACCACATGTTTCTGAAAAGGGAGTTAAAAGACTAACTATAGTATTGTTTTTAAATTTATAAGCATTAAATTATTAATTTTACATTCAGATAAACATTTAAACAATAAAAACAAAGGGCCCACGACAATTTCAGCACTGGGAAGGACTAAATATTGCTGATTGAAATTAACTGAGTGATGGCTTTTGGATGCTCCAAAATAATATACAAAATAATATTTTGTATATTATGGATGACTACAAAATAAGGGTAAAAATTTAATGTATATAATTTTCATTACTAAAACATCTAATTGCCAAATTTCCAGTGTCCTACCTATAATTAATTTGGCAGGGACAAATAAAAGACTTTAAAGTCATTTTTCTCAGTTTCACACTCTAGCGAGTTAAGGTCTTTTGCCTTTGTAGGGCAGAATAGGTTCCACCAACAATGGTTCCTCTTCAGGAACTCGAGCTCTGAATACAATGAAATCTGTCCAATGGATGGGAAGACGTCACGGGCGAGGTGACGTAATGACCAGCTGGTATAAAAGCACGTGCTCCTCGTACAGGGGGACGCAGAAAGAGAGCATTGCCACCCGTGCGCCCACACGCAAGCGGAGTGGCAACAAGGGTGCGCGGTCGAAGACCTCCCAGCCTAAGCAGGATCTGCGGACCATGCTTCAGGCGAAGAGGTCTTCTACCAAGAAGCCCTGATGGTCGTGGACCAGGGCTTATGAGGGCAGCCCCCACTGGGGTAGAGCGACAATCACCGCAGCGTACGGTGGAAACGTGGAAACTACTGCCAAATGTGTCTCGATGGGTCCTGCGCACAGTAGAGAGAGGCTACAGAATCCAGTTCGGTTCTCATCCACCTCAATTCAACGGGGTAAATACCCCGTTAGTGGGCCCCAAGCAGGCTCTGGTAATGGAACAAGAGGTAGATACTCTCTTAAGGATGGAAGCCATCGAGGTGGTTCCTCCTCATGAGAGAGAGTCCGGGTTCTACAGCCGGTACTTCATAGTTCCAAAGAAGGCCGGAGGGTTGCGTCCCATTTTAGATCTGAGGCAGCTGAACCACTCAGTCAGCAGACTGGAGTTCAGAATGCTTACTCTCAAGCAGGTCGTGTCTCAAATCAGGTCCAAGGATTGGTTTGTCGCGATCGATCTAAAAGACGCATACTTCCACATCTCCATCCTTCCATCTCACAGGAGGTTTCTGAGGTTTGCTTTTGGGGGAAAAGCTTACCGATATCGGGTACTTCCTTTCGGCCTAGCACTCTCACCCCGCACTTTTACGAAGTGTGTGGACACCGCGTTGGCTCTGTTGCGGCTACGGGGCGTCCGCATACTCAGTTATATCGACGATTGGTTGATTCTCGCTCGTTCAGAGCGGAGGGCGGCTCAACATCAAGATGTTGTTCTCGCCCATATGAAAGTGTTGTGGTTAAGACTGAACGCCAAGAAGAGTGTTCTTTCTCCATTACAGAGAACCAATTATCTTGGTGTGGGATTCGACCACGATGCAGGCACGTATGTCCCCTGCTCGGATCGAGTCGATCCTCACAGAGGTCAGGAGAGTGAAAGAAGGCCAGTCACTCACTGTAAAGCAGTTTCAGAGACTGCTGGGTCTGATGGCAGCTGTGTCCAACGTGATACCTATTGGCCTGCTGCACATGAGACCCCTACAGTGGTGGCTCAAGACCAAGGGGTTCTCCCCGAGGGGAAACCCGTTCCGCATGATCAAGGTCACGCGGCGATGCCTACGTGCCTTGGACATATGGAGACAACCTTGGTTCTTGTCCCAGGGCCTGGTTCTGGGAGCTCCTTGTCGCCACGTAACACTAGCGACGGACGCATCCCTCACCGGTTGGGGAGCGGTCATGAGTGGCCACCCTGCCCACAGTCTGTGGAGAGGCTGTCATCTCGCCTGGCACATCAACAGGCTCGAGATGCTGGCCGTGTTTCAGGCTCTGAAATACTTTCTCCCAGACCTAAGAGGTCACCATGTGTTAGTTCGCACCGACAGCACATCAGTGGTCCCTTATATCAACCACCAAGGAGGTCTGCGGTTGCGCCCCCTGTACAGGCTGGCGCACCAGATCCTTGTGTGGGCCCAGGGAAAACTCCTCTCATTAAGAGCAGTTTACATTCCTGGGCACCTCAATGTGGGAGCAGACACACTGTCGAGGCAGGGGCTGTTACCCGGGGAATGGATGCTTCACACCGAGGTGGTGAAGCAGATTTGGAGAATATTTGGCCAGGCTCAGGTGGACCTCTTCGCTACTCAGGAAACAGTGTAATGTCCCCTCTGGTACTCTCTACGTCATCCAGCTCCGCTGGGGCTGGATGCCATGGTACAGACGTGGCCGAGGCTTCGTCTGTATGCCTTTCCCCCGATTGCTCTGCTCCCCGGAGTTCTGGAGAGAGTGCGTCGGGACGGACTCCGGCTGCTATTAGTAGCCCCGTTCTGGCCGGGCCGAGTATGGTTCTCGGACCTGATTTCCCTCCTCGACGGAGATTCCAGTCAGGAGGGATCTCCTCTCACAGGCAGGAGGCACCATTGTGCATCCCCGCCTGGAGTTGTGGAAACTGTGGGTGTGGCCCCTGAGGGGGCACGGCTCATAGCTTCCGGTCTCTCAACCGAGGTTGTTGAGACCATTCTCCAATCCAGAGCTCCCTCTACGAGGAGACTGTACGCCCTGAAGTGGAGACTCTTCATTTCATGGTGCGGAGATCGCCAGCTCGACCCAGTTAACTGCCCGGTTGGTACAGGGCTGAAGTTCCTGCAGGCTCGACTCTCCGCAGGGTTAGCCCACTCCACCTTGAAGGGCAATGTGGTGGCAATCTCGGCCTACCACACCCTTCTTGGTGGGCTCTCAGTGGGCAGACAACCCCTAGTTACACGTTTCCTCCGTGGTGCACTGAGGCTAATGCCTCCAGTACGATCCCGGGTTCCCCCTTGGGACTTGGCTGTGGTGTTGGACGCTCTCTGTAGGCCTCCTTTCGAGCCTATTGAGGAGATCTCAGATTGCTACCTTACCCAGAAGGCCGTGTTTCTCCTGGCAATATCTTCTCTGAAGAGAGTTGGGGACCTGCAGGCCATGTCAGTGGCCCCTACACACTTGGACTTTGTGCCTGGTATGGCCAAAGCCTTTTTGTACCCTCGTGCAGGGTATGTCCCCAAAGTTCCTTCAGTCACACCACAGCCTGTCGTGCTGCAGGCCTTTAGTCCTCCTCCCTTTCGGGAGCCTGACCAGCAAAAGCTTAACCGTATGTGTCCGGTGCAAGCACTGGACGCATACGTCCACAGAGCTGCCATGTGGAGAAGGGCGGACCAGTTGCTTGTCTGCTACGGTCCCCCTAAGAGAGGTCTCCCTGCTTCCAAGCAGACCCTCAGTCGGTGGATTGTGGATGCCATTCACATGGCTTATGAGTCTTCTGACATCCCCTTGCCGATGGGAGTCAAGGCTCATTCCACGAGGAGTGTGGCGGCCTCCAAGGCCTTTCTCGCAGGTGTCCCTATTCAGGACATCTGCAACGCTGCGGTATGGACTTTTGTCAGGTTTTATGGCTTAGACATGCAAGCCACTCCAGGTTCTTCCGTTCTCTTGCCCTAGCTGTGCTCCGTATGGATACACACAGGGCAGAGACTTGGGAGTCTGGTGGCGTGGGTATCTCGTTCCCCAAAGTGTCTCCTGACGCAGCTCGTGTTCCTGAAGAGGAACGTCTTAGGTTACGTATGTAACCCCAGTTCCTCGAAGGAACGAGACGCGAGAAGCAACTGATAGGAAAATAAGAACTAATGCATTAGCAAACAAATGAAATAATTAATATAAGCTAATATTAGAAAGAACAAACAAATGAAAGAAAAATTAAACTAATGCAAAAACAAAAAAGAACAAACAAAAGTATAAATATCAGAAAGAGCAAACAAATGAAAGGAAAATAACTAATGCTAAAACAAACAAAAGAACTAACAAACGTATAAATATCAGAAAGAAAAAACAAATGAATTAAAAATAAGAACTAATACAAAAACAAACAAAGGAACGAACAAAAATATAAATATCAGAAATAACAAACAAATTAATCTAAATAAGAACTAATGAAAAGGCAAACCAAAGAGTAAACAAATATTAGAACAAACAAATGAAAGGAAAATAAGAACTAATGCAAAAACAAACAAAAGAATTAACAAAAATCAGAGCAAACAAATGAAAGGAAAAAATAACTAATGCAAAAACAAACAAAAGAATTAACAAATATCAGAAAGAGCAAACAAATGAAAGGAAAAAAGAACTAATGCAAAAAAAACTAAAGGGTAAATGACATATGGACAAATATTAGAAAAAATCATGGAAGGAATGTAGTGCACAAATAGATGAGAAAACTAAGCAAAAAATAAAGAACTAAGAAAACACAAAAGATATAACTAAAAAGCTGAAAGAAACGCATGAACAAAAGATATTTGTACTGAAGGATAATGCTGTATCAGTCATGAGCTATAAACACATGTTGATTCTTATTCTTGTGTTTACAGTATTTTTCTATTAAAACAGCCATTACAACAACACATAGTCCTTGAAAAAGACTCAATCTGTGGATGTACTGACTATTCGCGTTCTCTCAACAAAAAACAGTGGGCCTCTGTGCTGCTGTGTGAAGCATTATTGCATATTCAATCACTGATATGCGATTGAGGGAAATCCAGAAGTTCACAGCAGAATAACCTCATACTTCTGTAATGCCAGAATCCTATTTAAATTGTTTGTGACTGGATGATCCCCCCTCTGCTTTTTGTTTGGACTCAATATGTCCCCAATTTAAACGCAAATGCCATCAAGCTCCTCAAATTGCTTGTTCTTCTTTTCCCTGTTCCAACACTCCTCACGCTCCTCACCTTTCTTCTCCATTTTCTTCTCCACGCATCCATTTATCCGCCTGAAATCCCCATTATCTTCTCTCTCTCATTGTCTCTCTCTCTCTCCCTCCGATGACCTGCTATGCATAAATCCAATCTCACGATATTTACCACAGACAAATTCAATCGCCCAGGCCTCTCTCCCTATACATATCCATTCATGGAGCACTGCAACACCCAACAGACCAATAACTCCCTCAGGGCACAGCTAAACACAAAATGAGTGTGGCTTATTGAGAACTCTTGAGAGAACTCTGTGGATGTGGAAATTAATTTTGTGGATCAAATTTATTTAAAAAAAAAGGTCCTCAATTGCACAGATGTTACAGGAAAACCTACAGTAGGAATCTGAATGTCAGAAGCTTGGGTTACTGCAGGCCAGTAAGATATCAAGCAGAACTCCCTAGCAACCACCCAGAAATATCCTAGTAATTGCTTCAAAAATCCTAGCAATCACCCATATCTCATAAACATTGTAGCAGAGTTGCATGGTTAAACACTACTCACATTTTCCTTAAAAAAAAAATTGAAAATATAGTTCATAAAGTAGTTACAGTGGACGGGGGAGAAATAAGGGGGGAAAGCACTTACAGCACCTTTAATTATCATCAAATCACAATAAGTTTAAAGTATCACCCACAGTTTGAAGTATCACCCACACTGTAATTTGTACAAACATAAATGAAAAGGGCATCAGAGTATGTTGGAAACAAGTTGGCAGCAAAACCATTTTGTGACATTTTATATGTAAGATTAAGCCCATAAAATGCGAAACAATTGCTATAAAGAGTTTTTCCAATATATTTTTACAACTGTCAACATTCAGTTCTTAATTTAAAGGGCCAGTTCACCTGAAAATGAAACTTCTTTCATCATTTACTCACCCACATGTCGTGTCAAACCCATAAGACTCTGGTTAAACACAAATTGAGATGTTTATAATGATCTCTAATGAGAGTCCAGGTAACCAAAACTTAGATCCAAAAAGATCACAAAGGTGCCCTAAAATAAATTCTAAAATGAAGCATGTGCCTCTGTCTATTGTAAAAAGGCCCGGTACTTCGGTACCAAGTCAGTACTAAAAAAATGAAAACGTCACAGTACCAGGTTTTTTTAAGTACCAGTGATACCGAGTACCCGGTCGACCCGGTTCTTGATGCACTCTCTTCATAAAAGCACTGAGACATGGCAACATCAAAAGGAGGAAACGCATCAAACTAACAAAACACTTTAAAGACTGACACCCGGATCTAATGAAAGAGTTCAAGCAGGCAAGTTTCAAATTAATATTTAATATTTAGATCTTCTATTATGAATATTATTCCGTATTTTCATTTGAATGTCGGATTGAAATAAACATCGCCGTTATTAGCGGAGTTAATCATTAGTATAAGCGAGGCTAGCGCTAATATAATGAGCATTAGAATGAAGTTTCTTTATTAGCTATTATTGTGAGTGAACAATATATTTTTACAACATTAATGTTTGTGAATGTTATTTAATACAAACACTTGATGTCACATGGATTATTTTACCGATCACCTTGCTACATTTCTGGACCTTGATCTTGTAAGGACCCTTGTTGTCTATGGAGGGTCTCAGAGCTCTCAGATTCCATAAAAAATATCTTAATTTGTGTTCTGAAGATAAACGGAGGTCTTATAAGTTTGGAATAACATGAGGGTGAGTAATTAATGACAGAATTTTCATTTTTGAGTTAACTAACCCTTTAACTTTATTAATAAAAATGTGTTTTTTATTAGCATGTTTTTGTGTTTTGCTTTGGTACCGAAATTGGTACAGTGAACCTTGGATTTTCACTGGTATTGGTACCAAATACAGAAATTTTGGTACCGTGACAACACTATCTGTGTCACAAGCAAACGTTTTTGGTTGTAACGCATCATACATGAACATCTGAGCTTCTGCGTTTACCATATATGTGGAGGTCCTTTATTAGAATTAATTTGAAAACCTGTGGAATCTTGATTAAATATATCAGTCGATTAACAGCACCAGTCTTTTTTATTTCTGCTACAGAATCTTAGGAGAAACAACTGCATAAAGCTGTTATGAATGCATGCATTCCTAAGTACTTTTATTTTCATCACCCACTCGCTCTCATCTAATCAATGCTGTCATCTTTCTGCATTCCCTTGTTTTTGTCCTTCCTCATCTGATGTGTATGAATACAGGTGTGTGTGTGTGGGCAGGACAGAGTATCTGTCTATAAAAACAAACAACGTCATCTTTTTTTCTTTTTTTTTTTTTTGTCCTGAAACATCTGTGTCCTCCTCACAAAGGTTGTCATCTGCAGACCCATCGCCTCTACCCATCCTGCCCTGCTCTGCCTGTTTTTCTTCCCTCCCCTTCTTGTCCACACTTTCCTCTCACATGGCTTTCCTTGACCTCTGTCTCCTCTCTTCCTTTGCCACAGACCTGTCAACCTCCTCTGCCAATTTTATGTTCTCACTCCATGTTTCACAATCTCATCCTGTCTTCCATCATGTGCTGCATTCAGTCCCCTGCATTCTTCTCCTGCTTTCTTCTTCCAGTTTGGTTCCAGATGTTTCATCCACATGGATGTCTCACGCTCTCAGTGTGTCTCTTTTTGGTCTCCATGCAACATCGCTTTTGCGCTCCACATGACTGCCTGCCTGGAGGAAATCTTTGAGTATAGAAGCAAGGGTCTGATATAGACTGTAAATCACAAAGAATTTGAGAGACCCCTTTATCCGTTTTTACAAGTTTATATCCCACTATTCTGACTTTATAACTCGCAATTGTGAGTTTATATCATACAGTTATGAAGAAAAAAAGTCAGAATTGTGAGATAAAAACTAATTGCTTAAAACTTAATTGCTTTTTTATTCAGTAGCAGAAACAGGCTTCCATATGATTTCCTGTAGCAATTTTGCAACTTTTTTTTAATTCACCCTAAAACAAAATATGGATAATAATCATGATTTCTATTACTAGTAGCACTAAAACCTCATGTACATGTACTTTTATCTTTTTGTCTTTTCTTTTTGTATGAAGAATGAACCCAAGATAGTTTGTGTATAATTATTCACAGTTAATCACAACATATGATTTCTAAAAATGTATAGTGTTTTGGAGTGTTTTTTTATTTTTCGGGTGAGGGGGGGGGGGGGGGGGGGGGGGGCAATGAGATTTCACTGTGGGTGGATCTACGCAGCACAGTGCCATGTGAATGGAAACCAAGTCACCGACTAAATATTTTGTAGGAATGCTGGTTTAAAGCAATCAAAAATACCTAATTTTATTAATGTAACATACTATACAGAGCCGATCTGCCCTGTACGCAGAATACGCAAGCTGCGTAGGGCCCCCGAAACACCAGGGGGCCCCCTTGCTCTCAAATATGTTTTAGTTTTAGTTTCGTTTTTGAGTTTGGCCAGCGGTTATGAAAACATGAATGATCATTTATTTTAATGCGGTGCGCTGTCACCCTCTCTATGTAAAAATCAGTCAAATCACAGTAACGTGAATGTCTTACTGTCTCTTGCTCGAGATTAAAAAAAAAAACGATTTGAAAGCGTACCCAGCCGCAGAAAAGATACTGTTTCTCGAGCACTTTCCGTGAGCGCGAATCGAGACGGAGTGAAACATGGACAAATGCGTTTCTTCCATTCTTTCATCCCAACCATCCACACAAGTAGATTTATTATGTGTATGTTTATCCCAGGATCATGAGACAAAGATCATGTCAAAAGGCTGCCCTGACATGAACATATCCACAATTCACCCTCTATAGCTTACTGAGAAGATTTAAAGAGAGTGAAACTCAAATTCAAAGCATATGTACTGCATTACAAGTTAAATTTACAGCCCTGAAAGCCATGTTGCAATTTTAGAAAATTCACCACAAAACAGCATGTGCTTAAAAATCATGATTTCTATAACCAGTAGCGCTGAAACCTAAATCATATACTTTTTATACACCTCTGTAGACAGTTTTGTTTTCTTGTTGTTGTTTTTATTTATTTATATATTTAAGTCTCTTATGCTCAGCAAGGCTGCATGTATGTGTCACACTCTCTCAGGAACAGGGAAACGCAGAGGCGAGGAACTTCTTAAACTTACAATTTTATTGATCAGAAACCCAGGGATCGCAGGAGACACAGATGAAGACGATCAGACCGGACACAGAGGCAGGGAAACACAGGGCTTATAAACACAGGAGAAAACTAGATAATTAATGACACAGGGCTGGGGACTAATAAACTGAGAACAAACGAGGACAGGAACAGGAACTAACCAAATATGGGGACGAGAGGAGGGGGAAACAAGACACAGGACTGACAGTATGTGATCAAAAGCAGCATACAGTTAAACGGTAATACTGTGAAATTATTTTCATTACATTAATTTATAATTTTGAAGTAACTGTTTCTATCATTACTTTCTTTCGTTAAGCATCATTACTCCAGACTTCAGTGTCACATAATCCTTCAGAAATCTGATTTGCTGCTCATAAAACATTAATGTTGAAAACAGTTGCTTAATATTCTTGTGAAAACCATGATGCAAGTTCTTAAGGATCCTTATTGGAAAGTTCAAAATAAGAGAATTTATTTAATCTGAAATCAGTCACTTTTGCTCAATTGAATGCATCCTTCTCTGTGCTTTAATGATTCATATTTGTAATTTATTAAGACAAAAGTGTACATTTATACTCCTATTTGACTGTGGTTTGGTGGTTAATGATCGTGGCTGGAAGGCTGTTGGTTCAAACCCCAGCAGGGCTTACTCATTAGCGAGGCACTTAACCCCAGGTGACTCCAGGGAGATGGACCGTGTAGTAAAAATACACTGTTGCTTGGATAAGACAGCATCTGCTAAATGCATAACATTAATTATTCTGTCTTCATTTGTTGATGTTAAACCCACAAGAACACCCCGTCCGATGCCTTGTTTAATGTCAGTGACAGCTTGATTTCCTCGAGCTCACACAGTTATTTTACACTATAGTTAATAGGCAGTAGTGCAGAGCTTTTAATAAATGCATCAGTGCGCAGAACACTTCTCTAATAGTGGCGTTAATGGCTGTGCGACAGAGTTCCCATAGGGAGGAATGATAACACTGAAGCGGCATTCACTTCCATTACTTTAAGTGCTTTCCGCCCTCGCTCTCTCGCTGTCCCCTCTGACCTTACATTATTACCCACGAGATCCAGGTCGTAAATCCACTGTGCTACTTGCGACCTGAGCTCAGGTCAGAGGGCAGGAGGTCACTGATGAGATTCTTTTGAGGATCTGCAGCCCTCAGATCAGCATTCGTTTCCATGCAAGAGGACGTGGACTAAATCCTCTCAAAGCAGCGATGGAGGAGACATTCCAGCAGAGAGAGGCTGAGAGATGATGGGATTGAGATTCAGTGGGAAACACTGAACGGAGGGAAAGCTGTCATGCTTAACAGATGACATTTTGGAGTCTGTTTTAGGGTTCTTCACATATATATAAGGACCCCTTAAACCACTTTCAAGTGTTTGTAATTGATTTTTTGAAGACCAAAGAAAAGGTTAAGATGTTCAGTATTGACCAAACTTTTTTTTTTTTAGCAATGATATATTTTTTGGACAGGATTTGAAAAAAATTTTCAAGCAGCTCCTCTCCTAATATACTTACGAAATCGAAGTATAATTAATATTTAATACTAAAGTATGTAAATGATAATATGTAAATTATATCCCATATTTCTCTTGTCCAACATCTTGATTTCACTTGTTTCTCTGAGCTCAGTCGCCTCTATAAATGTACACTACTAAAAAGGGTCAGTACTTTATTTTTTAGTTTTTTTGGAAATTAATGAATCATTTTATTCAGCAAGAACACATTCAATTGATCAAACATGACAGTAAATGCATTTATAATGTGTCAAAATTAGTACTGTCAAACAATTAATCGCGATTAATCGCAACCAAAATAAAAGGTTTTGTTTACATAATATATGTGTACTTTGTATATTTATGTAAATACACACACATACAGTAAATATTTCGAAAATATTTATATACTTATATTTTATATTATATATAAATATATTTAACATAAACATAACATATTTTTCATAAATATATACATGCATGTGTTTGTATTTATATATACATAATAAATATACACAGTATACACTCATATATTATGTAAACAAACACTTTTATTTTGGATGCGATTAATCGTTTGACACCACTAGTCAAAATATTTGTTTCATATAAATGCCGTTCTTTTGAACTTTCTATTCAACAAAGAGTCCTGAAAAAAAAGTATCACGGTTTCTATAAAAATGTGAAGCAGCACAACTTTATTACTGATAATAACAATAAATGTTTCTTAAGCAGCAAATCAGCATATATGAATGATTTCTGAAGGTTCATGTGACACTGAAGACTGGAGTAATGATGCTAAAAATTCAGCTTTACATCACCGGAATAAATTACAATTTAAAATATATTAACTTAGAAAACAATTATCTTCATTTTGTCATATCTTTGATCAAATAAATACAGCCTAGTTAAGCGTAAAAGACCCAAAATTTTGAACAGTAGTTTAAGTGGGGTTGTTTTTGATTTTTTTCATTATTTACAAAGTGTTATGGCTATGATGTCTTTAAATGTTGTGTACAGAAGCAGATCAGTAGTTTTGGAGCAGAGCTTTAGTGTCATTTTGTAAACCGATTACAGTTATACTTTTGAAAATAGCTCGCCTGGATATGTTGATGGTAATTGACATAATTGCAATGAGTCATAAAGGTTGGTTGATACGCATGCTTGTTGAAGCGCAAGCGCTGCAGTGTGGTAATATGATCTAAATATTGTGCTGAGTCACGTGGGTTTGTGTTATACTGAGTGCTGGCACAGACATTCATCCAGTATATGCTAGTGTTTAGCTACACAGCACATTCAATCTGGATGCTTTATGCAAGAAGCTCACTGTTTTACCCAGTGCAGTTCATTCTCTAGCATACTAAACTTTTAATTATATTTATTTTATAATTATTTTTCTTTTTAATAGGGGGGATTTTTACTTGTTTTGCCCTTAATTGGACTAGAGTGGTGTCTGCACATAAGATAAACACTAAATATTTAGTTTGTATTGTATTGGTCAAAGTTATTGTTATTCTTTTAAAAAGTGATGAAAGAAGTTCTGTAGTAATAAATGAGCTGTGTTTCATAATGTACATTACAATGTCGAATTGATTTGTTGTAAAGCTCAAAAGTAAAGGCATTTAGGCCCGGTTTCACAGATGGGGCTTAGCTTAAGTCAGGACTAGACCTTAGGTAAATTAAGATATTTAAGCAGCTTTTATAAAAATGTCTTTAAACAGGTGTGCATCTTGAGACAGAACAATGGCACTGACATATTTTAAGAAATGTCAGAGCAAGATATTTTCAGTTGAGACAGCTTATACATTCATTTTAGTCTGGGACTAGCCTTAAGCCTTGTCTGTGAAACCGGGGGTTAGTGTTTTATTTTATTTTTCTTGAACCACCATTTGGTTATCAACTTGTATTCAGACAAATCTTACAAAATTTATTTTTACAAGTTTAAAGGAGCAGTAAGTTCTGAAATTTCTAACAGTTACTGACACCAGTGGCCGTTAGAGGAACTGCAGCCAGTCTCATGCTCGTTCTCGGTGCGCACTAGATAAGGCTTTTTTTTTTTTAAGCTTACGAGGAGTTTCCATGGGTGTCTGGGTTGTGCTGGAGGCTGGTCGCTTCTTTCCGTCCGCAGAGTCCATTTAAAACACTACCGCTAGCGATTGCCGCTGTAGACGAGAACGCGCATGACGTCACATTTTGTGAATTTTTGCGCCAATTCGGACCCGACTCCTCCAGACACAACTGAGCCTACAGGCTGATAGAGGCAACCGTGGTGGACAGTCAAGGTGTCATTCTTCCTATTACATTATGGTTGGCTCATAAATGGACAAATGAAAACTCTATCTTAAAGATTTTTTTTTTTAAGTAAAAACCTACACATAGCCCCTTTAAGCTTAAAATTAGAAGAAAAAAACTTTTATATTGGTTTTTAAAGAAAAAATTGCTTTAAACATTTTCTCTTTGAATTAAGTATATTTTTCTGAAAACAAAGCAATGTAATTTAGTAGGGGTGTAACAGTACACATGGTTTGGTACGTACCTCGGTTTTGACGTCACGGTTCGGTATGGTTTCGGTACAGCAAGGGGAAAAAACATAAAATTGCTTTTTTTATTAAACAGTGGTTTACTGAACAAATTGCTCTTACTTTAAATACAGTAAATTCAATTGCAACTAAAATTTATTTTAAAAAATCTACCTCAGTTTATGCTTTAAACTATAGGGAACCCTTTTAGATTACTGTAAGTTAACAACAGAGCCCAAACTTAAATTTAATTACTATTTATTTTTAAATATAATTATAAAACCTGTAAATTGCACATAGCGCAGTTCTTAAAATGTGTTGTTATTTTTAAATTAAAATTTCTATTTGTTGAAATATATTAATGTTCACAGTGGCTGTCTCATAGCAGATTTATTTAAACATACAGTGGGGAAAAAAATGTATTTGATCCCCTGCTGATTTTGTACGTTTGCCCACTGACAAATAAATTATCAGTCTATAATTATAATGGTAGGTTTATTTTAACAGTGAGAGACAGAATAACAACAAAAAAATCCAGAAAATCTCATTTCTAAAAAGTTATTAATTGATTTGCATTTTCATGAGCCAAATAAGTATTTGACCCCCTTATGCCACTCCTTTGTTGCCTTGGCCGTGTGTTTTGGGTCATTTTCATGCTGGAATACCCATCCACGACCCATTTTCAATGCCCTGGTTGGCTTCAATGCCCGGCCCTGATGGTACATGGCCCCGTCCATCGTCCCTTTGATGCGGTGCAGTTGTTCTGTCCCATTAGCTGAAAAAACACCCCCAAAGCATAATGTTTCCACCTCCATGTTTGACGGTGGGGATGGTATTCTTGGGGTCATAGGCAGCATTCCTCCTCCTCCAAACACGGCGAGTTGAGTTGATGCCAAAGAGCTGAATTTTGGTCTCATCTGACCACAACACTTTCACCCAGTTCTCCTCTGAATCATTGGCAAACTTCAGACGGGCCTGTACATGTGCTTTCTTGAGCAGGGGGACCTTGCGGGCGCTGCAGGATTTCAGTCCTTCATGGTGTAGTGTGTTACCAATTGTTTTCTTGGTGACTATGGTCCCAGCTGCCTTGAGATCATTGACAAGATCCTCCCGTGTAGTTCTGGGCTGATTCCTCACCGTTCTCATGATCATTGAAACTTCTTCTTTCAATGGGACCAAGGGAGACTGACAGTTATTTTGTGTTTCTTCCATTTGCGAATAATTGCACCGACTGTTGTCACCTTCTCACCAAGCTGCTTGGCGATGGTCTTGTAGCTCATTCCAGCCTTGTGTAGGTCTACAATCTTGTCCCTGACATCCTTGGACAGCTCTTTGGTCTTGGTCATGGTGGAGAGTTTGGAATCTGATTGATTGATTGCTTCTGTGGACAGGTGTCTTTTATACAGGTAACAAACTGAGATTAGGAGCACTCCCTTTAAGAGAGTGCGCCTAATCTCAGATCCTAACCTGCATAAAAGACACCTGGGAGCCAGATATCTTGCTGATTGGTAGGGGATCAAATACTTATTTGACTCAATAAAATGCAAATAAATTTTTTTTAAATGTTTTTCTGGATTTTTTTGTTATTATTCTGTTTCTCACTGTTCAAATAAACCTACCATTAAAATTATAGACTGATCATTTCTTTGTCAGTGGGCAAACATACAAAATCAGCAAGGGATCAAATTATTTTTTTTTTCCCCACTGTACATAAAATAATTAAGACATCACTAACAGGTAAAGTAAAATATAATTAGTATATCATCTAATATTGCGCGAAATGCTCTAGACTTAATTTCTCTAGCAAACTAACGAGCTGTGACTAACGACACTGATGACTTGCCTGAGCTAAATAAAATGGTATGTGACATTTTATTTACAAGCTGTTTTAGTGGCGTCTTTCCGTGGTTGAAACAGTGATTGAGCGATTACATGAGGCATGAGATGTTCATTCATGTTTATTTCGCCTTAAAAGTAGTAGTAAAAAGGAAGGGATGATTATGCTCACTCGCGCTCCGTGTTGCTGTTTGAACTGAGGTGTTTATACAGCAATCTGTCACGATAAATCGGCATTTATTGTTTGAATTTCCTGAAAAAAGGGACATAATTTGAAAGATGATACTTTGTTTCTTGTCAAAGTAATAATATATAAAACTGGAAGTTTCCAATGAAGTTCTACTCATGCAGTTGTTAAAACAATGGTGTATTTATTCAGTAGACTTGTACCGAACCAAAATCCCTGTACCAAATTTTTTTATTATGAATACATATACCATTACACCCCTATAATTTAGTAATTGGATCTTGTTTGGACAATGTTTAGTGCATATTGTTGTATCCATTTATTATTGAAAAAATACAAATTTTATTTGGACTACAAAAGCAAATGGCAAATACATTTAAAATGCAATGTAATTTCAAATTTGTAAATTGGTACTTTACTCTGTTTTTAGGGTTATGCTTAATTTTTTTGCACAAGAAACCACAGTGCAGCTACTCTCCCACAGTTTCCCACCATGCTCTGCAATCCATATGGAAGCAAACTGTTTTCCTTTTTGAGTCCAAGCTCATAAACATGTCCACTTTGCATTGTAATATCTCCCATTCTCAGCATCCCTTTGGAGTGACTTCTCAGCTTTCCTTTCCTGCATCATGGGTTTGCTGAAGTCAAAGAGATCATCTTCCCAGTGGCGTAATCCCTGTAGCCCTACTCCCTGGCCTCTCTCAGATTTCTTCATAAATTAGCGCCATTTGGTGTGCATGTTGAAACCCACCTCCCTCCATCTCACCCCCCCTCACCCTCCATGAGGACATCCTTTAACCATCTGCAACAGACTGTCTGTTGACAACCTCTTTCTCTCTGGGGCTCATCTTCCCAATCCTGCGTTCTTGTCTCGCCTGGTGTCCCCACGTAACACCCTTTCTTGTTCAGGAGAGGCAATTTGACCAGGGGGGAGCCTGTCATTCACTCTCCTCACGTCTCCATGGCAATTACATTAGCTCCTACCCACAGCTGAGGCTGGTGCGATGTCACTTCCCCAGATGGACCCTTGTTTCCCGTGAGCAGGGATTTTTCCACACAGGAACAGACCCCTCTGTTAGGACCAGCTGTATTTTTCCACTGACCATTTATTTTTGTGTGAGTGTATGCACATATGAATATGCTTTACATTACCTGTAGCTTATGCTTTATGGGTTTGAAGAGAAATTTATTCTTTTTTATCAACATTTCAGTAAGTTTCACAGTAGATTTAGTCGACTAAAATCTGATGGGTTTAGTTACAGCGTAAAGCATTTAAATTAAGAATTTCTCTAAATTTTTTAAAACGTTGTAAAAATGTAAGTAAAGTTTTTACAGAGCTTTATTTACACATTTTGCACATTTAATACTAAATAAAATAAACTTCTAAATTTCTGTTCAGTAGTCCCTATGTATGGCAATTTAACTGTGGTGCTTCTAATAAAGTGATAAAAAGCAGTTGCAAACATTTTACAAAATACACAAGCAGTACTCATCTCCGCAACAACATTTTACACGAATGGTATGTAATATCTAATTAAAATAAGTTTTCCTCAGTATCTTGCGATTTCGGGGCATGCGAGTTCCTGAACATGACGCATGATGTGATATGCTTAGCCTCAAATACTGCTCCAAAGCGGTCTTAGAGATACAGTGTGGATTTAGCGTGCATTAAGGGCACTGAATTTTGGCCTTTTTCAGACCTGTGAGAGTGCATTTCTTTCCTGTCACGTGTATGTGCTCTCAAGTGTTCAATACCACAAGTGTGGGTTTTGGGACAGGCCCTCTATCCACTCCTTCTGGTTTAATCTTCTTTATTTGTTTTTGGATCTGGAGATGCTGTACTATTCCAGAAGATATGTAACAGCGCCCCCTACCATATAACAGTGAAAACACAGATTGCCAGAATAACTTGTAGTGGCGGGGAAGCGTTTTTTTATAAATGATGGAAAATCTTGTCAATGTTGGGGAAAGAGTTAATCAGTTTGATTTTCAATGTTCCTTTTTCACCTGTTCACATATACAGCAAATTTGTCAATAAAGTTCTCTGATTTTCCATATATAATTTTTTATTATATCATATATAGAACATTGAAAGGATATAGAATATTGGTAGTCACCCAAATTCCTGTATGCGAGTATGAGAATTGAGAATTTACCTTAAAACATGAGAATTTACCTAGATAAACATGTATATCTATCTTCACATAAGAAATGAGAAACAGCACTCACAAGCTGTAGATTTGCTGTTGGGTCCAGGCTGGTTTGTACTGCCAGGAACAGCACAATTCCCCAAGTTTTATTCTTATCATTAGATCCCCTGGTGTTTTAAAATAATAGGACCTGTCCAACTTTGATTACCTCACTGTGACTGAGTGGCCAAACACTCAAAGGGTGCTTCTCAATATCCCTCCTCGCTTCCTCACTCCTCCGTCCTCCATCCTATGACCCGGGAACCGATCGAGCTTAGCTAGGGGTGTGCGATATGACGATTTTTGATCGTGGACGATAAAAATGTCTCCACGATCTGCTTTTGAAGAAATATCGTAGTATCGCGCTACCGCGCACATTGTCAAATACAGTTCTGGCGCCGCCGTCTCTATGTACTGTACAACAGGACATACAGCAGTAGAGTTACTCAGACAGGACACTGCACTTATTCTCGATCGCAAAAGTACATTATTTGCATACAAGCCTTGCTGGTTAAATGTTTAATTCGCGCGCTGGTCTGACGTGCGCTTGTTCTGAGCGCATACACCTGAAGCACGCGCACTAAAACGCCTGTCTAACAGCGCCTGATTACTCAACTAAGTTATATTTTGCGCTAATACTGTCAAAACACACAAGGTTTACATACAGACTGAGTTGGTTATCTCTAAAATGAAAGTAAATAGTTAAGAGAGAAACGGATGCGTGCCTGTACTGTATATTAGATGCGTGCAGCTCTTAAAGGGACAGGACACTAAACATGCTGTCGACTGTCATTAAAGGGATAGTTCACCCTAAAATTGAATTTCTGTCATTATTTACTCAGTGGAAAACCAAACAGTTGCTGGTCCACATTGACTTTGATAGCAGGAAAGAAAAATCCTATGGAAGTCACTGAGGACCAGCAACTGATTGGTTTTCCACCTTCTTCAAAATGGCATTTATAAATGTTCAGCAGAAGAAAGAAACTCATTCCGGTTTAAAACAACTTTTGAGTAAATGATGATATAAAAATACAACATTATGACAGAATTGACAGACAGATGACAGAATATTAATTTGTGGGGGAACTATTCATTTAACATTAACAAAACAACAAAACGCAAAAGAGAAAAATCACTCACTATTCTTGACTGAAAAACTTTAATACAGTTGCTTTAGGAATCAGTCTATCTAGTGTTTTATTTTTATATTTGTTCATTCAATTTCATTGAATGCTCTGCTAAATACACCTATTGTACCTGGAAATAAAGCACTGTTTGTTTTATTTGTATATTATGTGTATTTGTGATGTGTATCTTTTGTTCTTATTTTTTAATAAGAAAAATAAAATAATGACAAAGATTTTTTATCTTCACCCACTTTGGCCTAAATATCTGCCATGCATCTTTGTCTTTCTAGTTTGGCTGTAATGCTCAGACAACTTGTAAAACCAAAATAGTAAAACTAACAAAGAATCGGGATAAAAATCGTGAATCGTGATATTTCTATAAAAAATCGTGATATGATATTTTTCCCATATCGCCCACCCCTAAGCTTAGCCATCTTGAAGGACATCTCAATTCTCTAATTGCACCGTGAGGAGGCGAGGAACGAGGAGTGAGGAGCCTTCCAAAGGAGCTATGAGCGAGGATACACAAGTGTATCCTATGCGGAAGTCTTTTTCATCGAAAAACCTGACGCACGTGTAAATTCTCCTCCCCCTTCTCATCTGTTGTAATAATTTTTAATTTATATTTTACCTTTGCAATTTAAATAAACCATACATGTCATATATTTCAACAGGGCATCTTGCTTTATTAATGTTTATTTTGAAAGTCTTAAAAAACAAACTTTAACAACATAAGGGCAGATCCATTTTGCGCAGCTGATGACGCTCTAAAGTGATGCTAAAGGGAGCGAGGATATATCATTTCACTTGATTCAATTCCTCCATCCTCGCGTCTTTTATGTGCATCCTTCCCTCGTATCCTGAAGGGGTGGAGCTAAGATGCGAGGAAAGGACGCAAGGAAAGGAAACGAGGATGCACAAATAAGAATTGAGAAGCACCCAAAGAGTATCATCTATATGTAAATGTGAATGTTTATGGAAATTCAGAAAAGTCAGAAATCTTAAATATTGAATATATACATGTATGCATGTGTATTTGAATGTACATATAAATATATACAGCGCACACACACATATATTATGGAAACAAACTTTTATTTTGGATGCGATTAATCATGATTAATTTATTTGACAGCCCTAATTTCTATGGACTGAGGAGGAAGTTTTGAGTTCTGTATTATGTTGTTTTATCTCAAACGATCTAGTTTGCTGATGTATATGCCAATACCATCCTCAATTAATTCAGTTATATCTACAATATTTGTATCAAACCATGAGCTTTTATTATGCAATATTATGGCCATCTACTGTACCAGCTGTCCACTTTTCATTCTCCTCCTTGTTGAGGTTGCGCTCAAGTCTCCAGCTAATCAGCTGTATTCAGCAGTAAATACAGCACATTCAGTGGCTATGCTCTCCTTATCGACCTGAGCACCTCTGGGCCGCTCAAAACACCCGTTCTGTGTGAGAAGCTGAAAAAGGAAATCTATTCCCCTCTGAAAAGAAATCAGATACCACAGAGAGAGGAACACAAAGCAGACTCCTCAAAACCCTATTTAGTTCCTCATTTGATCAATGGTGTCCTTTTTCAACTGTGCAGAGTAACACAACTGCATTCAGTGTTATAGTAGCTTGGACAATGTCCAAATCATCTTTAGTTTAATTTAGGAATTATTGTAGGATTTTTTTATATACATTGATGAAAATAAGAGAGAAAACTAAATGATGAATCTATAGTACACACACAATTTATTCATTTTCAGTCAATACAAGTACAGGATAATATAGAGGTTGATATTGGCTTACTGTGACAAGTATCTCATATACAGTAGTAGAAGCTTTCATGACATTGCAGCCAAACCTTTCTCAAAACACCATTGATAACAGTTACACACAAAAATGTCACCATCTTTATTTATAATTCAGTCTAGCAGTAGCAGAAGCCGCTAAACTCAGAGCCGTTCTCTCTAAAACAACTATATTTGACTCAGCAAGGAACGTTATTGACAGAGTTTGCTTGCTAGCCGGCAAATGCTATCGACAGTGTGAGGAGCAGTCGTGCTGTGAAGTTCTTATAACAGGCAATCAAATCCACTTGATATTGACTGAGGACTCAAAATCATTTGCTCTTAAACAATTGAGATCTAAAATCTTTCTGTCTGCTCATTCTTACAGACTCTCTACCAACCGCCAACCATCAATTCTGACCTTGTCTGAGCTCTTGCTTTTTATTGGATACCCGGTAAAGAGTCAATGTTTTTGTAAGTTGCTTTGGTTACAATATTACAATATATCTGGTAAAATATTGAATGCATCTTTCTTACTGGTTTGAAGCTGATCCATCTGTGAAGACCTTTTCACTTAAACTCTGTCAATGTTCCTCAGTGTATTAAACTCAGGACACTGTGATTTCAGCGATGTGGAAAATGCAGATGGAATTTACTGTATAATGGGGAATGTCAAGGAATCTCACACAATTTGGACAAATAAAATAAAAGTTTGCTTTAACTTGAAGAAATTATGACAGAAATACATTGCAATTGTGCAGTAAAATGTACTTCTCAAAGTAACAATAAGAACATTAAATAGTTTTTTTGAAGAATATTACACACACATCAAATTTTTTCATCCATGTTTTAATTTAACCCTCCAAGACCAAGACAGCCGCCCACGGCTAAAAATAACTATTGTTCTTAAATGTTTATTAACTTTTGAACCGCTAATCATATCTGTGTTGTAAAGCAGAGATTCACCGCTTTTAGGAGTTATCTCATTTGGATATTCAGAAGCTCCGTAGTGTACGTGATTACATCATCACATTTTGACAACATTGATTTGTCAGAAGAAACCAATGCATTTCGTTCCTCTGAGCCAAACAGTTCAAACTGTCCCATATTCAACCAATAAACATAGGTTTTGGTCTTTTGAACCACCATTTACGATATTTCTTTGGAAATTTGAACAAAAACTAAGTGAAAGTAAAGTCTGTCATGCGTGCATGAAAACAAACACAAAATAACGCATTTGCAGGAGAGAAAACATAGTACACAACTTAGTACTTTGACATAAAACAAACCGAAAACAAGGATGAAACAGTGGTACATATCGGATAAAGCACTGGTATTTATGTCTTCGCGTTGCTAGGCGATGTCCCGGTAAAATCGATTCTGACGCAGAGTACGGCCAGCGGATCGATCCATGTATATTATGGAAACAATAATTATATAGGTCATAAAGATTATTTTCACTATTTCTTCTGTTGCACTCTGTATATTTCTCACTCATTTTGTGTGTAGTTTGTGCATCATTTGCACTGTTTGTATTTTTGTTGCAGAAGACAATTTGTGCAACTGTTTTCACAATAGCTGCACGGTTTGTGTTTGTTGTTGTTCATACTCAGATTGAAAATACAGGTCCTTCTCAAAACATTAGCATATTGTGATAAAGTTAATTATTTTCTGTAATGTACTGATAAACATTAGACTTTCATATATTTTAGATTCATTACAACACAACTGGAGTAGTTCAAGCCTTTTATTGTTTTAATATTGATGATTTTGGCATACAGCTCATGAAAACCCAAAATTCCTATCTCAAATTAGCATATTTCATCCGACCAATAAAAGAATGGCCATTATGTTAATTTATGCACTCAATACTTGGTCGGGAATCCTTTTGCAGAAATGACTGCTTCAATGCGGCGTGGCATGGAGGCAATCAGCCTGTGGCACTGCTGAGGTGTTATGGAGGTTCAGGATGCTTCGATAGCGGCCTTAAGCTCATCCAGAGTGTTGGGTCTTGCGTCTCTCAACTTTCTCTTCACAATATCCCACAGATTCTCTATGGGGTTCAGGTCAGGAGAGTTGGCAGGCCAATTGAGCACAGTAATACCATGGTCAGTAAACCATTTACCAGTGGTTTTGGCACTGTGAGCAGGTGCCAGGTCATGCTGAAAAATGAAATCTTCATCTCCATAAAGCTTTTCAGCAGATGGAAGCATGAAGTGCTCCAAAATCTCCTGATAGCTAGCTGCATTGACCCTGCCCTTGATAAAACACAGTGGACCAACACCAGCATCACTGACTGTGGGTACTTGACACTGGACTTCAGGCATTTTGGCATTTCCCTCTCCCCAGTCTTCCTCCAGACTGTGGCACCTTGATTTCCGAATGACATGCAAAATTTGCTTTCATCCGAAAAAAGTACTTTGGACCACTGAGCAACAGTCCAGTGCTGCTTCTCTGTAGCCCAGGTCAGGCGCTTCTGCCGCTGTTTCTGGTTCAAAAGTGGCTTGACCTGGGGAATGCGGCACCTGTAGCCCATTTCCTGCACACGCCTGTACACGGTGGCTCTGGATGTTTCTACTCCAGACTCAGTCCACTTCTCCACAATCTTCCTCAGGGTCCGGTCACCTCTTCTCGTTGTGCTGCGTTTTCTGCCACACTTTTTCCTTCCCACAGACTTCCCACTGAGGTGCCTTGATACAGCACTCTGGGAACAGCCTATTCGTTCAGAAATTTCTTTCTGTGTCTTACCCTCTTGCTTGAGGGTGTCAATGATGGCCTTCTGGACAGCAGTCAGGTCGGCAGTCTTACCCATGATTGCGGTTTTGAGTAATGAACCAGGCTGGGAGTTTTTAAAAGCCTCAGGAATCTTTTGCAGGTGTTTAGAGTTAATTAGTTGATTCAGATGATTAGGTTAATAGCTCGTTTAGAGAACCTTTTCATGATATGCTAATTTTTTGAGATAGGAATTTTGGGTTTTCATGAGCTGTATGCCAAAATCATCAATATTAAAACAATAAAAGGCTTGAACTACTTCAGTTGTGTTGTAATGAATCTAAAATATATGAAAGTCTAATGTTTATCAGTACATTACAGAAAATAATGAACTTTATCACAATATGCTAATTTTTTGAGAAGGAACTGTATATTTCTCTGAAAAACAAGTCAATTTTGTTATTATATAACACTGATTCCATTTTCTTTACTTGCTAAACATTTTTTGGACACATTTATATTGTTAGTAAACTAAATAGACCTATTTTTTCACTGAAAAGCGCCTATAACAATATTGTAATAAATGGCTATAACTTACTTGGGGAATGTTATATGTAGACAAAATTTATTTGGAAGTGTAAAACACCCAGATACAACTTTCTAAAGAAAAAAAATCCAAGCTTCAGGAGTTTCTGTTACTGTTTCTGAGTACACAGTAAAAAACACCCAATTGTTGCTTGTGTTTTTCTTAAAAAGTAAGTAATTTCGGGTAGCTAATGTTGATTAGAATCATGATCACCAAAACGAACACGCCCCTACCCCAAAAGGGTCTCGCCCCTATTTTGATAGCTCCGCCCCACACATACGTATGGCAACGATTAGTTCTGTGAAACAAACCAAAACCAATGTTACTCGCCTATCGAGAAGAAACAATTCAACCTCAGCGCCCGATCGCAGGCCTTCCCACTCCTTGAGTTCTCTCCAGTGCTGGAAAGCTGATCCAATATTTACACGGGTCCTTCTTCTTGCCTTATCGTAACACCGTGTCTACACTGGACGCGAGCAGCATAGTGTGACAAAATACTATATAATTCATTATAATCAGTGATGCTGTCTACACTGGATGCAGCACCGCACCGAGACACAACAAATCCCCGACAGTAAACTGCTGCCGCGTTCTATTTATGACATATTGACACAAATTTCAAATGATTTTCAACGGTCGCTTTGTCGTGTCCAGTGTAGACAGACCACGACAGGACAACTGTCGCATCCAGTGTAAACACGGTGTAAGCCTTCTTTTGTACCGCAGACGTTTTCCTCTCTTGTTTTTTATTCTCTATCGTTGTGTCGTCGCTCGGCTAATGTCCGTCATTTGCACTGATGAGCGCTCTCTCCTCTGCATCATGAGTAGACACGCCCCTCAAAGGATTTTTGAAAAAATGCATACCCCACCTTTAAAATTCTAGAAATACATTCATTTTTAGTGAAAACAAAAGGAAAATTGGGGCTTTAAATTAGCTAGACTGAAACTTTGAGTTCTCCTGTTTTTAATGATATATATGGCACGTGATGCTGACTTCTAGAATAGGTCTTAAAAAACAAAGAAAAGTGTCGGTGTGTCAGGTGCCCCAAAAATGTTCTAGGCCTTTAAGGGTTAAACTGTTTGTCCAAGAAAAAAAATTACCAGTTTGTTTGCCAAAAATGGTTCCAAATTCATTTCATTTTTTTATTTTTTTATTTATTGAATTGTTAATATTTTATACATTCCTTTTATTGCCATCATTTATGATAATAAATTAGTATTAAATCATAAAACACACATTCCAGAAAAACAAACAGCACAGACATTTCTGGAAAAATTAATACAATTCATACGGCGCTATTTTTAAACTTTTATAAATTTTTGAAGAAAAATGATATAAATTCATTTAATTACAAATCCTTTTTTATTTATTATAATTTAAGAAGACTATTAAAACTAGACTAATTAAATCCAGATAAATTTGAACAGAAAATACAGAATTTGGAAAACAGTCCCTGTAAACTCCATGGAGCAAATCATCAAACAGCACTAAGTTGGTTACAGGCCCAGTGTTGTCAACTTCGAAAGCACAGCCTGTTATTACTGGACATGTATGAATTCTAAATAATAATTGTGTTCATGATTTTCACTTTTTTTTTTTTGCTGCCTAGCAACCTTCATTTGGAGGGCAATGCAACACGTCGCTTGTGTTTCGAGGTGCATTTCCCATCATGCAGGGCATGTGAACAGGACATATTTTGGTCAGGGTGGGAAGAATATAGATTTAGAAATGTTCATGCTTTTTATATGCCTTGATATGAGAAAGACCCCACTTGGCCCCTTCCCACACCCAAGA
Source organism: Barbus barbus (assembly GCF_936440315.1). NCBI lineage: Eukaryota > Metazoa > Chordata > Actinopteri > Cypriniformes > Cyprinidae > Barbus > Barbus barbus. The sequence continues at coordinate 7,959,928 of NC_136755.1, forward strand.
AACCCATCTGAATGTTCTATAAGCCTCTTTCCATGATTCAGTCCGCAATCCCTCTGGTGGAATTATGAAGTTCTTGTGTCCTGTGATAGTTGGATTTTTTTAATGCACATTCACACCACATGGTCCCACATGTTCAAACTTGCACGCATATGTGTTTTTGATTACCAAGAGAACATCCTATTGAAAACATTTCATAAAAGGAAACACTTGGTGTTTCTGTTGTAAATGGTTTGCAGTATGAATGTAGAAAAAGATTTACTCTTTATGAGTATTTATGTGCATAATCTTACACCAGATACAGCTGAAAAATGTGTAATATTCTATAAATGCCAAAAATGGTCTTTTATTAGGACAAATCATAAACCATTTGAGATTACATTTTGCAGGAATCTCCCTTTCTCTTGCAACAGCAAAAAAAGTCTTTGTATTGTGGCACAATGTTTGGATTTAATGCAGTTTGTCACTGAGGTTCATTTGCAGAATTAGGAGGAACATAGGCTGGCTGTATGACACTCTCATTTGAGCAGAATATCTCAATAGAGGTCACGAAACTCCAGTCGACATATTTGTTGGTTTTTCTGATCATCTGTGCTTTTTTCTCCAAGCAGAAAGAGATGAATTAAAACACTTGGCAGAATATATATCATTTAAGATAAAAGCTCTGAATGTGGGATTGAAACTCATGACAACTCTTGGCAACCGCAAGTGTAAAAGCTTATGAATGCTTGTTACCAGTTCAAGATCATGAACATGTCAAATGAAAATGAAATGTTTTCAGGATAAATAACCAGCAGAAATTACTGCAGATGATTGTGCTTAATCGAGAGAAGCAGAACTCGTGACAACGATTAAAATACAATTTTTATTCTATTTCCTAATTCCTGTAAAATTTTAATAACCATATTTTTTTACACATCCATTTTTATTGATCATACATTTAATTTAGCATTGCTATTTTTACCATAATCTTAAATAAATTCATTGGATACTTTTATTTTACATTGCATTCAAAATGTATACAAGATTTCCTTTTTAAATGAATGAGCATTTACATTCATTTATTTAGCTTGTGCTGTTTTTTCTGAAAGTAAGATCCTTGTTTTTTTTTTTTTAGAAACAACAAATCCTGCATGTCATTTCCCTCTTACTTCACTGCTGTTATTTGTAAATACCAAGCTAATTCGAGCTGAAATTAAAGGAAGAAAGCCATTTCTTTTTTTTCTGTCGCTTTACGCAAGAGGGGGTCTGTCAAACTATAACTAATGCTGATGTCTATTTACATAGATACAACCTCATAAAAAGATGTTTTACTCTGAAATCAATCTAACTAAAGGGACTGTTTCAAATAGTACACGCTATTACAGGCTCCAGTAACCACTTTCCTTATTCATTCAATTTGATGCTGCAAAAACAGGTACACTCTTGCTCAGATATTGAGGAGGGAGGGAACTATGTCCTCGATCAGAGAGACAAACACTCCTGAGCATGCACACATGCACGTACCCCCACTTAACACACATACACGCATGCACACACACACACACTCTATATTGGCGGGCTATTAGTGAGGCTCAAATGGAAACCGTACGGTGCCGTGACAGGGATGAAACTCTATGCAGCTAGCTGAACCTGGCTCTCCGCTGGGACCATGGGAGCCCAAATCACCATTACTGCTGAGAAAGATGTGCATTCATGACAGCTGTTTTAATAGAGTTTCTCTAGACACAGCACTGTCTTTGAGTCTCTTTATTCAGCATTGATTTCTTATCGCAGTCTTGGCCAATTCTGTCTTTATTGTGTTTTCCGCGTCGCGCCGTTATTATTTCTACTCCGTTAACATGTCTTGCTCATCACCATTGCAGTCCGTTTCTATCTCCCTTCCCACGGTGAGCAGTATTGATCAGTATCAACATGCCGAGGCAGTAAAAATCATTCTCCACCCCGCTGACACTGAAAGCGATACTCACCAGACTCATGACACACATTTCATCTTCAAGGGTTGAAAGAGTCTGCAGCTTGAAAAAATACATGTAGTCGTTATGCATTCAAACCCACTCACACCATTTTGACACGGAAATTATAAAGTATACCAGGGGAACGCGACATGGGGTAAAGGATTTCAGGAATAGCAACTCTCTGAAGACTCTTATAACTAGAATCAGACTGTTGTGAAGTTCCACCACAAATTCATTATTTTTAACATGCCTCTATACCTATTAAAGCAATAGTTCATCCAAAAATGAAATGGAGTATTTATTTACTCACTCAAAAATGCTGTATTTTAAAAATAGTTCATGTGGGTCCTTCTTCCAAATCAGCTTCAGTGCTTATTAGGCATCATCAGAAACCTTAAATGCCATAGGTTCTTGAGTGTTTTATAACATAATGACGCTCTTCTGCCCTCGGTTGAGTGTGTGGCTACTCAGCCTATGCAGTGAGCTAAACAGTAAGAGAAGGTGGTTCCAGGAATAACAGGACACAGTTTTCTTCTTAGTGTCTTTACTGAAGACCTCTCTTTTTTGATTGTAAAAAGATTATGGTATGTCAAAGCTTCCCAAAGATAAGGGGACTGAGAAGAGGGAAGAATGTCAACACCTGACCTCCGGACATTTTCTCACACCGCGTGTAACTAACTTTCCTGCAGCGTCAGCACATCACCACCGAGCGCCGAGAAGAACACGCGTTATAATCCATGAAGGAGAACCCAAAAGAAACACTAAAGGAGATACTGACCCCAAGTGGAAAAAATAAAGAAATGCACCAGCGAACTAATACAATACTATAGGACATAGAGGGACAGAATACTCCCCGCCTGACATCAGTAGAATGTCATCCATAACTAGCATGCAACTACAGACAAAATACAATGAAACAAGTACCTGATTCTAAGTACTGTCTTTAGACACCAATAACACAACCTCACTTATAGGTCTTGTGTAGTATCTGAGTTCCCCCTTGCGGAAAATCTTAACCTCTATTTACCTGACAAGTCCATCCTCACTCGGAAAGACTTTGGTGATGAGTCCAAGTGGCCAGTTGTTCCTATGTTCAAGTGCCTCCTTTAGCAGAACAACATCTCCTGTTTGCAAATTTGGTTTTACTGTTTTCCATTTGCGGCGGTTCTGAAGTCCTGAGATGAATTCCTTTTGCCATCGGCTCCAGAAAACATTTGCAAGGTATTGCACGCGCCTCCATTGCGCTCTGAAAAGATCCCTGCTCTCAAACTGACCTGGTGGGACTGGTGGGGTTGCAAATTTTTGTGTGAGTAGCATGGCAGGGGTAAGAATGGCTGGATTTTCTGGATCTGTAGAAACTGCCGTGAGCGGACGAGCATTTACTATTGCAGTGACTTCAGCCATTAATGTCACTAATATCTCATGGGTAAGTTTTGCATTTCTATGTTCTAGGAGCATTGCATCGAGGATTTTGCGTGGATTCTATAATCTCAATGTGGATGGCGCGTGTGCTCATACATGAGAATATGACTCCCCATCGCTTAGCGTCCGATTGTCCACCACGCGTTTTTCTGACTGTGACAGGCCAGGGGCCGAACACATCAAGGCCTACATATGTAAAAGGAGGGTCCGTGGACAACCTGTCTTCAGGTAGCTCAGCCATGATCTGTTCCTGTTGTCTGCCCCTTAGTTTGCGGCATGTGACGCAGTTGAATATCACTCTGCTTATTGCTCTTTTACCACCCACAATCCAAAAACCTGCAGTCCTGACTGCCCCTTCAGTAAAATGCCTGCCCTGGTGGCATACTTTCTTATGGAAGTGTTCTATAATGAGCTGGGCGAGGTGGTGCTTTCCAGGGATGAGTATGGGATTTGTTTCGTCCGATGTCAACTGTGCACGTTTTAGTCTCCCGCCCACTCTGAGGATTCCATTTTTGTCGACAATAGGGCTCAGTTTACTGAGTGGGCTTGAGTTTTTTAGGGGGACACCTTTCTCAACTTGTCTTATGTCCTCAGCGTAAACTTCTCTTTGAACAGTGTGGATGATGGTGTTCTTGGCTTGGTTGAGTTGTTTTTCAGCTAGATGTTCATTACAGCTGTGCCAGCCATGACAGGAGCCCTCTATGTTCGGCTTAAATGACAGGGCAATGTGTTGGAGTTTGGATATAGCTTTAAGTAGTACATTCCAACTCGAAAACCTTTCAAATCTGACACTACTGAGTCTATCCTCTGAGAGAGAGGTGGCACAAGTAGTGACCTCCGGTCGCAGTTCATTGTCAGTCTCTGGGTCTACAAGATCAAACAACTCTGCCTGTGCTTGACTTTCTCCTGAATTGGAAAGGAAAGCGGGTCCACTGATCCATGTGGAGTTAGAGAGCTGCTCAGCGGGTAGTGCTCGTGTGGCGTGATCAGCAGGATTTAAATGAGTGGGCACGTAATGCCATTGGTGAGCTTGTGTGAAGCGCCTAATACGTTCCACTCGGTTATGCACATAAACATGAAAGCGTCTCTTTTTGTTAAAGATGTAACCGAGCACTACCTTGGAGTCTGAGTAGAAGTTCACCTGCTCGACAGCGATGTCCAGCTCCTCCAGGACTAACTCGGCCACCTCCACAGCCAGGACTGCTGCGCAAAGTTCAAGCCTAGGTACGGTGATGTCTGGTTTAGGGGAAAGCCGTGCTTTGCCGAGAAGGAAACCCACTTCACTGTGTCCATCTCTATCTGTGAGTTTGAGGTAAGCGACAGCGCCCACTGCCTTAGTGGAGGCATCACAAAAAACATGGATCTCCTTAGTTAGAGCTGCAGATAGTGGTATTGAGGTGTACATTCTGGGGATTTCAAGTTGTTGTAGATATTTGAGGGAGTCTTTCCATTGTTGCCACTGTTGTAATTTGTCTTTAGGCAGTTCGGTATCCCATTTACAAATGTCAGTGGAAATGCCTCTCATTATGGCCCTGCCTTCTACATTGACTGGGACAGCAAAGCCAAGCGGGTCGTACACACTATTAATGACTGACAGCACTCCTCGTTTAGTGAAGGGCTTTTCATTGACTGTTACCTGAAACTTGAACAGGTCTGAGGACAGATCCCAGCCCAAGCCTAAGCTGCGCTGCATAGGTGGGGTAGTCTGCCAGAGGTCAAGGCCCTGCATGTCCGTTGCAAGGTCCTCACTTGGGAAAGCACTTGTGATGATAGGACAGTTGGACGAGATTTTGTGCAAGCGTATATTACACTGAGCCAGCATCTTCTGAGCTCTACAGAGAATGTCGATGGCCTCATCTGCGGAAGAGAATGATTTCAGTCCATCGTCTACATAAAAGTGACGCTCAATGAACTCCCTTGCATCACTGCCGTATTCCCCCTCTCCCTCCATAGCTGACCGTTTCAGTCCATAGATAGCCACTGAAGGGGAGGGGCAGTTCCCAAATACATGTACTCTCATCCTAAATTCCTGCACTTCCCCATCCAGATCATGGTTTTTGAACCACAAGAAGCGAAGGTAGTTGCGGTGGTCCTCTCTGACCAGAAAGTTGTGGAACATTTGCTCCACGTCTGCCATGACTGCGTATGGGTCAGACCTGAAACGCATCAAAACTCCCACAAGAGTGTTATTGAGATCCGGCCCTTTTAGTAGCACGTCATTGAGAGAAACATTACTACATTGAGCACTCGAATCGAAGACTACCCTAATTTTCTCTGGCTTTTGATGGTGGTAAACTCCAAAACTTGGGAGATACCAGCATTCTTGGTCTGGAGTAAGAGCAGGAGCTGGTTCGGCGTGGCCCTTACTGAAGATTTTATCCAAAAACTCAACATAATGCTCCCTCATTTTAGGTTTCCTTTTCAACGTTTTGCGGAGCGACATTAAGCGACTGAGGGCCTGGTCCCTGTTGTTGGGCAAACGCTGCCTGGGGGTGCGGAATGGGAGAGGAGCTACCCAATTGTTCGCATCATCCTTTGCAAAGTCTTTGTGCATAATGTCCAAGAACAACGCATCTTCTGCTGAAAGTGCCACTTTGTCATCGTCTGCTGTTTGCTGGAAAATGTGTCTGCCCAATTCAGCTTGTGTCTTAAGTGTATGACAGCTTTCTGTGTATTTGTCTTTGATATGGATTTTGTTCTCACAGGGCCTGAGGAAGGTAGGGCGGCCGTTGTCAAGAATGTTTGTCTTATAAGTGTTCACTGTGGGTTTGTGGGCACCTGAGAGGCAGACATCGCCTATAACTACCCATCCCAGATCGGGGCACTGTTTGGGCCATTCACCTGACTGCGAACCTTGTGAGCTTCGATGATATCCCTGCCTAAGAGGAGGAGGATTTTTGCTGATGAGCCGATGCAGCCTCAGAGGTGGGAATCTCTTCCCTGTTATCTGGAATCTGATCACATTCTGTTAGTATGGGCAGCAGCATGGACACTTTTCCATTTACATCCTCAATCACAAAGTCACTAGCTCTGCGCCCTCCGATCTCTGATAAGCCAGCGCATGTTTTCATGGTGTATGGGAGTATGGTACCTTTTACATTAAGCATGTCAAAGAAGGCAGACCTGGCTAAGGATGAATTGCTTTGGTCATCTAACATGGCGTACATCCTCCTTTTCTTTTCGGGGAATGTGCGGGGATACACATTGACTAAGCAAATCTTAGAGCAGGATTTACCTTTGAGGCCTTGGCCACACACTTCTGTGCAACTGGTTGTAGTTACAGTGCTTGGGGAATCGGACTCCCCGCCGTGGCTCTGAGGCAGAGGGTTAGAGTCTTTAGGTGTCCACGGAGGTGGACCAGCATGCATGGCGGACACGTGCACATCACTATTACATTCTGAGCATTGGATAATGGCTTTACAGTCTCTAGCTCTGTGACTTGTGGAAGAACAACACTTATAACAAATAGCGTGTTCTTTGAGGATACCTTTTCTTTCGTCCAGTGTTTTTGTCCTAAATCCCCTGCATTTAGCGAGTGAATGGGGCTTGTGGTGAATAGGACACTGCTTGTCCGGATTGAGAACGGATGTTTGAGCTGTGCTGTTTGTTTGACTGATATCTATTTTGTTCACTGCAACAGGAACTCTGTATCTGGTTGGTTTTACTAGAGTTTTGTCAACTCTTGGAGCTACTATGTTTGAACTTTGTAACATAAAGCTAGGGTCTGTTTTCATTTCAGCATAGTCATTTACAAACTGAACAAAATATGAGAAAGGTGGGTAAACTGCACCATTGTCTCGTTTATATTTTGTCCCTTGTTTCACCCATGACTCCTAGAGTCCGTAAGGGAGCTTTTCAACTATCGGGTTTATCCCCCTTGGGGTATCGAGAAAGCTAAGGCCTGGCAGATAATTTTCACTTTGTGCATACTCTAACTCTAGCAGAAGATCTGCAAGCTCCTGCAGCAGGTGAGCGTCCTTATTGGATATCCTTGGAAAAGTCTGTAAGCGTTGGAAGAGTGATGCCTCGACTACCTCTGGAGAGCCGTAACTCTTGTCTAGACGCTGCCACAAACGTTGGAGGCCTGCTTGTGGGTTGTTCACATGGACCGCCCTGATCCTCAGAGCATTTTGAAGTGACTCCCCGCTGAGCCACTTGGTTAGAAGGTCAAGCTCTTCGCTGGGCTTGAGGCTGAGGCCGTCTATGGCGTTGCAGAAGATGGACTTCCAGGACAAGTAGGACTCAGGACGATTGTCGAAAACCTTGAATCCCGTTGTCAGCAGATCACGGCGTGCTAGGTAGGCTGCTAGATGCGACAGTTCCGTCTGAGGAGTCGCTGAAGGTCTAGGCTGGGATGAAATGTCCATTTTTATGTATGTAGGAGGGGACTTCAGCTGCTCCCTGTCTACAAAATCAGTGAGATGTTCACCTGGAGAGGAAGCGACTGGTTTTTGGCTCTGTTGTAGATAGTGAGAGTCGTTATGACTGACCAGTTGTCCTGTGTCAGGCTTTTCTTCTTTCACTTCCGAACTGAAGTTGGTGAATTCAGCATTCACATAGTCTCGAGCACGTCTGATGGAAGGAGGCGTCCTAGGGGAGATGCCTTGCTCAGTGAGGTCGATGGCGTGGTGCTCCTCGTCGGCTGCCGCTTCCAGGACATGAGCTGCAGCAAGCGCTGCTTCAGCCTCACCCTCCTTTTTCAGAGCGTTTAGCGTTGCCTCGATGCGCGCCTTCTCAACCTCCATGTCGATCTGGCGTTTGGCATACTGTGCTCTTGTGCGGGCGGCTTCTGCGTCTGCTCGGGCTCGTGCTGCAACTTGGCTGGTGGACGAACAGCGTGAAGAACGTGAGTAGCACTCCGACCGGGCCACCATCTGGGACATAGGCGGTGTAGCTTCAGGCTGAGACATCTTGGGTGCTTGATAAGTAGATAATCTTTTTACTCTTCTGCCCTCGGTTGAGTGTGTGGCTACTCAGCCTATGCAGTGAGCTAAACAGTAAGAGAAGGTGGTTCCAGGAATAACAGGACACAGTTTTCTTCTTAGTGTCTTTACTGAAGACCTCTCTTTTTTGATTGTAAAAAGATTATGGTATGTCAAAGCTTCCCAAAGATAAGGGGACTGAGAAGAGGGAAGAATGTCAACACCTGACCTCCGGACATTTTCTCACACCGCGTGTAACTAACTTTCCTGCAGCGTCAGCACATCACCACCGAGCGCCGAGAAGAACACGCGTTATAATCCATGAAGGAGAACCCAAAAGAAACACTAAAGGAGATACTGACCCCAAGTGGAAAAAATAAAGAAATGCACCAGCGAACTAATACAATACTATAGGACATAGAGGGACAGAATAGACGCCAAACCTGCACCATAGGTGACATTTAAATTTTTTTAAATCAGTTTGTACAGATCTCTATATTGCAGTGAAAATGAAAACTGTCCAAGTGAGAGCTCATTTTCAGTGTATTTTTTTAGCATACTGAGAAATATCATCCCATGTTGTTGGTGTACATATCTTATATTACATTTTTTTTTTTTTATTGACTTAGTTGATTTTAATACAACTTTGAAATTATTTTAAGTCATCTTGTAAGCTTGCTGATGTGTTTTAGTTGAAAACCACAAACCTAGAGCTATAAATCACATAACACCCTCCTAGCAACCACAGACACCCCTCGCATTGTGGTGGAGAGTTTTGCATGGCTCGTGCTATATTTAGGGATTTTATTGAATCAGCATGCTGCGGTGACATAGAGTGCCTGAGTGTCGTATACGTTGCAGGACAGCAGATCTGTGTTCATTATCACAGGGGCTGTTGGGAAGAGGTTGAGGTGGTAGACCACAGCAGATGGACCAAACACATCAAAGAACATTCAGTGGCCAGTTAATTTTAAACTCACACACACGCACTTCTAATTTGCATTTCTGAGGAGAAACATTCCACCCGAAAAGACCTCTAGATCTAATGTATAAAGCTGCCATTTTCTGATATGCTACTAAAATCTGACAATACTGATTTTTTTTCTTCAGAATTCTGTTTACATCCTGCAATTCTGACTTTTTCCCTCAGTTTTCATCACACAATTCAGATTTTTTTCACAGAATTCTGAGATTACATCTCACAATTCCAACTTTTTCCCTCAGTTTTCATCTCACAATTCCAACTTTTTTTCTTTCTGCATGTGTATGCGGTCTGGTCAGGTGTCTAAAAATTCAGGAAAAATAGTCAGAATTTTGAGATGGAAACTAGAGGGCTGCATTGGTCCACGGGACCCAACGCAAATCTCATAGGAGCGGGCGGTTTTACTTTTGCTGCAAGCGGGAGTGAGCGGTTAGAAAATTTTGCGGGAGACCCATGGAACAGTGCGATTTGGCGTATAATAGTAATGGAGTCAACACATTAAGTTAAGAAGAAAATTAAATTGAATTGGAAAATTAAATAAGAGAGTTAAACTTGATAAGTTGCGATAAATGTGCAAAAGTGTTCTTTTAAATCTGGCACCTCTGCCCTGAGGCGACATACCTATTTTCTAAGTTCTATGTGTTTATTTAGGCTATTTAATAAGTTAAAGTTATTTCACATTGTGCTTTGGCTTATTTACTTAAACCGTTTGTTAACAATTAATCTGTTTGTTTAGTTAAACGTTTGGTGCGTGTGTATCATGTAGTAGCCTACGTTTAAAAACTGAGATGCCGCTAGTTGTGGTTTTGTTTTAATGGTTATTGTTTTATAATGCTAATAAAAAAATGCCCAATGTTTTTGTCACGTGTGGTGCTTTGGTTTAGCATCTTATTTAAACGCAATCATGTTTAAAGCCTGCTATTCTAGACGTTAAGTTGAACGAATATTTAGTTTGAGTAGCCTATTTGTGTTCATTTTTCACAAGCTCTGAGGGAAAGTTCATGGGAGCGGACGGGAGTGGACACAAACATTGCGGGCGAGGGCGGCAGTGGAGCATGCAGATTGCGGAAGTGGGCAGAAATATCCTGGTCAGAAATTCAGCGGGACCGAGCGGGTGCTGGTTTAAGAAAACAGTCCCGCACAGGGCTCGAATGTAAACTCGCAATTCTGAGAAACAAAGACTGAATTATAAGGAAAACAGTCAAAATTGTGAGATAAAAAGCAACATTACCTTTTTTCATATTTTTATTTTGTTTCCGGAAATAAGCTTTTATAATCTAATGCTCTAAAACTAGTTAAAAAAAGTTAGAACACCACCATAAAAGTTAAGCCATTTGTTAGTTGCTGTTTTGTTTAGTTTTTTTGTACTGTGCAATATAAGCCATGAAAAACTGGCCATGGCTTGTTAAATCACAGCCTATTGAATGTCTCTGCAGGGGTTAGCAGAACTCAGGTGTTGTAGGCTCGGTGCCAGGCATCAGAAGAGTGCAGTCAGGTTGTGGGCATTAATGCTGTGTGCCGGGAAAGAGTCACATTACTGGCAAGAAGCGTAGTGTGCTTGCTCAGTGCTTACTGCGTCAATGATTGGAAAATCTACTGGATAAATGAGGTGTGATTATCTTTTAGCCGCATTTCCCCTGTGTGGTTTGGCCAAGACTTTTTTCCCTACAGGTGCTGTGCATCTGCTGCTGACTGCGTTAGCCTTGTGTTCATCCATCAATGATATTTAAACTGCTACATGATGAATTAGTAACGATGTGCCAGTGCAAATTAGACCAAATGCTCAATACAACACTTGTGAAAATGTGGTGTGCTTAACTGTATTAATTTTACACTTAAAATTATATTTAAAAAAAATAGATGCAATACAAAATATAATTATATTATAGTAATGAAATAAAAGGTCACTTAAGTGTATGTGGAGTATACTTTCATTACTGTTTCTCAACTACTATGTTACTTAAAATGTGCAGTTTGAAGTAATGTAAATTCAAAAGCTTTACTTTAAAATACATTTCAAATCATTATATTTTAATAATCTTTTGTCGTGCTTTAAAGAAGTACGCTTATTTAAATGTGTTGACTAACATACTAAAGCACATGTAAAGTACTTGATTTTAAATGTAGTGTGTTATTTGAAATGACGTTTAATATGTACTAATTAGAAATGTCATCATTACAAATGTGTAATTACAAATATATTTAAATGCGTGACATGGAAGTTTCAATTAAAGTGACTTCACAGTATATTTTAGTTTATCATAAATGCTTGTCAGTACGTTCAGCAGTATATTTTAACCATATTTTAAAGACATAAGAAGTAATTATGACTTTTCTTATACAGATGTACTTAAGTCCTACTGTAGTGTGTTAAAACAAGCACTTCTTTAGCACATTTAATTTTTCATTTATTGCAATTAAGTGTCTGAAAACATTACATTCAGTTCCCACTTAAGTATATTATTTTAAAGTATATTATTTGTGTAAATACACTGATAATATTTGGTGTAGCTACAATTTTCACTCTAAAATGTCTAGTAAATTTCACAAACAGTTACAAAGGAACAGAAAGTAACATGAAATTTTGAAGTAGAAAAACTGAAATGTAGAACATACTTCACTAATCAGTTTTATTTAAAACTTTTTACTGTGCATCCTTTTTAAATATGCTAAAGTGTACTCCTTTTTCACAAGTGAATGTTTTACTGCCCAAATGACTAAATAGTTTTTGAGTTAATTTGGGTGTCTAACAATGAAGCAAGGCTCAAAATGCATTACACAGCCTGACGCACCAGCTTTTATATGAACCTCTGATCTAATGTTTGTTTTTTAATCTTGAAAGGGGTTACCGGACTCGTTCAGCTGGATGAGAATGGCGATCGGGAGATTGACTTTGCTCTATGGGACATGACCGACACGGATACTGGAGTTTATCAGGTACAGAGGCCTTCATCTGATCATATACCTCTTCACATTTAAAATACATTACTGGCTAAACCCATCTCACTGCTGCTGAAATGATGGCTGTATGTCCTAGATTGTGTCCGTGTATAATGGCAGTCAGAAGCAGATGATTCTAGAGCCAGGGATGAAGGTGTACTGGCTGAAGGGAAGTCCACCTCCAGATAACCCACTGTGTGGCTTCAAAAACGACAACCCTGCCTGCCTGGCAAGTGAGTGCAGCCCTATATAAAACTCATGTAATCATAAACCTGTATGAAAAGACACCAGACTCCACTATACTCAGCCAAAATCATGTTCCCCTTCCCACATAATAAAATAAATTAGACTCAAATCAATAGTTCATGTCCTTGCATGTATAAGTAGCCATGCAATAAGCAACACATTATATAGTCAGCCATATCATTAGTTTATTTTAATACTGTTGAGATATATTTTGTGACAATGACTGGCTGACTGAACACTATTCTTCACTTCACATAAGTATTTTTCAGAATACATTAAGTATACATTTGCATGCATGATATATAGAAGTATAAAATGTTGAATAATGTTTGTCATTATAAGTGAGCGTACTGAAATATTTCAAAGTAGAATCAGTACCTTCTGAAATGAAGATTGTAGTGATGAGTTAATAGATGCAAAAATGTGTATGTGTAAGCAAGATAAAACATTTGGAGTTAATGATTAACGTGATAATTAAATCAAGGCATGTTTCATGTTGTTTTAATGTAGTTCTGTAATGTTACTTAATTAAATTTAGGTTAATAACAGATCCAAAAGATAGCACACAGCCGTTGATCATTATTGAGAGAGCGTGTGAAACGCTCGTCAACTGAAAATGATCCTCAAAGAGCCCACTAAGGAGCAAGAAAAGACATCTTAAATGGGTTATTCCTGTTGTGCAGCACCATTTTTAACTGCAGCTTAATTTTAACAGTATTTTTAATGAACACGCTTGCGTTTACAGGTCTTCCTTATGGAAGCAGAATACTGACAATAGTTTTTGAAACATAAAGCATGCTGAATTCCACAAATCGGGAAAAAAAAGCATTGCAATTAACAGTGCTTGCATTTTATTTCCAGGGCTTGCATTTTTAGGTCCTGAAATTTAACATAGTTGTTTATTTAAGCTGTGAATATTTCAATTCATAATATTTCACACACATTTTCATAATTAAAAATTCAATAATTTATATTCGCCTTACAGAATTCACTTCCAAAATATTCAATCTGTTTAAAAATACGATGTATAATATTCGACAGGCAAGTTTCGGTCATTTTATTTACAAATACAGCTGCCACAAATTCAGCGGTTAAAATTCGGCAGAAAATTCAGCGGTACACATCCGGGACCCGCAGGAATAGCAGTAGAGCACCGATGCATGATCTCCAGCTGATGTCAGCCGCTCACCAGCAGGTGGCGCAAGCGGCTGTTGATGAAGGCCATATGTGGATCAAGTCATTCATTTACAAAAACTGATTTGCAGAAATGGAGCAAGTGCTAAGTAGAAGTTTTGATTATTTCGGTTGCTTAGTTTCTGTAACTTTGTATCATGGCTTGTGTGACGCTGTGCTGTAATACTGGGGTTCCCCGTCACTCTCCAGGATTCCCCAACGATGCGTAACGCGCCTCAGTGATAAAACTAATACAGTGATATAGACCTCAGATCTCAGAACACACTTTACTGAAAGCAAATGAGGTCAGAAGAATGCAACGCGCTGCATTTTCGTTGCTTTCCTTTACCACTGATCTATAGAGTCGACAGTCCTACAAATATATCAATACCACGATTAGTTTTAACAGTAAGCAACCACTTTATATCGACATAAAAGAGTTCAAAACGTCTCGGGTTACGTATGTAACCCTGGTTCCCTGAAGGGAACGAGACGCTGCGTCGAACGCTACGGGGAACGCCCTCAGCGTGACCGCGCTCTGAACCAGAGTGTAAAATGTCCAATGAAAGGGCGAGACGTCATAGGCGGTGACGTCACTGACCGGAAAGCATATAAGCACGTGCGGTGGAGCCGGCGTTTGCTTCCAGGAATGAAGCAACCGCTCGCAGGGATACAGGAAGTATGGCCTAGAGACGCAGCGTCTCGTTCCCTTCAGGGAACCAGGGTTACATACGTAACCCGAGACGTTCCCTTCCAGGAACTCGAGCTGCGTCGAACGCTACGGGGAACGAGATGCCAACGCCACCAGACTTCCAAATACCTGCCCTGTGTGTATCACTAGGAGCACAACGAGGGCGAGAGAACAGAAGAGCCGGGAGTGGCCCTGAGATCAAGACCGTAGAACCGGACAAAGGTGAGGGGCGTGGACCAACCCGCAGCATTGCAGATATCCTGCATCGAAACCCCTGCCAGAAAGGCCTTGGAGGCCGCCATACTCCTAGTTGAATGGGCCTTAAGCCCCAGAGGCGAAGGGATGCCTGAAGATTCATAGGCCAAGGAAAAGTATCCACAATCCACCTGCTAAGGGTCTGCCTAGAAGCAGGCAGACCCCGCTTAGGAGGACCGAAGCAAACTAGCAATTAGTCCGTCCTTCTCCACAGGGCAGCTCTGTGGACGTATGCGTCCAGTGCTCGCACTGGACACACACAGTTATGCTTTCGCTGGTCAGGCTCCCGAAAGGGAGGAGGACTGAGGGCCTGCAGCACGACAGGCCATGGTATAGAAGAGGGGATCTAGGAAATAACCCGCTCGAGGGTAGAAAAATGCTTTGGCCAGACCAGGGGCAAAGACGAGATAAGAAGGGGCCATGAAGGGCCTACAAATCCCCACTCTCTTAAGAGACCACAGCCAGGTCCCCGTAGGGACACGTCGTACAGGAGGCCTCAGCCTCAGCGCACCGTGGAGGAAACATGTAACCAGGGGGTGTCGACCCACTGTAAGGCCACCGAGAAGGGCATGGTAGGCCGATAAAGCCGCCACGTAAACCTTCAGGGTGGAGTGAGTTACCCCTGCGGAGAAACAGGCCTGCAGGACCTGCAGCACTGTACCAAACGGGCAGTTAACTGGGTCAAGGTGGCGGTCTCCGCACCAAGAAGTGAAATATTTTCACTTCAGGGCATACAGTTTCCTCGTAGAGGGAGCTCTGGATTGGAAGATGGTCTCAGCAACCTCAGTTGAGAGACCGGAAGCTATGAGCTGCGCCCCCTCAGAGGCCAGAACTTCCACACGTAATGCGCGCGTCGCCTCGGCAACGCACGCAGCAATAGCGAGCTCTCACTCAAAGGGGGAAGAACCGCACACGCGGGCTTCCACGAGCGAGAGCGCTAGATCTGGGGAATGCAGGAGGAGATAGGGCGAACCCGTCTCCAACCTGTTCGCCAGATCCATGTTGCCATCCAGAACTCCCGGGAGCAAAGCGATCAGGGAAAACCGCACAGACGAAGCCTCGGCCAGGTCTGTACCAAGCGTCCAGTCCAAAGGAGCTGGAGGAACTAGAGGGGCATAGCGCTGACTCTCGAGTCGCACAGCCAAAAACCTCCATATCTGCTTCACCACCTCGGGGTGAAGCATCCATTCCCCGGGCCTCAGCCCCTGCCTCGACAGGATGTCTGCTCCCACATTGAGATACCCAGGGATATCGATGGCTCTGAGCGAGCGAAGTTTGCCCTGGGACCACACAAGGATCTGGTGCGCCAGCTTGTACAAGGGGCGCGAACGCAGACCTCCCTGGTGGTTGATGTAAGAGACCACCGCTGTGCTGTCGGTGCGCACCAACACATGGTGATCTCTTAGGTCCGGGAGAAAGTGCTTGGGTGCACGAAACACGGCCAACATTTCCAAACAATTGATATGCCACGTTAGATGGCGACCGCTCCACAGACCGCGGGCAGGGTGGCCACTCATGACCGCTCCCCAACCGGTGAGGGATGCGTCCGTCACTAGCATTACGCGGCGACAAGAGGCTCCCAGCACCGGGCCCTGAGACAAGAACCAAGCTTGGCTCCACATGTCTAAGGCACGTAGGCATCGCCGCGTGACCTTGATCATGCGAAGCGGGTTTCCCCTCGGGGAGAACCCATTGGTCTTGAGCCACCCCTGTAGGGGTCTCATGTACAGCAGGCCAAAAGTAATCACGTTGGACGCAGCTGCCATGAGCCCCAGCAGTTTCTGAAACTGCCTGACAGTGAGTGACTGGCCCTCTTTCACTCTCTTGACTGAGGTGAGGATCGACTCGCTCCGAGCAGGAGACATACGTGCCTGCATCGTGGTCGAATCCCACACCACGCCTAGATAAGTGGTTCTCGTTACTGGAGAAAATCACACTTTCTTGACGTTCAGTCTCAACCCCTTCATGTGCGCGAGATCGACATCTCGATGCCGAGTCGCCACCTGCTCTGATCGAGCCAGAATCAACCAATCGTTGATGTAAAATGCGGGGTACGAGTGCAGGGCCAACGAGAAGAACCCAATATCGGTAAGCTTTGCCCCTAAAAGCAAACCTGAGGGACTTCCCGTGAGAGGGAAGGATGGAGACGTGAAATATGCGTCCTTAGATCCATCGTGACAAACCAGTCCTCGGACTTGGTCTGAGACACGACTGATGAGTGTAAGCACCCTGAACTTCAGTGACATGACTGAGCGGTTCAACTGACGCAGATCTACCATCCTTCCTTGGAACAATGAAGTACCGGCTGTAGAACCCGGACTCTCTTCCGTGAGGAGGGACCACCTCGATGGCCTCCTTCCCCAAGAGAGTGTCTACTTCCTGTTCCATGATCAGAGCCTGCTGGGGGACCACGCACGTGGGAATCACCCCATTGAAAGGCGGTGGCGGAGCGCCGAACTGAATACAAAAGGCCTTTCTCTACAGTACGCAGGACCCAATGAGATCCAATTGGCAGTAGTTTCCACGCTGCCTAAATGGTCTACTAAGGGAACCAGTCTCTCGAGACTGGCCTCTGATGTACCCAGAGCTGCTGGCACGGTGCCCTGAAGCGGAGGACCGGCAGGGGACGGCCGAACCAGGAGCTCTAGGGACCCCCGCAGGGGTGGCGAGCTTCTCAGCTCCGCTACACTTCGGGGCGGAAGAAACTGAGAACACCGCTCGCTGGAGCCAGCTGCGCCCTGGAACTCTGGCAGGGTTGGCAGACTGCTCTCCCGAGGGCACTGGGGGAGACGGACACCCGATCTGCCCCAGAGGGGTCTGCCCTCGTAAGTCCTAGGCACAGCACCAGGACTGCCTCAGCCTCAGCCCCCTAATGAATGACGGTCCTCAGACCCGCGTCATTCCTAGGAAGACCAAGCTGAAGAACCAGACCCTGCAAGGCAGGACCCAAAGAGACACATCGGCAGTAGTTCCCACGCTGCCTGATGGTCTCCTAAGGGAACCAGTCTCTCGAGACTGGCCTCTGGCGTGCCTAGAGCTGCTGGCTCGGTGCCCTGAAGCGGAGGACCGGCAGGAGACGGCCGAACCAGGAGCTCTAGGGACCCCCGCAGGGGTGGCGAGCTTCCCAGCTCCGCTACACTTCGGGGCGGAAGAACTGAGAACATTGCTCGCTGGAGCCAGCTGCGCCCTGGAACTCTGGCAGGGTTGGCAGACTGATCTCCCACGCCCGTAGGCTTCTTGGCCGAGAACCCCCTTAGACTTAAGAACGGTCCGCAGATCCGGCTTAGCCTTAGAGGTCCCCGACCCAGAGCGTTAGCTGCCACGGCCCCACCTCGGTGGGGTGTGAGTAGCCACGCTCTGTTTTGCGCCTCTCTAAAGAGGGGCTGGCACGCGGCGAGGGCTGCTCCCGCCTAGCAGCCCCCTGAGCTGGAGAAAGGCGAGGGAGAAACCGCTGAAACGCCGCCGCTTGTCTACGAGCCTCCTGGTACCTGTCGACGACGTAATTGACGTAGTCGCCGAACAGGCCAGAAGGCGCAAGCGGGGCGTCCATGAGGAAAACCCTATCTTCTCCTTCATGTCAGATAGGGTCGACCACAGACAGCGTTTCTAGGGAGCTCAGAGACCAATTTATAATTCAATCAAGTTGAGCCCAATCCCTCATCCAGCTCTCTAAGCAGGTACGTCAGCTTGGTGCGCCTGCAACACTCTCTCTTTTTTTTTTTTTTCGGTGTGCAGACACGCACCAGCCTGACCTGCAGCCGCGAGCCTTCAGAGACAACGCCACGCAAGGGCAACGCTCTGATATGAATGAGAATAACGCACGCGTTGCCTCGGCAACGCGCGCTGCGATCCCCGCACTCACACTCGCCGCCGTGCCTCAGCAGCGGCGGGAATGTGAGATGTACAGCGGAGAGAAACACAACCAGCCCCCTTTTTTTTTTTTTTTTTTTTAGAGCTGACTGCGCGCCGTTCTCATTCATAATATGCTTGTGCAAGCACTGTTTCATTGACGCGTCCACCTCCTCGGAGGAAGACAGGTCTAGGAAAGGAAGAAGACACGGGCTCGCCCGTCTTCATTCAAGGCTAGTGAAACTACTCCTCTCTTTTTCTTTTTCAAAGAGAGCCTTCAGAGAGCAGGCGTAAGAAATGAAAAAGCTCACAAACGGGCAGTCAGCTCCCTCGAGAGCTGAATCTGCGCGCTCTGCTCTGAAGCAGACCACACACAGACTGCGTGCATCCCAAGCAGTGATATAATGTTGTGTAGGGAGGAACACACAGCCCAGAATGCGATCTGCTATCGCCCCAGTGCTTGCACATATTGCTGGAGCCTACTTAAGTGATTGTGCAGGACAAACAACACTAAATAAGACTCACAACATGCAAAGACAATACACACAGACAGAGAAGCGGTTGCTGAATGACAAAAAGCAAACGCCGGCTCCACCGCACGTGCTTATATGCTTTCCGGTCAGTGACGTCACCGCCTATGACGTCTCGCCCTTTCATTGGACATTTTACACTCTGGTTCAGAGCGCGGTCACGCTGAGGGCGTTCCCCGTAGCGTTCGACGCAGCTCGAGTTCCTGGAAGGGAACTGCCTTGGTGTATTGTTGCTGCAAATGTAAACCGGAGAAAGCATTGACGCGCTTTCGCACCAAAGGGGCCGTCTGACAATTCCACCGACTGGGTTAAAACGTCCAATGTATTTAAATTAAAATGACTTTTAACTTTTAAAATAACACACTTTCAAATTGTAAAGCTTGTATTGCTCATAGTGATTTACTACAGATGTGCCAATACCGGCCTTTTTATATATGTACAGTACACAATTATTTACTTTTTTTTTTTTTCTCATGTTCCAACAGTAGTATGTTGCTAGGTACAAAACTGACTTACTACAGGTTAGATTTTGCCAATATCTCCCTTATGGTATGTACAGTACACAAATATATTTTTTGAAAAAACTACATAAGGGTTTTTCATGTTCTACAGGTTGTAGTACGTTGACATTTTGCCAATATCTCCCTTACTGTATGTACAATTTACAATTATTTAAAACAAAAACAAAAAAAATCTGTAAGTCCCCAAAAAGAAATTTTTCATGTTCCAAAGGTTGTACTATAAAATATCGATGTACTTTATGTACATTAAGGGAGGTATTAGCAAAATTTCACCTATAGTAAGTCAGTCTAGTCACTAGGAATGTACTACAAACTTTGGAGAAAACAGTAATTACAGTAATTTCTTAAGAATAATTATATACTGCATGTACAGTGAGGAAGATGTTGGCAAAATTTCAACTGTAGTAAGTCAGTCTGGTCACTAGTAACACAACATTTGGAGCAGGAAAATTTGGTGAATTACTGTAATTTGTTTCTTAAAAATATTTGTGTAGTGTACATACTTAGGGAAAGTATTGTCTAAGGCGAGATATTTGCAATATTTATTTAGTCAGTTTGAGTAAATTATTCATTTACTGTAAACATTAATTTGAATAAATAATTGAAATTTAATAATTACATTTAAATAATGTAATGTAATAACACAGAGTAAAGCAGAGTCCTGCACGGGTCCTGTTTGGTAAATGTGCACCAGCAGTAAAAAAATTCACTGAAACAAAATCTGCTTCATATTTTTGTGATATTTTTTCAGGATTTTTTTGATGAATAGAAAATTCAAAAATCACAATAACAACAATATACAACTATATAAATTGTTACATTATAACTAGCTTGACTGTCACTTAATCCATTTCTTTTGCTCTTGCTGAATTAAGGTATTAATCTTTAAAAAAAAAAAAAAAAAAAAAACAGACTGACCCCAACCTATTGGACAGTATCCTGCATTAGGGATATTGTATTAAAAACACTAATATTATCTTCTTTATAAATGTAAGACCATGCATGATGAAAACTACTACATAGTAGTGATGACCCATCTGAATAAATTTAGCATGTTTTCATGAAAAATTGTCTTACATTGCTCTCATCATGCATTTGAGTTTTTGTCAGTTTCATAAAGTTATCTTTAAAGCAGATACTGACATCTGTGGCAGAGAAAGAAACAGAAGAGGTCAGAATAAAATATGAATGAAATGATTTCAGCAGGTCTTACTGCTGTCTGTGTGAACTATAATGAAATTCAGATGTGTGGAGATTGTGTTCTTGGTTTTGTTCCTCAGAGACGGTCACCATGCACCAGATGATCTCCATAGTGGTGTGCTTCATTTTTATCATCATCGTAACGGTCACAGTCTTCATATACAGGTCAGTTGAAACCCGTGCAGACAAACACAATGTCTATACTGAGAGCGAGCGACGAGACATGACAATGACTTCATCACTTTATACCATATGTGATCATGAAATGCATATGATTTCTATTAAGTTGTAAGGTTGAGCTTTATTAAAAAAACACATTTTCAGCTGTTCTCCAAATATGATGTAGATCCTATAGCATTCATGTTATTTATATTTAATAGCACTTATTTTTCATAATACTTGGATGAGATTATAAGAGCTATTTTAACATTTCATTTAACATTTGAAAATATTAAATATTTTTATAGTTTAGTATACTTTCAGAGTTTTCATTTGCAAATGTTTCAATCATATAAATTGATATAAAAATGACTCAGACATTATGATGTATTATGACACACGGAGAGCCCCATTCAGCTTTCACCTGAAATAGCTAAGATAGAAGTCATTTTAGAATTTTTGTTTCTCATTTTACCCAATTTTATCTGATGGGCTAAAATGATGAAGAGGTCAGCAATGGCAGTAAACGAACAAGGGTTACCATACGTAACTGAGACGTTCCCTTTCAGTCGGTCACTTCGACGTTGTGTCAAAGTTCCAGCACTAGGGGTCCCTATACAAAGCGCCAAAAATTACTGAAGTTATGAGTGTGTTATGAACAATTTATACCCGAATATCTGGGCCATGGCCAGCTATGCAAATTTTGCTTGTCAAAGTGACCAACTGAAAGGGAATTATATTCATTGACGCAGGATATCAAGAGATTTAACAGTGAAAACAGCAACAGTGTGTTATTGTCATCCTGAAGCATAATCCAAAGACACAGATGGTATATCAATCAAGTAGATCG
Organism: Barbus barbus; assembly: GCF_936440315.1. Lineage (NCBI taxonomy): Eukaryota > Metazoa > Chordata > Actinopteri > Cypriniformes > Cyprinidae > Barbus > Barbus barbus. Next base: position 7,981,623 of record NC_136755.1, read on the forward strand.
TTTCATCCTTTCAAATAGCTCTCACTCACTTTAAGGTTGAACAACACAGCCTCATGGAAATTTGTAACTATTTTACATTTTGGCGAATTTGTGGCGAAGTGGTATTTGTACACAATCTCATTTGAATGTAATGGCTGGTCTTCATGCTTTTATTCTGAAAATCATGTGTAATCGTATCATACCATAATGGTAATCGTACGTAATCGTCATCTTGTAAAATAGTTATTTTTTTCCTGTGAGATCAGGCTGGACCGGAGAGCCCTGCTTTAGACTGTCATATATTGTGCATTGATGATCTTCTGTTTCTGTGATTTTTATCTGCCTCTTTTTGATGAAAACCAAACTAACCAAACCTACAATTGCTCTGGCAGATGCTGTTGCTCACTTTCAAACGGCAAAATATCCAACTGCAATGTACACATTTCCTATCTAGAAAATGATGTTTTAATAAATTGTCTCATAATTAAAGTGTCTATGAAATGCCTTCTCAGAAGAAGTTTCTTTCCTGTGCATAAGGATTTGGTTTATACCACAAAATTTTACATGTAAAATTATTATTTATTGAAATTAAAGATTTATTGTAACATTCTGACAAATTTAAATGGTATGAACACAAATACTATTATTTTAAGATAAATTCATGAAAAATATTGACACCTTTGACAAAGTAGAGAGTCTGTCAATGGAAAAGTCCGTTTATTTCTAATATTATCTATTTATTTTGTGAGGGCTTGTGTGAAATGAGAATGAAAATTAGTGTGTTAAATTAGTTAATATACCATGGGAAGTTGCACATGTTGATTGATTGAATATTTTTTTTTAGATGTAAACGCAACAATAGTAGAGTAACCCAACAGTTAGATTGTTTGTTGTGCTCTGTATTATTTCTTTGAATATCTGCATGCTTCGGTTATTATTTGATAATCATGCAAATGCTAATAAGTTCTTTTCCTCTGAAGGATATTTTATCAGTGCCACTTTAAAGCTGTTTTAACGATATTGATTATTGAGAATCATATTGTTACCTAAATTCAATACACTGTATGTTGGTGGTGACAGTCATGCACATATTGATTTGTATTATTTAACATTTATGCCAAATCAGTGTTGTTCTTCTCATTTATTACAATTTTTCATCTGATGTTTTTCCCAGTTGCATCCCATCTCTCATTGTCCCTCTCCTCTGCTTATTTTTACTCTTCTTTCTTTCCCTCTCTGTCTCTTCCTCTGTCCGTCACTCGGCGGCATCAGGAAGCTGAAGCTGGAGAATGAGTTGACCGCTCAGCTGTGGCGTGTGCACTGGGAGGACATTCAGATGAGTAACATGGAGAAGGTGCTGCGCAGAGCCTGCAGCAAACTAACCATATCATTGGTGAGGAGAAACGCACACACACACATACACACCCTGTCATTTCCAATAGTTTCCTATAGTTTGAGTAAAGCTGCACATGTCTTATTCATCCCTCCACACACAGAGAGGCTCTAACTACGGCTCGCTGATGACCATGGAGGGAAACTTCCAGATCTATGCCAAGACTGGCTATTACAAGGTATTAAGGGTTTGGTGGTGAGGGGTGGATGCAGATCTTGTTGGCTAATAACTGTTTCTTATATTTCCTTCCTTAAGGGGGTCTATGACAGCCCCTCCACTGGATCACATTCAAATTTCAAGATGTTTTGTCTTTTCTTGGAGAAATTTTTAAGTAAAATTGTAGTTGCCACTTTATTAGCCTTGTTAAAACAAAGCATGTTATTTTTGTTACTTCATCTGAATGGTACGAAACTATAGAAGCCCGTTTCCGCCACTGAATAAAATTTTTAAAAGGTAATTGCGACTTTCTATCTCACAATTCTGACTTTTTTCTCATAATTGTGTGATTATAAACAAGCAATTGCAAATTAAAAAGTCAGAACTGCGAGAAATAAACTCGTAATTCTGACTTTTTTTTCTCCGAATTTTGAGATATAAACTCTTAATTCTGAGAACATGTCAGTCCCCCCCCCCCCCCCCCCCCCCCCAAAACTGGTCTTTAACTCGCAATTGCGAGTTTATATTGTGCAATTCTGACTTTATAACTCGCAATTGCAAGTTTGTCTCACAATTCCGAGAAAAAAAGTCAGAATTGCGAGAAAGTCACAATAACCTTTTTTTTTTTTTTTTTTCTTTTTTTTTTTTCAGTGGTGGAAATGGGCTTCCATATGAAACTTGCTATGTGAAGACACAAAAAATATGTAATTTAATCTAGTGGAAATATTTGGTACTGCACTCAATCAAAAGCTTACTGAGAGCTCATTTTTAAGATATCAGCCTCAAATGTGGAACACAACTTGCTTTAATTTTCACGCAGGTTTAGAGTACAACATGGTTTGAAAAATATATATATTTCATATCAAATTAAAAAAATTGTGTTTTGCATTTTTTATAATAATAAACTTATATAACTTTATTTTCTTTTTTTTTTTTTTCCAAAGTATTCACTAGGACAGTAATAATCTGCCAGGTGTTTTCAGATTTATCACAGTTTAAGTAATTAAATTTTTAGCTAAAAAGTGGTATAACGTATAATATATTTTAAGGTATTTAAGGGCCAGATTTACTAAACAGGGTAAATTAGCGTCGATGGGAGGGGAAAATTCTGCAGGTGATTACTAACAATGCACACCTTAAAGAACACAAACGCAACCAGAACATTTCCATAATGACCAGCGCAATCTACCAAGAGCAGCGCAAATTACCGCCTGCTTTAAGACATGCTTTTTTTGGCCGTTAAATAATGGTGCAAATACCCGTAATTTGACGAGCGCAAACGTTAGTAAATTGCTTTGCATGATTCATTTTAAAATTCTCCTCCCATAATTTTGGATCTGAAAGGGAAACTCCTACAAATGCATATTCAATAAGGTTAGGCGCAAAACTGTGTCCATGCATTTTCAGCGATAATTCTAAAGACTACACTTCTTTAGTAAATCCTGACAGTACTATTTTAATGCCTAAAGACAGTTTGCGCCAGTGCAAGCTGTTAGTAAATCTGGCCTTATATGTAATAAATTGCAACTTCATCACTACAAATATATTTAAATATGGTATACAATTTTCAATAGAAATTCAATTAAATTTTAGTTTACCATAAATGTTTGTCACTGAATTCGGCAATGCACTTTAACCATATTTCAAAGACAATAGAAGTAATTCTGAAATTATATATGAAAGTGTACTTAAGTTCTGCTTAACTGGGTCAAAAATCACTCTAAAGTTCAACTAATTGCTTTTGATATAAATAGAAACGATAATTGTACTTCCTTTTCACTAGGGTTGAACTAAAAATAGTCAAAATAGTATGTTTTTTATTTAGACCCATTCATTGTGACCAATTAGAGATAGGGTGACCATACGGGCCATTTTTACAGGACACGTCCTTGCCAGGATTTCTATTGCCTCAAATATCCAGGTTTGGCTGTTTACACTGTGCAGATCGATCACTGTATGACATTCGTGAGAGCTATAGAGAGCAGAGCAGACAGTTTCATATGCTTTCGAATTACTCTCACGGTACTTTGGTGTCATACAATGATTGGTCTGCGCAGTGCCACTTCAAGTCGAACAAACAAACACACCTAACATGCGCATATTTGCATCACTTTGATCAATCTCTGTAGATCCCACCTTCTCACGTGCCACCCTAATTAGAGACAACATCTGGTCTACTAAGCCCCGCCCACTTCCAGTTCTGTTTTGTTTTACCTTTTCATTCTATTGCTGTGGGTTGTGTGATCCTGTTGCAGGCTGTGTGCTGTTTTGAAAGTAAATAAATCACAAATCTTGCCTAGCAACAGAAGTGTCAAATAATGGAAGGGTTCATCTTTGGATCTCCTATATAAAGCCATCGGCGTGCCCTGGCTAATGGGCTCGTTCTTCAACGGATGAGCTATTGTTCCTCTCCAATTAAGCAGAACCCCTGAGGATGAGCTCTATTCATGTCCACATGTCATCATTTTCCCCATTAATTAGGATGATGCTTAATTAACGCATTATGTTGCTATTTTTCTTCTCTTAAATGATGGGGCATTTTTTTATCCGTCCCCAAAGCCCTCCAGCTCTTTGCTAAGTCCACGATAGCAATCAGGGTGAAACTAATGTGCGTTCATGCCTCTTTTCCAGGGAAACATAACAGCCATTAAGTATGTCAACAAGAAACGCATCGAGCTCACCAGGAAAGTGCTGTTTGAACTCAAACATGTAAGTGTGCGTCCATGCCGTTTTGTGCTTTTTGCCAGGTGCCTTAATTAAGTTTATATGATGTCCTGGGAGATATTAATAGCCAGGGACTGATGGAAAAGAGGGACTAAACAGCTCTCTCTCTCTTTGTCCTCTCCTCATCATGCTGTTCTCCCTCCTCTTTTCCCTTCTGTTCCTTTCTCCTCCTATAATAGATGCGTGATGTACAGAATGAACACTTGACGCGTTTTATTGGCGCTTGTATCGACACACCCAACATCTGCATCCTTACTGAGTACTGCCCTAGAGGAAGCTTACAGGTGAACACTCACGAACGCCATTGCTCACAGTTACTGCACCTACAGTTGATGTATTAATAGATGACTCGTGTTTATGCAACACTTTTTGTTTCACCAAGCAGGGCTCAGTAATAAGGATTCAAATTTTGACTTGCTTTGCCAACCTTTTTACTGCATGCATAAATAAACAAACAAATACATACATAAATAAATACATAAAACATTTAAGTGTTTAATTAAACATTTTTTGTATTTTTTAAATGTATAGACACAAATGTTCACAAACACAAAAAGAATCATCACTACTTGCTTCTATTTTAAGACATATTTCTGACATGAATAATTATGCTGCCTTCTAAGATATCTTCCTCTAAGGCAACTGCATGTATCTTTGACAGATAGGACAAACACAGAATGCACTGTGATTTGCTCAGTGCAATGTTATGTACGTATGTAATAATATTTATTAATATTTTTGATTAGCTAATCATTTTATATTTTCAGTTCATTTGTTACGTAATTTTTTTTTCAATTTATTTATACATTTTAATCTATTTTTTGTTTTCAAAAATTTTTTTGTTTTTTGCCCGCCTTGTTAGCAAAGGCTATTTACACTAACTCCGCCCACCAACATGTGATTGGGACAGTCAACACTGAAAAAAGATGCTCATTTCACATCAGTTTCAGTGGCGTAGATGGTAAGGCGTGTGCTTTTTAAGTTCGAAACCGCCTTTTGCCAAACTTTTTTTTCTCCCTTTTCAAATCTCATATCGTGTCGGAAAGGCATTTATTTTCAAAATAAAGTATCGGGTAAGGTTAGGGTAGGTGTAGGGAGGGCTTATTGTCCCAATAAGGTGGCATCCATTTCATAATTTGAATTAAAACTATCATTTACACTCGTTATTACTGTGTACTGTTTTATAATGTACTACAATACTGAGGTGCAGATAATTGCCACTATTTGCAATAAGTAGTATATAAATAGCAGAAAATCTTGCTATTTTAAAGGTGCCATAGAATGGAAAACTGTATTTACCTTGGCACAGTTGAGTAATAAGAGTTCTGTACATGGAAATGACATACCGTTAGCCTCAAACACCATTGTTTCTTCCTTCTTATGTAAATCTCGTGAATAAAAAAGACCACTGAAAAATAAGCGAATCAGAACATAACACCTACTGTGACGTAACAGTCGGGATCACTAATAGTTACGCCCCCAACATTTGCATATACCCGCCCATGTTCTGTGCCAGCCGCCAGCTGAACCATCAGAAGTTCTGCAGGTATTGTGAAGAAACAAGCAAGGACAACAGCGAAGGCTGTGCAGGGGATGTGAAATGCAGGGATGAGTTAGTGTCTGTATTCAGATCGCGAATCTCGAAAGAGAAACTAAAAAGCGATCGTGCATTTGAAAGCAGTTTCAATGCCCAGCATATCAATAGCTGCTTCCTGATGCCCGCATTTTATATACAGTTTAATCCCCAACGATATAACTGCGCGAGAAAGTATTGAAATATAAATTTTTCTCCTTGTGTTTCCTTCCTGTGAGCTACCGAAATGAGCCGCACTGTGAAACAGCCAATCAGAGCAGAGCTCAGCATTATTATTCATGACCCTTCCAAATAAGCCAATAACAGACCGTTTCATTCTAGGGACAAATCCTAGGGTTGTAAATGCACAGGTAAAACCGTTTTTTCAGAATTTTTGCCCTTACCTAAGCCACATACCTTCTATGTAGATATCGGAGAACAATTTAAAATATTGTATCAATGCAATCTATGGCACCTTTAACATAGTGTAAATAGAATCTATAGCTATTTGCACTCAGTGTAAATAGCATCTATTGCCATTTGCATTTAGTGTAAATAGCATCTCTCTCTAACAAAATATGCTGTTTGCACTTTGTGTAAATAGCATCTAAGTGTAAATAGCGAGATATGTATTTAAATCAGTACAAAAAGTAGATTAAAAACTGTTTAATATAATTTAAATAATATTTGTCTGTGCTATGTATTTTGTGCTTTATTAGAATATATTTTGTTAGCTTAGCAACATGCTAATATCAAACTCTTCTGGAGTCGAATCAAAGTCCCTTTCAAGGAAAGTTTACAGCCATATTTGAAACGCCTCCGGGCAGCTATTTCGGGCATCCAAGACCAAGTCCTATCTAAATGAATGGGGGAATCCTGAAATCTCAAAAACTGCTTTATGAGCTCACTATTAAATTACACATTTCAAATCAGCAACAAAATATGAAATTAACTGCCCCAAAATTGTTGTTCCTTATGCTCAAATATGTCGAAAAGATCTTGTAACATATACATTAGTAATTATAAGAGGGATACCTCTAATTTTGGGGTTTCACGGTGTGAAAAAAATGATGCAATGGATGCAGCCTTTGTATTAATAATAAATTTGTTCAAATGAATGATTTTTTTTAGTTTACAATAAAAATAGCCTATTTAAGTTGCATGTAGAAAATACCATAGTATAAAACAATTCCAATTCAATTTAGAGCACCCTCATAAATCTGATGAAGACTAGTGTTAGGACTAGGGTTTATTCATCATTTTGTAGATGTAAAGTTTAAATAAAATCGTAGAAAATTTTGTAGAAACGTCACCTCCTCGCTCCAACCTAAGTGATTTGAATGCACCTGATGTCGTAATTTCGACTTCCAACTTCCTAGAAGGACTTAAATGTACCACTAGATAGGGCTGGGAATCGATTCCGAGGCGTTGGGAATCGAAAGTCGCCATCAAGAGGAATCGACTCCTCATTCAGAGCTTTTTCAGTTCAACAAAGCTTATCTATTGGTGCCTCTCAAATGGAGGGCTGCATCCTACGAAGGCTGCACATTTAAATTCACAAAAATAAACTGAAAGAAAACGAGTCGGTTTTGAGATTGAGAATTTGAGGATGCAGCCTTCCGTTTGAGAAGCACCATTCGCCTCCCTCATGCTCGATAAAAGCCGTAATTACAAGAGTTGTGAGATAAAATATCATCAGCCCCGCCCCCAAAGTAATACTATTGGTTGAGCCCGTGTTGCTATGTCAAATTGCTCCAACAAACAGCAATGTTTTGAAAGCACCACAGTGTTTACACTCTTCAAAGTCAGTCTACAAACGGCTTGCTTAGAGTTCACTCTGCACATTCAAACTGGGATAAGAAGTGTTTTAACAAGAAAATTACACACTTTAGCTATAAAATGTGAAAATATAATAACACATAACTGACAGCATGAACTCTCCATATGAGCTCTCCATCATGGTGCGTGTGTGTGTGTGTGTGTGTGTGTGTGTGTGTGTGTGTGTGTGTGTGTGTGTGTGAGACCTGTAGGACCTCATGGAGAGTGAAGGAATCACGCTGGACTGGATGTTTCGCTATTCTCTGATCAATGACATTGTTAAGGTGAGCATTTCACATCAGAGACTCTTCTGCTCTTAATCTCAGGAGGAAAGGGAATGAAGTCTTGGTGTTTTAATGATGCTTGTCAAAGAACACTAAAATATAAATCTTTCACATCAAACTGCTTTGCATTTTTTAATATATAGTTATCGGTTAAATTGAGGCTCGCTCCAGTGAGACATTTTATAGGGGTGGTTTTGAGACGTGTGTAATTTGAAATGGTTCATGTGGATGTCAGTTCCCTGATGAGCAAATTATGACTCCAGAAAGCATATTGCAGTTGCAAAAGAGTCTGTAATTAATATTTTTATGGTGTGGTGTTGGTAAATACGATGGATGCTGTCAGATGTCTTTGTAAGACTGTCATCTTTTCACCACTCAGGGAATGGCGTTCCTCCACAACAGCGTCATTGTTTCCCATGGCAACCTGAAGTCTTCCAACTGCGTGGTGGACAGTCGCTTTGTGCTGAAGATAACCGATTATGGCCTGGAAAGTTTCCACAAAGAGAACAACCTGGAGGACATGCACACTTTCTATGCACGTGAGTACCGTGGCAACACGTAGATACAGATTGTGTGCATGTGAAGATGTAACATCCATGTTTGCGTTCGCAGGCAAGCTGTGGACAGCCCCCGAGCTTCTGCGTGCTGACAACCCACCTGCATGTGGGACACAGAAGGGTGACGTCTACAGCTTTGGCATCATCCTGCAGGAACTCGCCCTGCTGAAGGGCATCTTCTACCTGGAAGACCCTTGTCTCAGCCCTAAAGGTCAGAGGTCAAACACAATGCTCTGAAGGTGTAATCAATGTTATTTTTTGACTATATCTATTCACTTGTTTAAAAAATCCATTTCCAAATCCAACAATTAAATTCATACATACAATGATGGGAATACACCTCTTTAGTGATGAACCTGTTTTTAAAATCTGAATTAAAATTCATTTAGATTTTTTTCGGAAGCCATTATGTCATAAAATTATCAACAATTTGTCCTGATGTTATGTTGCAGAAAAGCCTCATGTCATGTGCTGCAACTCCCCAAAAGTTTAATAATATTAATTAATTAATATATAAATAAAAATAAGAAGAATTTTATTTTTATTTTGTTATTTTTTTTTTTATTATTTTTTTTTATATATTTCTATATAACTTTATTATATTTATTTTAGTTTTAGTCATTTTAATACTTCAACCTAAACATATTTAATTAACTTAGCTGCCAATGCAACATTTCTAATTTTTAATATTTTATATTTTATATAATAAATATTTTCAATTTTAGTTAACAATAACAACACTGAAATCATTTTACAGTTCTATTTTTTAAAGGTTTTTTTTTCAACACTCTGAAAAAAAACAGGTACCTTTTTTAAGAAGTACTAATATGTACCTTTAAGGAATTTATATATACCATTTGGGGTAAATAAGTGTAAATAAAATGTAAGTTTTAGCTTTTATGTGTTTTTTGTGGGGAGGGTTCTGAGAATGTATTGTGGACAGTCTTAGGGTGCTTTCAGACCTGTAGATCGTTTGCTTTGTTCCGAAACAGGGATTAATTTGTTACATTGTTGCATTTTCTTCTTGGTTCGGTTCGCTTTCACACGGCAACATTGCAAAGCATACCAAAATGTGTTTATGCAAGTCACATGTGAGTAAAGCTGTCCTCTTATTGGTCAGAGTTCACTTGTTTACTCTGCGTCATTCATCAAGATTGATTGACAAGTTTGCTCCGCGGGCTTATTGCGGCTTTATAGCTGTCCTGGCAAACGCAAAACGAATGTAGCTGTCATTCCTCTCTAATATATCTATCTATATATGAAGTGAAGTGACATTCAGCCAAGTATGGTGACCCATACTCAGAATTCGTGCTCTGCATTTAACCCATCCAACGTGCACACACACAGCAGTGACACACACACACACACACACACACACCGTGAACACACACCCGGAGCAGTGGGCAGCCATTTATGCTGCGGCGCCCGGGGAGCAGTTGGGGGTTCGGTGCCTTGCTCAAGGGCACCTCAGTCGTGGTATTGAGGGTGGAGAGAGCGCTGGACATTCACTCCCCCCACCTACAATCCCTGCCGGCCCGAGACTCGAACCCACAACCTTTGGATTACAAGTCCGACTCTCTAACCATTAGGCCATGACTTCCCACTATATATAATTATATTTTCACAGATATATATCTGTGAAAATATATATAGTGGGAAGTCTATATCACACGTCTATATCTATATATATGCATACATGCATATATATAGATATATATATATATATAAAATGCAGTTACAGCCAGCGCGAATCGAGGCTTCGTCAGGACAGCATTCTTGTAATGCACGAAGAAGAGTAATTAATTACACAACATTTTAATATGAAGAGGTGCTCTTTGGTTTTCAACTGCCATAACAAATACTCTCACTAACAAAATCAAAATTTCTCACTTGCATTCACAAAATAATAATTTGTTACATTTATATAGTGCTTTTCTGGGTCCTCAAAGCGCTTGACTGCTAGACACAAAAGACACTGACTGCTGCTTTTTATATAACATATTTCCCGTTATGAATTATGATACCGCTTGCGTGCCGAGACCACCTCTTCAAGGAGGTCTCGGAGTGTGATCGCTGCTTTCTCACCTGCCCAAACAAACCGCACGAAGAGGGAAAACGAACTCTAGTGCGATTCAACCGAACTAAATGAGGCAGGTGTGAAAGCACCCTTATTTATCATTCAGTACTGGGTTTGACGTGACTGATTTCATTGGCTCTTGCTTGTTTTAATAGCAAATTGCAGTAGAAGCACACAAGTCGTGGGAAGTTGTGACCTAATGGTTAGGGATTCAGACTCGTAATCCAAAGGTTGCGGGTTCGAGTCTCAGGCCAGCAGGGATTGTAGGAGGGGGGAAGTAAATGTACAGTGCACTCTCAACCCTCAATACCACGATTGAGGTGCCCTTGAGCAAGGCATCGAACCCCCAACTGCTCCCCGGGCGCCGCAGCATAAATGGCTGCCCACTGCTCCGGGTGTGTTTTCACGGTGTGTGTGTGTGTGTGTGTTCACTGCTGTGTGTGCACTATGGATGGGTTAAATGCAGAGCACGAATTCTGAGTATGGGTCACCATACTTGGCCGTATTTCACTTCAAGAGAAATTGTGATATTTGGGTGAACATTCCCTTTTAGCAACAGTCTCTGAAAAGCATCGCTTGCTGCTTGATCCCTAGAGAACCATAAAATAGACAGTAATTTTATTTTACACTTTCAAGAGAAGTTTTTTGGTGAATATGAATATTTCAGCATAACCCACTCATGAGAATGGTTAACTCATTATGCAGGTGAGAGTGCTTTCTCGTTTAGCGCTTTGATGTGAATCAAAACAACATTAAATAAAATGTGTTAATAAGAGACCGATTATGTAGTGAATTACACTGATAGCACAGGCTGCTTTTCCATGTCATTTTTCCTTTCTGTGTCGCCTCACCTCTCTCTTGCTCACTCACTTTGTGAGCACAATTAAAACAGTTTTGTTTGTCAAAGCATTAGTAACAGTGGCCTAAATAATCTTTGTACACTTAAAATGCCATTACATTAGATAGCAAATTATTAAACAAAGTGGCATTTATTTGAAAGATATCATACTTCAAAAGCTAAAGATTTCACATAAAGAAATATCTTAGGTTTTAAATAAAACACCAGCCTATTAAAGGAATAGTTCACCCAAAACTGAATATCTACTCACCCTCAGGTCCATCCAAGATGTAGATGAGTTTGTGTCTTCACGGGAACAGGTTTGGAGAAATTTAGAATTACATCACTTGCTCACCAATGGATCCTCTGCAGTGAATGGGTGCCGTAAGAATGAGAGTCCAAACAGCTGATAAAAACATCACAATAATCCAAGTAATCCACACCACTCCAGTCCATCAGTTAACATCTTGTGAAGCGAAACATCATCAATACGTTTTATCTTCAAACCACTGACTGGAGTCATGTGGATTATTGTGATGTTTTTATCAGCTGTTTGGACTCTCATTCTAACGGCACCCATTCACCGCACAGGATCCATTGGTGAACAAGTGATGCAATGCTTAATTTCTCCAAATCTGTTCTGATGAAGAAAAAAACTCATCTATATCTTGGATGGCCTGATGGGTCAGTTTTCTTTTTTAGATTAACTATTCCTTAAAAAGTAAAAGTAAAAATCTCTCAGACAAGTGAAGTTGGTTCTGAGAAAGGTTCAAGCAGCATTTGTGCAAATGACAGTTGGTTTAATGAAATGTATTGCAATGACATTCAGGCATTTTTAAGTGGTCAAATACTTTTTTGGCCAATATATACACAAATGCATGCAATAGAGATACCGGTTATAAGTTAAGCTGCATATAAACCTTTAGAAGTGTTCTTTGTTTGTGCAAAGTGTCCTGGTCACTTTCAGATGTGACACAGTAACTGTCTCTGTTGCTTTCTTTATTTTGTGTGCCTTGGGTGGGACAGTCTTTGCTTTGTTATAGTATGTTCTGAGTCTTATTTACATTCTCTCAGTGTCAGTATTGCTTATGTACAGAGTCATGGATACAAACACACACTCAGTGAATGTCACCCGTCATCATAAATGGATCACCACACACATACCAGCGGCCGCATTAAAGAGAGACAACAAAACATGAGTGACGTGTCTGGAGCACAGCCAGCTCACCACCAGAACAAAGGGAGTCAAAGACAGCAATGAGAGAATGCCATTAACTGTCAGAGCAACAGAAGTATACTTAAGTTAAAAAAAGAGTACACTTAAGCATACCTTTAAAAAGTAGTACTTACAGCAAAAATACTTAAAAGAATATGTTTAAAGGTAGGGTAGGCGATTTCAAAGATAGCTTTGAAAGCATAAGAACCCACCCTACCTGCAAATCACTCTCCAAAGCCACGCCTCCTCCAAAACACATGACCGCACACAGGCAGACCAGAGTCTAACCAGCGACACGATGAGAGACGGCATTGGTGAATGCAACGCTGTCAGATTACCTCATGTCTCATTCACCGGTGAGAAAACATTACAGTACAAAGCACATAATATTACAATAATAACGCCTTCCATTCTCGCCCGGTCTGCAGTAGCGTAATGGACCGTGCTGATGACGTATCATGTCTACGCGAACAGGGTGCACAGAGGTATGCAAATACATACGCTGACAGACAGGTAGGACAGCAAGACCGAAGATTTGATTGGACAAACATTTTATGGTCCTAAAGCCTTCTAAAGTTGAAATATATGCATATAAATATATTTAGACCACTTAACTTGGTGATTGCTATCGGGATGTGAAAACTTTCAACCAGCATAACAATTTTTTTTTTAATCAAATCACCTACCCTGCCTTTAAGTGTTAACTGAATTAAATGTTTTAAATCACTTAACTCCATGCTATATGGAATTAAATAAAAATCTAAATTTTAATATTAAAAAACATAGCTGAACTTTACAATTGGCTCACTTAAGTAAGACTTAAATATATATTTTTAGAAATATATAGTTTCATAATGACTTATGTATTGTCTTTGAAATATGATTAAATTATATGATACTGTATTTACATATATTAGTAATTACACATTTGTAATGATAAAGTAGCAATTTAGTACATTTAAAATACATAAACTTTAAAGGGGTAGTTTACCCAAAAATGAAAATTCTGTCATGAATTATTCACTCTCATCTTGTTCCAAACCTGTAAGACCTTTATTCATCTTCAAAACACAAATTAAGATACTTTTGATGAAATCTGAGAGCTTTCTGACCCTCCATAGACAGCAATGCAATTGACACGTTCAAGGCCCAGAAAGGTGGTAAGGATATCGTTATAATAGTCCATGTGACATCAGTGTTTCAACCGTTATGTTATGAAGCTACGAGAATATTTTTTGTGCACTTTTTGTTCATCAAAAATATCTTAATTTGTCTTCTGAAGATTAATAAAGGTCTTACAGGTTTGGAACAACACGAGGGTGAGTAATTAATGACGGAATTTTCTTTTCTTTTTTTAATATCCCTTTAAATGTAATATCAAAATATAGCTGCAAGCAGCGATGACGGGCCCAAGCCGTCAGCATACGCCACCCCGGTGGCATCGATAAAACGGTGCCCAGCGAGCACAAGCATTACAGTAACCCTCTGGCAGTTTGGTTTTAAGGGATACGGCAATTAAAGGGTTAATCCAAACCATCAACTCTGTGAAACACACACACACAGAATAACATATAAAACTTTAAATTCTGTGAAAATATATTTTTCATTGGTAGTTCATGTTAATGCATTTACTAATGCTAACAAATGAGAAATTATTATAGTTACCAAAGGTTTTAATGATTTATAAGCATTTTTTAATGATTTCTTTTTCCATTAACTAACATGAATAATTTTTTCTAACACAAATGAATAAAGTAAAAAATATATTGTTAATATTTAATGTTATTTGTGAATTAACCAATGTTAAAAAACAACATTATTTAACTGTTGTTAATTTACATCATTAATAAATATATACCATTTAATGTTTATCAAAATCAATTCCAAAATGTGTTAATATATTATTACATTTTAAAGTTTTATCTTTTGAACATGACTATTTTTCTAATATTAAAAATATTTTGTTCATTGTTAGTTCATTGTAAGTTCATACTATCAATGAAGAATTAACATGCTGTAAAAAATATATTTTTCATTGTTAGTTCATGTTAATTAATGCATTCCCTACTGTTAACAAATGAGACTTAATTATAAAGTGTTATCAAAACCTTTAATGCTTTATAAGCATTTTTTAAGGATTTTATTGAGATGTTTAAACAGACCCTCTCTCTCTCTCCCTCTCTCTCTCACCCACTGAACTCACACAGTCAGTCACCCACCCAGTCACCCACCGCACACATTAGAAGCACAGAGACAGGAGAACTCTGATAGTTTTTAAATTTTCTCCTCCGCATAGTGTACTGTAAATTCATGAAATTAATCACATATCCTCAGACTGTATTGTTCTGTGTATGTAATTTTTTATGAAGTGTTTGGAAGCTGCTCTTAAAAGAAAAAAAAAAAAAGAAAAGTTTTCTCTTTTTTACTGTAACTTTAATAAATTGCCATTAAATCATCGCTCAAGATATCCTAAATCCGTCCGCAATTTAGCATCTTCAGTATTTTGGCATCATAAGAAAAAATGTTTGGTGTGATTTACGTGTTTCTGTTTGGAGGAGCATGAATTTGTTTACAGCCTGTTTAAAAACAAAACCCACATTAAAATAAATATAGCCGACTTCCTGTTGGTCGTAGCTAATGACTGTAAATTAGAAAGTTGTCCGGATTAATAAGAACAATTTATGTACCGAGTTTGGTGTCTGTAGCTATCATTATATATATATAAACATTAATAATTATATACCATTTAATGTTGATCAATATTAATTCCAAAATGTGTTAATATATTATTACATTTTAAAGTTTATCTTTTGAACATGACTATTTTTCTAACATTAAAAAGATTAATAAATGCTTTAAAAAAATTGTTCTTTGTTAGTTCATACTATCATGGAAGAATTAACATGCTGTAAAAATATATTTTTCATTGTTAGTTCACGTTAATTAATGCATTTCCTAATGTTAAGAATTGAGACCTTATTATAAAGTGTTATCAAAATCTTTAATGATTTATAAGCATTTTTTAAAGATTTTAAAAAACAGACCCTCTCTCTCTCTTTCTCTCTCTCACCCACTGGCTCAATCCACACAGTCACTCACACAGTCACTCACACCCCACCCCCACCCCCACCCCTCACTCAGCTGCAGGCTGACAGGGATCTCTCACTCAGAAGCAGTCTAAGTCTAACTCTCTGATAGTTTTCAAATTTTCTCCTCTGCATAGTGTATTGTAAATTCATGAAATTAATCACATATCCTCAGACTGTATTGTTCTGTGTATGTAATTTTTTATGAAGTGTTTGGAAGCTGCTCTTAAAAGATAAAAAAAAAAAAAAAAATGATCTTTTTTACTGTAACTTTAATAAATTGCCATTAAATCATCGTTCAAGATATCCTAAATCCGTCCGCAATTTAGCATCTTCAGTATTTTGGCATCATGATAAAAAATGTTTGGTGTGATTTCCGTGTTTCTGCTTGGAGGAGTATTAATTTGTTTACAGCCCGTTTTTAAAAAAAACCCACATTAAAATAAATATAGCCGACTTCCTGTTGGTCGTAGCTAATGACTGTAAATTAGAAAATTGTCCGGATTAATAAGAACAATTTATGTACCGAGTTTGGTGTCTGTAGCTAAAACTAACCCCCTCATTTTTGACAAAAGGTGGCGCTATAGAGTGTCTCTTCCACGCCCGTTTATGAGCTTTTTCCAGTGTCTAACTATCATTAATACTGATATGTGTGTTGAGTTTCATGACATTCTAAACATGTTATCTGCCTCAAAATCACCAGAAACGAATTTTCAACTTTGACACGTTGCCATGGCAACATAATTTTAGATATCAATATTCCCTTCACAGTTTTACATCGGCCGTGTTTTGACATTATTCTGGTGAAGTTTGAAGCAAATCGAGGTAAAAGAAGATGCTGAATTCAAAGCATTTTGAAAACGACACACTTCCTGCAGCCAGTTGGTGGCGCTATAACTTTCAGTCATAATAGTCACATCTATCCGATCGGCATCATACAACGAACAAATCACTGAAGTTTGATATACATCATACAATGTATGTGGACGTTATTAGGCATTTCCTGGGTCTCATTTTTCGCCATAACTTCATCGCCTCGCCACGGGCAAACCGTTCGACATATCAAAAATATCTTCGCAATTTAGCGTCCCCAATGTCTTGAGATCATGTTCACCTAGTTTGGTGGCAATCGTATGGAAATCCTCAGAGGAGTATATCAAATTCCAGAGCATGCGCTTTTTAAACAGCCCTGAATAGCCGACTTCCTGTTGGGCGGAGCCTATGACATGCTGCGCGGAAGTTGTTCGGCTCAATGAGTTCTATATGTGTACCGAGTTTCATATGAATACGTGCAAGTATGTGTGAGCTATACATCAAGCTTTCTGACAATTTTCCAGGGGGCGCCGTAGAGCCCCTGTGCCACGCCCGGGTCCCAGCCTCAGCGGCGTCCTAATGGCCGCAGGTTCCAACGTGCGTGCCAATTTTCGAGAGTTTTCGGGCACGTTAAGGCCCCCAAAAGTGCCCGGATGATTGAAATAAAAAATAAAAAAAAAAAAATAAAAAAAAATAAATATAGCTGCGAGCAGCGATGACGGGCCCAAGCCGTCAGCATACGCCACCCCGGTGGCATTGATAAAACGGTGCCCAGCGAGCACACACAATACAGTAACCCTCTGGCAGTTTGGTTTTAAGGGATACGGCAATTAAAGGGTTAATCCAAACCATCAACTCTGTGAAACACAACACACAGAACAACATATAAAACTTTAAATTCTGTCAAAATATATTTTTCATTGGTAGTTGATGTTAGTTAATGCATTTACTAATGCTAACAAATGAGAAATTATTATAGTTACCAAAGCTTTTAATGATTTATAAGCATTTGTTAATGATTTATTTTTCCATTAACTAACATGAATAATTTTTACTAACACAAATAAATAAAGTAAAAAATATATTGTTAATATTTCATGTTATTTGTGAATTAACCAATGTTAAAAAACAACATTATTTAACTGTTGTTAGTTAACATCAACAATAATTATATACCATTTAATGATGATCAATATTAATTCCAAAATGTGTTAATATATTATTAAAATTTAAAGTTTTATCTTTTGAGCATGACTATTTTTCTAATATTAAAAATATTATGTTCATTGTTAGCTCATTGTAAGTTCATACTATCAATGAAGAATTAACATGCTATATTTTTCATTGTTAGTTCATGTTAATTAATGCATTCCCTACTGTTAACAAATGAGACTTAATTATAAAGTGTTATCAAAACCTTTAATGCTTTATAAGCATTTTTTAAGGATTTTATTGAGAAGTTTAAACAGACCCTCTCTCTCTCTCTCTCCCTCCACACTCACTGAACTCACACAGTCAGTCACCCACCGCACACATTAGAAGCACAGTGACAGGAGAACTCTGATAAGTTTTAAAATGTTCCTTTCGCCATAGTGTATTGTAAATTCATGAATTAATCACATATCCTCAGACTGTCTTGTTCTGTGTATGTAATTTTTTATGAAGTGTTTGGAAGCTGCTCTTAAAAAAAAAAAAAAAAGTGTTCTTTTTTACTGTAACTTTAATAAATTGCCATTAAATCACCGTTCAAGATATCCTAAATCGGTCCGCAATGTAGCATCTTCAGTATCTTGGAATCATGTGAAAAAATGTTTGGTGTGAATTTTTGGTTTCTGCTTGGGAGGAGTATGAATTTGTTTACAGCCCGTTTAAAAAAAAAAAAAACACATAAAAAAAAAAAATAGCCGATTTCCTGTTGGTCGTAGCTAATGACTGTAAATTAGAAAGTTGTCCGGATTAATAAGAACAATTTATGTACCGAGTTTGGTGTCTGTAGCTATCATTATATATATAATCATTAATAATTATATACCATTTAATGTTGATCAATATTAATTCCAAAATGTGTTTATATATTATTACATTTTAAAGTTAATCTTTTGAACATGATTATTTTTCTAACATTAAAAAGATTAATAAATGCTTTAAAAAAAATTGTTCTTTGTTAGTTCATACTATCATGGAAGAATTAACATGCTGTAAAAATATATTTTTCATTGTTAGTTCACGTTAATTAATACATTTCCTAATGTTAAGAATTGAGACCTTATTATAAAGTGTTATCAAAATCTTTAATGATTTATAAGCATTTTTTAAAGATTTTAAAAAACAGACCCTCTCTCTCTCTTTCTCTCTCTCACCCACTGCCTAAATCCACACAGTCACTCACACAGTCACTCACAGCCCACCCCACCCCCACCCCTCACTCAGCTGCAGGCTGACAGGACCTCTCACTCAGAAGCATTATATCAACTCTCTGATAGTTTTTAAATTTTCTCCTCTGCATAGTGTATTGTAAATTCATGAAATTAATCACATATCCTCAGACTGTATTGTTCTGTGTATGTATTTTTTTATGAAGTGTTTGGAAGCTGCTCTTAAAAGATAAAAAAAAAAAAAAAATTATCTTTTTTACTGTAACTTTAATAAATTGCCATTAAATCATCGTTCAAGATATCCTAAATCCGTCCGCAATTTAGCATCTTCAGTATTTTGGCATCATGAGAAAAAATGTTTGGTGTGATTTACGTGTTTCTGTTTGGAGGAGTATGAATTTGTTTACAGCCTGTTTTAAAAAAAAACCCACTTTAAAATAAATATAGCCGACTTCCTGTTGGTCGTAGCTAATGACTGTAAATTAGAAAGTTGTCCGGATTAATAAGAACAATTTATGTACCGAGTTTGGTGTCTGTAGCTAAAACTAACCCCCCCATTTTTGACAAAAGGTGGCGCTATAGAGTGCCTCTTCCACGCCCGTTTATGAGCTTTTTCCAGTGTCTAACTATCATTAATACTGATATGTGTGTTGAGTTTCATGACATTCTAAACATGTTATCTGCCTCAAAATCACCAGAAACGAATTTTCAACTTTGACACGTTGCCATGGCAACATAATTTTAGATATCAATATTCCCTTCACAGTTTTACATCGGCCGTGTTTTGACATTATTCTGGTGAAGTTTGAAGCAAATCGAGTAAAAATAAGATGCTGAATTCAAAGCATTTTGAAAATGACACACTTCCTGCAGCCAGTTGGTGGCGCTATAACTTTCAGTCATAATAGTCACATCTATCCGATCGGCATCATACAACGAACAAACCACTGAAGTTTGATCTACATCATACAATGTATGTGGACGTTATTAGGCATTTCCTGGGTCTCATTTTTCGCCATAACTTCATCGCCTCGCCACGGGCAAACCGTTCGACATATCAAAAATATCTTCGCAATTTAGCGTCCCCAATGTCTTGAGATCATGTTCACCGAGTTTGGTGGCAATCGTATGGAAATCCTCAGAGGAGTATATCAAATTCCAGAGCATGCGCTTTTTAAACAGCCCTGAATAGCCGACTTCCTGTTGGGCGGAGCCTAAGACATGCAGCGTGAAAGTTGTTCGGCTCAATGAGTTCTATATGTGTACCGAGTTTCATATGAATACGTGCAAGTATGTGTGAGCTATACATCAAGCTTTCTGACAATCTTCCAGGGGGCGCCGTAGAGCCCCTGTGCCACGCCCGGGTCCCAGCGTCTGTGGCGTCCTAATGGCCGCAGGTTCCAATGTGCGTGCCAATTTTCAAGAGTTTTCGGGCACGTTAAGGCCCCCAAAAGTACCCGGATAGTCGAAATAAAAAATAATAAAAAAAAAAAAAATAATAATAATCCTTAGAAGAACAATAGGGCCCTGCGCCTTACTGGCTTGGGCCCTAATTATTATAGTTACCAAAGGTTTTAATGATTTATAAGCATTTTTTGATGATTTATTTTTCCATTAACTAAAATTAATAATTTTTTCTAACACAAATGAATAAAGTAAAAAATATATTGTTAATATTTAATGTTATTTGTGAATTAACCAATGTTAAAAAACAACATTATTTAACTGTTGTTAATTTACATCATTAATAAATATATACCATTTAATGTTGAAATCAATGTTTTAATGTTTAAAATCAATTCCAAAATGTGTTAATATATTAAATTTTAAAGTTTTATCTTTTGAACATGACTATTTTTCTAATATTAAAAATATTATGTTCATTGTTAGCTCATTGTAAGTTCATACTATCAATGAAGAATTAACATGCTTTAAAAAATATATTTTTCATTGTTAGTTCATGTTAATTAATGCATTCCCTACTGTTAACAAATGAGACTCAATTATAAAGTGTTATCAAAACCTTTAATGCTTTAAGCATTTTTTAAGGATTTTATTGAGAAGTTTAAACAGACTCTCTCTCTCTCTCTCTCTCTCTCTCTCTCTCTCTCCCCCTCCACACTCACTGAACTCACACAGTCAGTCACTCACCCAGTCACCTACCGCAAACATTAGAAGCACAGTGACAGGATATCTCTGATAAGTTTTAAAATTTTCTTCTCGCCATAGTGTACTGTAAATTCATGGAATTAATCACATATCCTCAGACTGTCTTGTTCTGTGTTTGGTGTGAATTTGTGGTTTCTGCTTGGAGGTGTATGAATTTGTTTACAGCCCGTTTTGAAAAAAAAAAACACATAAAAAAAAAAAAGCCGACTTCCTGTTGGTCGTAGCTAATGTCTGTAAATTAGAAAGTTGTCCGGCTTAATGTGAACAATTTATGTACCAAGTTTGGTGTCTGTAGCTATCATTATATATATATAATCATTAATAATTATATTCCATTTAATGTTGATCAATATTAATTCCAAAATGTGTTAATATATTATTAAATTTTAAAGTTTCTCTTTTGAACATGACTATTTTTCTAACATTAAAAATATTTTGTTCATTGTTAGTTCATTGTAAGTTCATACTATCAATGAAGAATTAACATGCTGTAAAAAATTATATTTTTCATTGTTAGTTCATGTTAATTAATGCATTCCCTACTGTTAACAATTGAGACTTAATTATAAAGTGTTATGAAAACCTTTAATGCTTTATAAGCATTTTTTAAAGATTTAAAAAAAACAGACCCTCTCTCTCTTTCTCTCTCTCACCCAGCTCCTCAATCCACACAGTCACTCACACCCCACCCCACCCCCACCCCCTCACTCAGCTGCAGGCTGACAGGGAACTCTCACTCATAGAAGCATTGTAACAACTGTCTGATAGTTTTTAAATTTTCTCCTCTGCATAGTGTATTGTAAATTCATGAAATTAATCACATATCCTCAGACTGTATTGTTCTGTGTATGTAATTTTTTATGAAGTGTTTGGAAGCTGCTCTTAAAAGATAAAAAAAAAAAAAAAATCTCTTTTTTACTGTAACTTTAATAAATTGCCATTAAATCATCGTTCAAGATATCCTAAATCCGTCCGCAATTTAGCATCTTCAGTATTTTGGCATCATGAGAAAAAATGTTTGGTGTGATTTACGTGTTTCTGCTTTGAGGAGTATGAATTTGTTTACAGCCCGTTTTAAAAAAAAACCCACATTAAAATAAATATAGCCGACGTCCTGTTGGTCGTAGCTAATGACTGTAAATTAGAAAGTTGTCCGGATTAATAAAAACAATTTATGTACCGAGTTTGGTGTCTGTAGCTAAAACTAACCCCCCCATTTTTGACAAAAGGTGGCGCTATAGAGTGCCTCTTCCACGCCCGTTTATGAGCTTTTTCCAGTGTCTAACTATCATTAATACTCATATGTGTGTTGAGTTTCATGACATTCTAAACATGTTATCTGCCTCAAAATCACCAGAAACGAATTTTCAACTTTGACACGTTGCCATGGCAACATAAGTTTAGATATCAATATTGCCTTCACAGTTTTACATCGGCCGTGTTTTGACATTATTCTGGTGAAGTTTGAAGCAAATCGAGTAAAAATAAGATGCTGAATTCAAAGCATTTTGAAAACGACACACTTCCTGCAGCCAGTTGGTGGCGCTATAACTTTCAGTCATTATAGTCACATCTATCCGATCGGCATCATACAACGAACAAATCACTGAAGTTTGATCAACATCATACAATGTATGTGGACGTTATTAGGCATTTCCTGGGTCTCATTTTTCGCCATAACTTCATCGCCTCGCCACGGGCAAACCGTTCGACATATCAAAAATATCTTCGCAATTTAGCGTCCCCAATGTCTTGAGATCATGTTCACCGAGTTTGGTGGCAATCGTATGGAAATCCTCAGAGGAGTATATCAAATTCCAGAGCATGCGCTTTTTAAACAGCCCTGAATAGCCGACTTCCTGTTGGGCGGAGCCTATGACATGCTGCGCGGAAGTTGTTCGGCTCAATGAGTTCTATATGTGTACCGAGTTTCATATGAATACGTGCAAGTATGTGTGAGCTATACATCAAGCTTTCTGACAATTTTCCAGGGGGCGCCGTAGAGCCCCTGTGCCACGCCCGGGTCCCAGCCTCAGCGGCGTCCTAATGGCCGCAGGTTCCAACGTGCGTGCCAATTTTCGAGAGTTTTCGGGCACGTTAAGGCCCCCAAAAGTGCCCGGATGATTGAAATAAAAAAAAAAAAAAAAAAAAAAAAAAAAAAAAAAAAAAAAAAATAATAATCCTTAGAAGAACAATAGGGCCCTGCGCCTTACTGGCTTGGGCCCTAATAATCCTTAGAAGAACAATAGGGCCCTGCGCCTTACTGGCTTGGGCCCTAATAACAAAATACAGTTGTAATTACAATCAAGTGCTTTATGTATGTTAGTCAACACATCAAAATATGTGGCCTTCTTTAAAGTGTATATATCAGCTACTTTAAAACAGCTTTGTATGTAGCTCATCCAATTGTATTTTAGAGCCAGCTAAAAGACTGAGGGATGAAGGGATTTTTTTTTTCCCGAGTGCAGTGAGTGTAGAGTGGAAAGAAAAAAAGAAAAGATCATGACAGCTTTGTATCATCATCACTCCCGTTGATTGCTGTGAAGACATTTGTTAAGTCCAAGGTCTACTCAAAACCTGTTTCATCTTTTTTTTTTTCCCTCACACATTTGTTCTCTTTCTATCTCTCGCACCAGTGGGGAGTCCCATCGCAATCACTGTTTTTCTGTGAAATTTGCTATGCTAATTCTATGTGCTATTTTGTGTATTTTATTTCCTGTGTGATAGAGAGTTGTGTTACTCACTGTCTGGAGAATGTTTAATTGCATGTTTGTTCATTAGGGCCCAAGCCAGTAAGGCGCAGGGCCCTATTGTTCTTCTAAGGATTATTAGGGCCCAAGCCAGTAAGGCGCAGGGCCCTATTGTTCTTCTAAGGATTATTAGGGCCCAAGCCAGTAAGGCGCAGGGCCCTATTGTTCTTCTAAGGATTATTATTTTTTTATTTTTTTTTTTTTTTTTATTTCAATCATCCGGGCACTTTTGGGGGCCTTAACGTGCCCGAAAACTCTTGAAAATCGGCACGCACATTGGAACCTGCGGCCATTAGGACGCCGCTGAGGCTGGGACCCGGGCGTGGCACAGGGGCTCTACGGCGCCCCCTGGAAAATTGTCAGAAAGCTTGATGTATAGCTCACACATACTTGCACGTATTCATATGAAACTCGGTACACATATAGAACTCATTGAGCTGAACAACTTTCACGCTGCATGTCTTAGGCTCCGCCCAACAGGAAGTCGGCTATTCAGGGCTGTTTAAAAAGCGCATGCTCTGGAATTTGATATACTCCTCTGAGGATTTCCATATGATTGCCACCAAACTCGGTGAACATGATCTCAAGACATTGGGGACGCTAAATTGCGAAGATATTTTTGATATGTCGAACGGTTTGCCCGTGGCGAAGCGATGAAGTTATGGCGAAAAATGAGACCCAGGAAATGCCTAATAACGTCAACATACATTGTATGATGTAGATCAAACTCCAGTGGTTTGTTCGTTGTATGATGCCGATCGGATAGATGTGACTATTATGACTGAAAGTTATAGCGCCACCAACTGGCTGCAGGAAGTGTGTCGTTTTCAAAATGATTTGAATTCAGCATCTTATTTTTACTCGATTTGCTTCAAACTTCACCAGAATAATGTCAAAACACGGCCGATGTAAAACTGTGAAGGGAATATTGATATCTAAAATTATGTTGCCATGGCAACGTGTCAAAGTTGAAAATTCGTTTCTGGTGATTTTGAGGCAGATAACATGTTTAAAATGTCATGAAACTCAACACACATATCCATTTTAATGATAGTTAGACACTGGAAAAAGCTCATAAACGGGCGTGGAAGAGGCACTCTATAGCGCCACCTTTTGTCAAAAATGGGGGGGTTAGTTTTAGCTACAGACACCAAACTCAGTACATAAATTGTACTTATTAATCCGGACAACTTTCTAATTTACAGTCATTAGCTACGACCAACAGGACGTCGGCTATATTTATTTTAATGTGGGTTTTTTTTTAAAACGGGCTGTAAACAAATTCATACTCCTCCAAACAGAAACACGGAAATCACACCAAACATTTTTTCTCATGATGCCAAAATACTGAAGATGCTAAATTGCGGACGGATTTAGGATATCTTGAACGATGATTTAATGGCAATTTATTAAAGTTACAGTAAAAAATTTTTTTTTTTTTTTTTTTTTTATCTTTTAAGAGCAGCTTCCAAACACTTCATAAAAAATTACATACACAGAACAATACAGTCTGAGGATATGTGATTAATTTCATGAATTTACAATACACTATGCAGAGGAGAAAATTTAAAAACTATCAGACAGTTGTTACAATGCTTCTATGAGTGAGAGATCCCTGCCAGCCTGCAGCTGAGTGAGGGGTGGGGGTGGGGTGGGGTGTGAGTGACTGTGTGGATTGAGGAGCTGGGTGAGAGAGAGAAAGAGAGAGAGGGTCTGTTTTTTTTAAATCTTTAAAAAATGCTTATAAAGCATTAAAGGTTTTCATAACACTTTATAATTAAGTCTCATTTGTTAACAGTAGGGAATGCATTAATTAACATGAACTAACAATGAAAAATATAATTTTTTACAGCATGTTAATTCTTCATTGATAGTATGAACTTACAATGAACTAACAATGAACAAAATATTTTTAATGTTAGAAAAATAGTCATGTTCAAAAGAGAAACTTTAAAATTTAATAATATATTAACACATTTTGGAATTAATATTGATCAACATTAAATGGAATATAATTATGAATGATTATATATATATAATGATAGCTACAGACACCAAACTTGGTACATAAATTGTTCACATTAAGCCGGACAACTTTCTAATTTACAGACATTAGCTACGACCAACAGGAAGTCGGCTTTTTTTTTTATGTGTTTTTTTTTTTCAAAACGGGCTGTAAACAAATTCATACACCTCCAAGCAGAAACCACAAATTCACACCAAACACAGAACAAGACAGTCTGAGGATATGCGATTAATTCCATGAATTTACAGTACACTATGGCGAGAAGAGAATTTTTAAACTTATCAGAGTTCTCCTGTCTCTGTGCTTCTAATGTGTGCGGTAGGTGACTGGGTGAGTGACTGACTGTGTGAGTTCAGTGAGTGTGGAGGGGGAGAGAGAGAGAGAGAGAGAGAGAGAGAGTCTGTTTAAACTTCTCAATAAAATCCTTAAAAAATGCTTAAAGCATTAAAGGTTTTGATAACACTTTATAATTGAGTCTCATTTGTTAACAGTAGGGAATGCATTAATTAACATGAACTAACAATGAAAAATATATTTTTTAAAGCATGTTAATTCTTCATTGATAGTATGAACTTACAACGAACTAACAATGAACAAAATATTTTTAATATTAGAAAAATAGTCATGTTCAAAAGATAAAACTTTAAAATTTAATATATTAACACATTTTGGAATTGATTTTAAACATTAAAACATTGATTTCAACATTAAATGGTATATATTTATTAATGATGTAAATTAACAACAGTTAAATAATGTTGTTTTTTAACATTGGTTAATTCACAAATAACATTAAATATTAACAATATATTTTTTACTTTATTCATTTGTGTTAGAAAAAAATATTCATTTTAGTTAATGGAAAAATAAATCATTAAAAAATGCTTATAAATCATTAAAACCTTTGGTAACTATAATAATTTCTCATTTGTTAGCATTAGTAAATGCATTAACTAACATCAACTACCAATGAAAAATATATTTTCATAGAATTTAAAGTTTTATATGTTGTTCTGTGTGTGTGTGTTTCACAGAGTTGATGGTTTGGATTAACCCTTTAATTGCCGTATCCCTTAAAACCAAACTGCCAGAGGGTTACTGTGATGCTTGTGCTCGCTGGGCACCGTTTTATCGATGCCACCGGGGTGGCGTATGCTGACGGCTTGGGCCCGTCATCGCTGCTCGCAGCTATATTTATTTTTATTTTTTTTTATTTTTTTTTTTTTTATTTCAATCATCCGGGCACTTTTGGGGGCCTTAACGTGCCCGAAAACTCTCGAAAATTGGCACGCACGTTGGAACCTGCGGCCATTAGGACGCCGCTTAGGCTGGGACCCGGGCGTGGCACAGGGGCTCTACGGCGCCCCCTGGAAAATTGTCAGAAAGCTTGATGTATAGCTCACACATACTTGCACGTATTCATATGAAACTCGGTACACATATAGAACTCATTGAGCCGAACAACTTCCGCGCAGCATGTCATAGGCTCCGCCCAACAGGAAGTCGGCTATTCAGGGCTGTTTAAAAAGCGCATGCTCTGGAATTTGATATACTCCTCTGAGGATTTCCATACGATTGCCACCAAACTAGGTGAACATGATCTCAAGACATTGGGGACGCTAAATTGCGAAGATATTTTTGATATGTCGAACGGTTTGCCCGTGGCGAGGCGATGAAGTTATGGCGAAAAATGAGACCCAGGAAATGCCTAATAACGTCCACATACATTGTATGATGTATATCAAACTTCAGTGATTTGTTCGTTGTATGATGCCGATCGGATAGATGTGACTATTATGACTGAAAGTTATAGCGCCACCAACTGGCTGTAGGAAGTGTGTCGTTTTCAAAATGCTTTGAATTCAGCATCTTCTTTTACCTCGATTTGCTTCAAACTTCACCAGAATAATGTCAAAACACGGCCGATGTAAAACTGTGAAGGGAATATTGATATCTAAAATTATGTTGCCATGGCAACGTGTCAAAGTTGAAAATTCGTTTCTGGTGATTTTGAGGCAGATAACATGTTTAGAATGTCATGAAACTCAACACACATATCAGTATTAATGATAGTTAGACACTGGAAAAAGCTCATAAACGGGCGTGGAAGAGGTACTCTATAGCGCCACCTTTTGTCAAAAATGAGGGGGTTAGTTTTAGCTACAGACACCAAACTCGGTACATAAATTGTTCTTATTAATCCGGACAATTTTCTAATTTACAGTCATTAGCTACGACCAACAGGAAGTCGGCTATATTTATTTTAATGTGGGTTTTTTTTAAAAACGGGCTGTAAACAAATTAATACTCCTCCAAGCAGAAACACGGAAATCACACCAAACATTTTTTATCATGATGCCAAAATACTGAAGATGCTAAATTGCGGACGGATTTAGGATATCTTGAACGATGATTTAATGGCAATTTATTAAAGTTACAGTAAAAAAGATAATTTTTTTTTTTTTTTATCTTTTAAGAGCAGCTTCCAAACACTTCATAAAAAATTACATACACAGAACAATACAGTCTGAGGATATGTGATTAATTTCATGAATTTACAATACACTATGCTTAGGAGAAAATTTAAAAACTATCAGAGAGCTCTTAGACTGCTTCTGAGTGAGAGATCCCTGTCAGCCTGCAGCTGAGTGAGGGGTGGGGTGGGGTGGGGTGTGAGTGACTGTGTGAGTGACTGTGTGGATTGAGGAGCTGGGTGAGAGAGAGAAAGAGAGAGAGGGTCTGTTTTTTAAAATCTTTAAAAAATGCTTATAAATCATTAAATAAGGTCTCAATTCTTAACATTAGGAAATGCATTAATTAACGTGAACTAACAATGAAAAATATATTTTTACATCATGTTAATTCTTCCATGATAGTATGAACTAACAAAGAACAATTTTTTTAAAGCATTTATTAATCTTTTTAATGTTAGAAAAATAGTCATGTTCAAAAGATAAACTTTCAAATGTAATAATATATTAACACATTTTGGAATTAATATTGATCAACATTAAATGGTATATAATTATTAATGTTTATATATATATAATGATAGCTACAGACACCAAACTCGGTACATAAATTGTTCTTATTAATCCGGACAACTTTCTAATTTACAGTCATTAGCTACGACCAACAGGAAGTCGGCTATATTTATTTTAATGTGGGTTTTTTTTTTAAACGGGCTGTAAACAAATTCATACTCCTCCAAACAGAAACACGGAAATCACACCAAACATTTTTTCTCATGATGCCAAAATACTGATGATGCTAAATTGCGGACGGATTTAGGATATCTTGAACGATGATTTAATGGAAATTTATTAAAGTTACAGTAAACAAGAAAAAACATTTTTTTTTTATCTTTTAAGAGCAGCTTCCAAACACTTCATAAAAAATTACATACACAGAACAATACAGTCTGAGGTTATGGGATTAATTTCATGAATTTACAATACACTATGCGGAGGAGAAAATTTAAAAACTATCAGAGCTGCTTTTGAGTGAGAGCTCCCTGCCAGCCTGCCTCTGAGTGAGAGCTCCCTGTCACTGCTGCTGAGTGAGGGGTGGGGGTGGGCTGTGAGTGACTGTGTGAGTGACTGTGTGGATTGAGTGTGGATTGAGGCAGTGGGTGAGAGAGAGAAAGAGAGAGAGGGTCTGTTTTTTAAAATCTTAAAAAAATGCTTATAAATCATTAAAGATTTTGATAACACTTTATAATAAGGTCTCATTTCTTAACATTAGGAAATGCATTAATTAACGTGAACTAACAATGAAAAATATATTTTTACAGCATGTTAATTCTTCCATGATAGTATGAAATAACAAAGAGCAATTTTTTTTAAAGCATTTATTAATCTTTTTAATGTTAGAAAAATAGTCATGTTCAAAAGATAAACTTTAAAATTTAATAATATATTAACACATTTTGGAATTAATATTGATCAACATTAAATGGTATATAATTATTAATTTGTATATATATATATATATATATATGATAGCTACAGACACCAAACTCGGTATATAAATTGTTCTTATTAATCCGGACAACTTTCTAATTTACAGTCATTAGCTACGACCAACAGGAAGTCGGCTATATTTATTTTAATGTGTGTTTTTTTTTTTTAAACGGGCTGTAAACAAATTCATACTCCTCCAATCAGAAACACGGAAATCACACCAAACATTTTTTGTCATGATGCCAAAATACTGATGATGCTAAATTGCGGACGGATTTAGGATATCTTGAACGATGATTTAATGGCAATTTATTAAAGTTACAGTAAAAAAGAACACTTTTTTTTTTTATCTTTTAAGAGCAGCTTCCAAACACTTCATAAAAAATTACATACACAGAACAAGACAGTCTGAGGATATGTGATTATTTCATGAATTTACAATACACTATGGCGAAAAGAAAATTTTCAAACTTATCAGAGTTCTCCTGTCACTGTGCTTCTAATGTGTGCGGTGGGTGACTGGGTGGGTGACTGACTGTGTGAGTTTAGTGAGTGTGGAGGGGGAGGGGGAGAGAAAGAGAGAGAGAGAGAGGGTCTGTTTAAACTTCTCAATAAAATCCTTAAAAAATGCTTATAAAGCATTAAAGGTTTTGATAACACTTTATAATAAGGTCTCATTTCTTAACATTAGGAAATGCATTAATTAACGTGAACTAACAATGAAAAATATATTTTTACAGCATGTTAATTCTTCCAGGATAGTATGAACTAACAAAGAACAATTTTTTTTTAAAGCATTTATTAATCTTTTTAATGTTAGAAAAATAGTCATGTTCAAAAGATAAACTTTAAAATTTAATAATATATTAACACATTTTGGAATTAATATTGAACAACATTAAATGGTATATAATT
Organism: Barbus barbus; assembly: GCF_936440315.1. Taxonomy (NCBI): domain Eukaryota; kingdom Metazoa; phylum Chordata; class Actinopteri; order Cypriniformes; family Cyprinidae; genus Barbus; species Barbus barbus. The sequence continues at coordinate 8,012,334 of NC_136755.1, forward strand.
ATTAATGTTTATATATATATATATATAATGATAGCTACAGACACCAAACTCGGTACATAAATTGTTCTTATTAATCCGGACAACTTTCTAATTTACAGTCATTAGCTACGACCAACAGGAAGTCGGCTATATTTATTTTAATGTGGGTTTTTTTTAAACAGGCTGTAAACAAATTCATACTCCTTCAAGCAGAAACACAGAAATCACACCAAACATTTTTTCTCATGATGCCAAAATACTGAAGATGCTAAATTGTGGACGGATTTAGGATATCTTGAACGATGATTTAATGGCAATTTATTAAAGTTACAGAAAAAAGAGAACTTTTTTTTTTTTATCTTTTAAGAGCAGCTTCCAAACACTTCATAAAAAATTACATACACAGAACAATACAGTCTGAGGATATGTGATTAATTTCATGAATTTACAATACACTATGGAGAGGAGAAAATTTAAAACTTATCAGAGTTCTCCTGTCACTGCTTCTAATGTGTGCGGTGGGTGACTGGGTGAGTGACTGACTGTGTGAGTTCAGTGAGTGTGGAGGGGGAGAGAGAGAGAGAGAGAGGGTCTGTTTAAACTTCTCAATAAAATCCTTAAAAAATGCTTATAAAGCATTAAAGGTTTTGATAACACTTTATAATTAAGTCTCATTTGTTAACAGTAGGGAATGCATTAATTAACATGAACTAACAATGAAAAATATATATTTTACAGCATGTTAATTCTTCATTGATAGTATGAACTTACAACGAACTAACAATGAACAAAATATTTTTAATATTAGAAAAATAGTCATGTTCAAAAGATAAAACTTTAAAATGTAATAATATATTAACACATTTTGGAATTGATTTTGATCAACATTAAATGGTATATATTTATTAATGATGTAAATTAACAACAGTTAAATAATGTTGTTTTTTAACATTGGTTAATTCACAAATAACATTAAATATTAACAATATATTTTTTACTTTATTCATTTGTGTTAGAAAAAAATATTCATGTTAGTTAATGGAAAAATAAATCATTAAAACCTTTGGTAACTATAATAATTTCTCATTTGTTAGCATTAGTAAATGCATTAACTAACATCAACTACCAATGAAAAATATATTTTCACAGAATTTAAAGTTTTATATGTTGTTCTGTGTGTGTGTGTGTTTCACAGAGTTGATGGTTTGGATTAACCCTTTAATTGCCGTATCCCTTAAAACCAAACTGCCAGAGGGTTACTGTAATGCTTGTGCTCGCTGGGCACCGTTTTATCGATGCCACCGGGGTGGCGTATGCTGACGGCTTGGGCCCGTCATCGCTGCTCGCAGCTATATTTTTTTTTTTTTTTTTTTTTTTTTTTTTTTCAATCATCCGGGCACTTTTGGGGGCCTTAACGTGCCCGAAAACTCTCGAAAATTGGCACGCACGTTGGAACCTGCGGCCATTAGGACGCCGCTGAGGCTGGGACCCGGGCGTGGCACAGGGGCTCTACGGCGCCCCCTGGAAAATTGTCAGAAAGCTTGATGTATAGCTCACACATACTTGCACGTATTCATATGAAACTCGGTACACATATAGAACTCATTGAGCCGAACAACTTCCGCGCAGCATGTCATAGGCTCCGCCCAACAGGAAGTCGGCTATTCAGGGCTGTTTAAAAAGCGCATGCTCTGGAATTTGATATACTCCTCTGAGGATTTCCATACGATTGCCACCAAACTAGGTGAACATGATCTCAAGACATTGGGGACGCTAAATTGCGAAGATATTTTTGATATGTCGAACGGTTTGCCCGTGGCGAGGCGATGAAGTTATGGCGAAAAATGAGACCCAGGAAATGCCTAATAACGTCCACATACATTGTATGATGTATATCAAACTTCAGTGATTTGTTCGTTGTATGATGCCGATCGGATAGATGTGACTATTATGACTGAAAGTTATAGCGCCACCAACTGGCTGCAGGAAGTGTGTCGTTTTCAAAATGCTTTGAATTCAGCATCTTCTTTTACCTCGATTTGCTTCAAACTTCACCAGAATAATGTCAAAACACGGCCGATGTAAAACTGTGAAGGGAATATTGATATCTAAAATTATGTTGCCATGGCAACGTGTCAAAGTTGAAAATTCGTTTCTGGTGATTTTGAGGCAGATAACATGTTTAGAATGTCATGAAACTCAACACACATATCAGTATTAATGATAGTTAGACACTGGAAAAAGCTCATAAACGGGCGTGGAAGAGACACTCTATAGCGCCACCTTTTGTCAAAAATGAGGGGGTTAGTTTTAGCTACAGACACCAAACTCGGTACATAAATTGTTCTTATTAATCCGGACAATTTTCTAATTTACAGTCATTAGCTACGACCAACAGGAAGTCGGCTATATTTATTTTAATGTGGGTTTTTTTTTTAAAACGGGCTGTAAACAAATTAATACTCCTCCAAGCAGAAACACGGAAATCACACCAAACATTTTTTATCATGATGCCAAAATACTGAAGATGCTAAATTGCGGACGGATTTAGGATATCTTGAACGATGATTTAATGGCAATTTATTAAAGTTACAGTAAAAAAGATAATTTTTTTTTTTTTTTATCTTTTAAGAGCAGCTTCCAAACACTTCATAAAAAATTACATACACAGAACAATACAGTCTGAGGATATGTGATTAATTTCATGAATTTACAATACACTATGCTTAGGAGAAAATTTAAAAACTATCAGAGAGCTCTTAGACTGCTTCTGAGTGAGAGATCCCTGTCAGCCTGCAGCTGAGTGAGGGGTGGGGTGGGGTGGGGTGTGAGTGACTGTGTGAGTGACTGTGTGGATTGAGGAGCTGGGTGAGAGAGAGAAAGAGAGAGAGGGTCTGTTTTTTAAAATCTTTAAAAAATGCTTATAAATCATTAAATAAGGTCTCAATTCTTAACATTAGGAAATGCATTAATTAACGTGAACTAACAATGAAAAATATATTTTTACATCATGTTAATTCTTCCATGATAGTATGAACTAACAAAGAACAATTTTTTTAAAGCATTTATTAATCTTTTTAATGTTAGAAAAATAGTCATGTTCAAAAGATAAACTTTCAAATGTAATAATATATTAACACATTTTGGAATTAATATTGATCAACATTAAATGGTATATAATTATTAATGTTTATATATATATAATGATAGCTACAGACACCAAACTCGGTACATAAATTGTTCTTATTAATCCGGACAACTTTCTAATTTACAGTCATTAGCTACGACCAACAGGAAGTCGGCTATATTTATTTTAATGTGGGTTTTTTTTTTAAACGGGCTGTAAACAAATTCATACTCCTCCAAACAGAAACACGGAAATCACACCAAACATTTTTTCTCATGATGCCAAAATACTGATGATGCTAAATTGCGGACGGATTTAGGATATCTTGAACGATGATTTAATGGAAATTTATTAAAGTTACAGTAAACAAGAAAAAACATTTTTTTTTTATCTTTTAAGAGCAGCTTCCAAACACTTCATAAAAAATTACATACACAGAACAATACAGTCTGAGGTTATGGGATTAATTTCATGAATTTACAATACACTATGCGGAGGAGAAAATTTAAAAACTATCAGAGCTGCTTTTGAGTGAGAGCTCCCTGCCAGCCTGCCTCTGAGTGAGAGCTCCCTGTCACTGCTGCTGAGTGAGGGGTGGGGGTGGGCTGTGAGTGACTGTGTGAGTGACTGTGTGGATTGAGTGTGGATTGAGGCAGTGGGTGAGAGAGAGAAAGAGAGAGAGGGTCTGTTTTTTAAAATCTTAAAAAAATGCTTATAAATCATTAAAGATTTTGATAACACTTTATAATAAGGTCTCATTTCTTAACATTAGGAAATGCATTAATTAACGTGAACTAACAATGAAAAATATATTTTTACAGCATGTTAATTCTTCCATGATAGTATGAAATAACAAAGAGCAATTTTTTTTAAAGCATTTATTAATCTTTTTAATGTTAGAAAAATAGTCATGTTCAAAAGATAAACTTTAAAATTTAATAATATATTAACACATTTTGGAATTAATATTGATCAACATTAAATGGTATATAATTATTAATTTGTATATATATATATATATATATGATAGCTACAGACACCAAACTCGGTATATAAATTGTTCTTATTAATCCGGACAACTTTCTAATTTACAGTCATTAGCTACGACCAACAGGAAGTTGGCTATATTTATTTTAATGTGTGTTTTTTTTTTTTTAAACGGGCTGTAAACAAATTCATACTCCTCCAATCAGAAACACGGAAATCACACCAAACATTTTTTGTCATGATGCCAAAATACTGATGATGCTAAATTGCGGACGGATTTAGGATATCTTGAACGATGATTTAATGGCAATTTATTAAAGTTACAGTAAAAAAGAACACTTTTTTTTTTTATCTTTTAAGAGCAGCTTCCAAACACTTCATAAAAAATTACATACACAGAACAAGACAGTCTGAGGATATGTGATTATTTCATGAATTTACAATACACTATGGCGAAAAGAAAATTTTCAAACTTATCAGAGTTCTCCTGTCACTGTGCTTCTAATGTGTGCGGTGGGTGACTGGGTGGGTGACTGACTGTGTGAGTTTAGTGAGTGTGGAGGGGGAGGGGGAGAGAAAGAGAGAGAGAGAGAGGGTCTGTTTAAACTTCTCAATAAAATCCTTAAAAAATGCTTATAAAGCATTAAAGGTTTTGATAACACTTTATAATAAGGTCTCATTTCTTAACATTAGGAAATGCATTAATTAACGTGAACTAACAATGAAAAATATATTTTTACAGCATGTTAATTCTTCCAGGATAGTATGAACTAACAAAGAACAATTTTTTTTTAAAGCATTTATTAATCTTTTTAATGTTAGAAAAATAGTCATGTTCAAAAGATAAACTTTAAAATTTAATAATATATTAACACATTTTGGAATTAATATTGAACAACATTAAATGGTATATAATTATTAATGTTTATATATATATATATATAATGATAGCTACAGACACCAAACTCGGTACATAAATTGTTCTTATTAATCCGGACAACTTTCTAATTTACAGTCATTAGCTACGACCAACAGGAAGTCGGCTATATTTATTTTAATGTGGGTTTTTTTTAAACAGGCTGTAAACAAATTCATACTCCTTCAAGCAGAAACACAGAAATCACACCAAACATTTTTTCTCATGATGCCAAAATACTGAAGATGCTAAATTGTGGACGGATTTAGGATATCTTGAACGATGATTTAATGGCAATTTATTAAAGTTACAGAAAAAAGAGAACTTTTTTTTTTTTATCTTTTAAGAGCAGCTTCCAAACACTTCATAAAAAATTACATACACAGAACAATACAGTCTGAGGATATGTGATTAATTTCATGAATTTACAATACACTATGGAGAGGAGAAAATTTAAAACTTATCAGAGTTCTCCTGTCACTGCTTCTAATGTGTGCGGTGGGTGACTGGGTGAGTGACTGACTGTGTGAGTTCAGTGAGTGTGGAGGGGGAGAGAGAGAGAGAGAGAGGGTCTGTTTAAACTTCTCAATAAAATCCTTAAAAAATGCTTATAAAGCATTAAAGGTTTTGATAACACTTTATAATTAAGTCTCATTTGTTAACAGTAGGGAATGCATTAATTAACATGAACTAACAATGAAAAATATATATTTTACAGCATGTTAATTCTTCATTGATAGTATGAACTTACAACGAACTAACAATGAACAAAATATTTTTAATATTAGAAAAATAGTCATGTTCAAAAGATAAAACTTTAAAATGTAATAATATATTAACACATTTTGGAATTGATTTTGATCAACATTAAATGGTATATATTTATTAATGATGTAAATTAACAACAGTTAAATAATGTTGTTTTTTAACATTGGTTAATTCACAAATAACATTAAATATTAACAATATATTTTTTACTTTATTCATTTGTGTTAGAAAAAAATATTCATGTTAGTTAATGGAAAAATAAATCATTAAAACCTTTGGTAACTATAATAATTTCTCATTTGTTAGCATTAGTAAATGCATTAACTAACATCAACTACCAATGAAAAATATATTTTCACAGAATTTAAAGTTTTATATGTTGTTCTGTGTGTGTGTGTGTTTCACAGAGTTGATGGTTTGGATTAACCCTTTAATTGCCGTATCCCTTAAAACCAAACTGCCAGAGGGTTACTGTAATGCTTGTGCTCGCTGGGCACCGTTTTATCGATGCCACCGGGGTGGCGTATGCTGACGGCTTGGGCCCGTCATCGCTGCTCGCAGCTATATTTATTTTTTTTTTATTTTATTTTTTTTTTTTTTATTTCAATCATCCGGGCACTTTTGGGGGCCTTAACGTGCCCGAAAACTCTCGAAAATCGGCACGCACATTGGAACCTGCGGCCATTAGGACGCCGCTGAGGCTGGGACCCGGGCGTGGCACAGGGGCTCTACGGCGCCCCCTGGAAAATTGTCAGAAAGCTTGATGTATAGCTCACACATACTTGCACGTATTCATATGAAACTCGGTACACATATAGAACTCATTGAGCCGAACAACTTTCATGCTGCATGTCTTAGGCTCCGCCCAACAGGAAGTCGGCTATTCAGGGCTGTTTAAAAAGCGCATGCTCTGGAATTTGATATACTCCTCTGAGGATTTCCATACGATTGCCACCAAACTAGGTGAACATGATCTCAAGACATTGGGGACGCTAAATTGCGAAGATATTTTTGATATGTCGAACGGTTTGCCCGTGGCGAGGCGATGAAGTTATGGCGAAAAATGAGACCCAGGAAATGCCTAATAACGTCCACATACATTGTATGATGTAGATCAAACTCCAGTGGTTTGTTCGTTGTGTGATGCCGATCGGATAGATGTGACTATTATGACTGAAAGTTATAGCGCCACCAACTGGCTGCAGGAAGTGTGTCGTTTTCAAAATGATTTGAATTCAGCATCTTATTTTTACTCGATTTGCTTCAAACTTCACCAGAATAATGTCAAAACACGGCCGATGTAAAACTGTGAAGGGAATATTGATATCTAAAATTATGTTGCCATGGCAACGTGTCAAAGTTGAAAATTCGTTTCTGGTGATTTTGAGGCAGATAACATGTTTAGAATGTCATGAAACTCAACACACATATGAGTATTAATGATAGTTAGACACTGGAAAAAGCTCATAAACGGGCGTGGAAGAGACACTCTATAGCGCCACCTTTTGTCAAAAATGGGGGGGTTAGTTTTAGCTACAGACACCAAACTCGGTACATAAATTGTTCTTATTAATCCGGACAACTTTCTAATTTACAGTCATTAGCTACGACCAACAGGACGTCGGCTATATTTATTTTAATGTGGGTTTTTTTTTAAAACGGGCTGTAAACAAATTCATACTCCTCAAAGCAGAAACACGTAAATCACACCAAACATTTTTTCTCATGATGCCAAAATACTGAAGATGCTAAATTGCGGACGGATTTAGGATATCTTGAACGATGATTTAATGGCAATTTATTAAAGTTACAGTAAAAAAGAGATTTTTTTTTTTTTTTTTATCTTTTAAGAGCAGCTTCCAAACACTTCATAAAAAATTACATACACAGAACAATACAGTCTGACGATATGTGATTAATTTCATGAATTTACAATACACTATGCTTAGGAGAAAATTTAAAAACTATCAGACAGTTGTTACAATGCTTCTATGAGTGAGAGTTCCCTGTCAGCCTGCAGCTGAGTGAGGGGGTGGGGGTGGGGTGGGGTGTGAGTGACTGTGTGGATTGAGGAGCTGGGTGAGAGAGAGAAAGAGAGAGAGGGTCTGTTTTTTTTAAATCTTTAAAAAATGCTTATAAAGCATTAAAGGTTTTGATAACACTTTATAATTAAGTCTCATTTGTTAACAGTAGGGAATGCATTAATTAACATGAACTAACAATGAAAAATATAATTTTTTACAGCATGTTAATTCTTCATTGATAGTATGAACTTACAATGAACTAACAATGAACAAAATATTTTTAATGTTAGAAAAATAGTCATGTTCAAAAGAGAAACTTTAAAATTTAATAATATATTAACACATTTTGGAATTAATATTGATCAACATTAAATGGAATATAATTATTAATGATTATATATATATATATAATGATAGCTACAGACACCAAACTTGGTACATAAATTGTTCACATTAAGCCGGACAACTTTCTAATTTACAGACATTAGCTACGACCAACAGGAAGTCGGCTTTTTTTTTTTTATGTTTTTTTTTTTCAAAACGGGCTGTAAACAAATTCATACACCTCCAAGCAGAAACCACAAATTCACACCAAACACAGAACAAGACAGTCTGAGGATATGTGATTAATTCCATGAATTTACAGTACACTATGGCGAGAAGAAAATTTTAAAACTTATCAGAGATATCCTGTCACTGCTTCTAATGTGTGCGGTAGGTGACTGGGTGAGTGACTGACTGTGTGAGTTCAGTGAGTGTGGAGGGGGAGAGAGAGAGAGAGAGAGAGAGAGAGAGTCTGTTTAAACTTCTCAATAAAATCCTTAAAAAATGCTTAAAGCATTAAAGGTTTTGATAACACTTTATAATTGAGTCTCATTTGTTAACAGTAGGGAATGCATTAATTAACATGAACTAACAATGAAAAATATATTTTTTAAAGCATGTTAATTCTTCATTGATAGTATGAACTTACAATGAACTAACAATGAACAAAATATTTTTAATATTAGAAAAATAGTCATGTTCAAAAGATAAAACTTTAAAATTTAATATATTAACACATTTTGGAATTGATTTTAAACATTAAAACATTGATTTCAACATTAAATGGTATATATTTATTAATGATGTAAATTAACAACAGTTAAATAATGTTGTTTTTTAACATTGGTTAATTCACAAATAACATTAAATATTAACAATATATTTTTTACTTTATTCATTTGTGTTAGAAAAAATTATTCATTTTAGTTAATGGAAAAATAAATCATTAAAAAATGCTTATAAATCATTAAAACCTTTGGTAACTATAATAATTTCTCATTTGTTAGCATTAGTAAATGCATTAACTAACATCAACTACCAATGAAAAATATATTTTCACAGAATTTAAAGTTTTATATGTTGTTCTGTGTGTGTGTGTTTCACAGAGTTGATGGTTTGGATTAACCCTTTAATTGCCGTATCCCTTAAAACCAAACTGCCAGAGGGTTACTGTGATGCTTGTGCTCGCTGGGCACCGTTTTATCGATGCCACCGGGGTGGCGTATGCTGACGGCTTGGGCCCGTCATCGCTGCTCGCAGCTATATTTTTTCTTATCATTACTGTCTCTTTTTTTGTGGTTCAGAGATCATAGAGCGTGTGGCGGAGGGTCGCTGGCCGTACCTGCGTCCACTGCTGTGTCCTCAGAGCCACAGTGATGAGTTGGGACAGTTGATGCAGCGCTGCTGGTCAGAAGACGTCAATGAGAGGCCCGACTTCAACCAGATTAAAGTACTGCTCCGCAAGAATAACCGGTACCTGAAACACAAATCAGTTCATACACAAGAGCTCAAATGACAAATGAAATAGAACTTTTTTTTTTTACATCAACAAGAATGAAATTTGGTCACGCTTTATCACACTTTAGACCATTTCTCACCATTAACTAACTAGCAACTTTTGTCTCTATAAACTGCTAATTTGCTGCTTATTAATAGTTAGTAAGGTAGTTGTTAAGTTTAGGTATGGGGTAGGACTGTGGGATCTAAAATATGGACATCCAAAATAAGGCATGAATATGTGCTTTATAAGTAATAATAAACAGCCAATATACTAGTAATAAGCAACTACTAATTAGTAAGAATTGGTCCTTAAAATAAAGTGTTACCTGAAATTTATATGCATATGGAAATATATGTTAATAACAGGGTTTTTGTTTTTTTACATCTTGTAACTAGACGCTGTTTATTTTTCATACATTTTAGTCACCCTGTTGGTTTAGTGCAGTTTATCTACGTTTTGACAATGCATTTTTTTTAAAAGCACTTTAATATAAGAAGTCTGTTAAATGATTTGTATTAGTCAATAAAAAACTGCATGTGTAATAATAATAATAATAATAATAATAATAATAATAATACATCATTATTATGCCATTCATCTGCAAAGTTCTACCGTCTATATCAGGCATCCTCAAATCTGGCCCACTCCTGCAGAGTTTAGCTCTAACCCTGATCAAACACACCTGAGCTGCTAATCAGAGTCTTCAAGATCATTAGAAAATCACAGGTAGGTGAGTTTGATCAGGGTTGGAGCTAAACTCTGTGGCAGATTGGGCAGATTGGACCTCCAGGCAAAGATTTGAGGAACCCTGGTCTATATAGGCTGTGTCCAAATTCAGGGTCTGCATCCTCCTTAGGATCCTTCCTACCCGGTTGAAGGAGGAGGGATCCTCCGACGTCCGCAAAACCTGGAAGTCGGTGTTTGTGAATTTGGACAGCCTACCCTTCTTTCAGTTCCCTCCCTTACCCGTTGCTCATATCCTGTTGCCTAGCAACCGTGACAGCGCCAAGCAAGAAGCGGGAAAATGGACAAACAAAGAGTTATTCTCCTCATTTTAATTCTTTTGGAAGAAATAAAGCAATTAAATAAATTTAATACTTTCTTTGCTCGTTGTCGGAGAGTTTTTTATATCAGACTACAAGACAGTCACATCCAGGTAAGCCATTATAGCCTATTTTTATTTGTTTTTAAGTATTCTACTAATTTCTCCTACAAATTCATTGAGCCGAAGCATAAACTTTAGCTTGTTTTGTCAGAGAAACTCCTCTCCCACTCCGCTACCGCTCGCTTCGTCCGCCATTACGCTCTGCCGAAAAGAATTATGGGATAGGTAGGACGGGAAAGGATCCACCACACCCATCCTTCCAATTCGGGGAAAAGGAGGACGTATTTGTGGGCCGCATTTGAAGGATCCTACGAATTTGGACAGCCTTCGTCGCGGCGCTGTGACGTAACATCCTTCAAATGAGTACTCCGAAGGATGCAGACCCTGAATTTGGACACAGCCATAGTCTCCTAATTCAGTGGTTCTCAATTCCACACCTGATTGAGATCATCAGCTCGTTAGTTCAGTTCAGGGTTCTCTCCCCTAACAAGCTGATGATCTCAATCAGGTGTGTTAAATAAGGGAGGCATGCAAAATATGCAGAGCAGGAGGTCCCCAGGACTGGAATTGAGAACCACTGTCCTAATTAATATGAGGCAATAAAATGGCATGTATAATATTAATCACAAAAACAACATTAACAACCAAAAATAATAATAATAATTATTATTATTATTATTATTATTGGGAAAAAATAGAAAAGTGTTGATTTAATTGACACTGAATGCAGTTTCATAATTATGTGCAAGGAATAGACCACTTTTAAAATTTTATGCACTGATTTGTGGACAAAATTGCAATTCTGTGGGATAGTATGTGAGCATAATGGAGCTAGGAGTACTATGCTCTTATCTGTAGTAAAACCAGTCAACTAAAATATCATTTTAAATAATATTTGTATTAGTTAATATTTTTTTTTAATCATTGTTTACATAATAAACCTTGTGTATTATGGGGGTTCAGTTGATCTTTTTGTGCCTCCACTGCCAGTGCTGCAGTGATCTATGGAAGCCTGTTTCCGCCACTGAATAAAAAATTAAAAAGGTAATTGCGACTTTTTATTTCACAATTCTGACTTTTTTTCTCATAATTGAGTGATGCAAACTCGCAATTCTGACATTTTTTTCTCAGAATTGCGACTTTATGTCTCGCAATTGCAAGTTTATATCAAAATAAAGAAATAAAGTCGGACCTGCAAGAAATAAACTCGCAATTCAAACTTTTTTTCTGATATAAAAAGTCGCAATAACCTTTTTTTTTATTCTTTATTCAGTGGCGGAAGCGGGCTTCCATAAGTGATCAGACACACATTCATAACTCTTTTCTCTGCCTCATCTTCTCTGTTTTGGCCTCAGGGGATATGGTTCCAACATCCTGGATAACCTCCTGTCCCGTATGGAGCAGTATGCCAATAACCTGGAGGAGCTGGTGGAGGAGAGGACGCAGGCGTACCATGAGGAGAAGCGTAAAGCTGAAGCTCTGCTCTATCAGATCCTCCCACAGTGAGTCCCAATGTTTCAAGTTTCCATCTTGCAATTCTGACCTTTTTTTTCTGAATTTTGAGATATAATCTCAGAATTCTGACTTTCTTTCTTGCAATTTCAGATTACATCTCACAGTTCTTGTTTTGTATCAAAATTTTGACTTTGTTCTCGCAGTTGTCAGAATCGCAGGATATAAACTAAAAATTGTGGGGGAAAAACTCAGAATTGTGTGATACGTATATTCTCAGAATTGTGAGAGAAAAAAATCTGCAATTTGCTTGCTTGCTTGTTTATTTTTTGTTTATTTGTGTGTATGGCAGAGACAGATTTCCAAAGTGAGGTGTTTATAATGTTACACATCATTTGTAATAAATACTTTCAAATTTTCTATTCACCAAAGAATCTTGAAAAAATATATCATGGTTTCCACAATAATATGAAGAAGTTTTAGGTAACACTTTATTTTAAGGTGTCCATAATACAGAGTAATTAACTATTTAAGTACTTAGTAGTAGCCGTTGTACTTACATGCAATAAAATGTACTTACCATGTAACTAAGTTATGGAACAGCCTGTAATTACAGTTTGTAATTATGTAGATGTAATAGGCCGAGTCTGTTACACAGCTACTTGTGTAACAGATGTGTTGCAGACATTATACAACCTAATTACAAATGTAAGTACACAGGCATAAGCTACTTAAAATAAAGTGTATCAAGATTGTACTTAAGTGTACTTCATGTGTATCTATACTGTACACCTTATCCAGCTCCACCTTAGTTTGATTTAACTCACCAGTATACACCTTAAATACATGTAATACATTTCTAATTACATTACAATTACAGAATATTACACAGGCTTAAGCTACTTAAATTAAAGTGTATCAAGATTGTACTTAAGTGTACAAGTTGCTGTGTAACAGACTTGGTCTGTTACATATGTGTAACAGTAGCTGCCTATTACATTAACATAATTACAAACTGTAATTACAGGCTGTTCCATAACTTAGTTACACGATAAGTACATTTTGTTTCATGTAAGTACAACGGCTACTACTAAGTACTTAATTAGGTAATTACTCTGTATTATGACACCTTAAAATAAAGTGTTACCAAGTTTTCTGCATTGATAAGAATAAATTACATATATGAATATAAATATATACATGTAATATGCTGTATGTGTTTGTATTTATATATACATAATAAATATACACAATACACACACATGTACTGTATTATGTAAACAAACTTTTATTTTGGATGCGATTAATCACTAATCATTTGACAACACTAATTACATTTTTGTAATGTGTTTTGTTTCAGCTCAGTGGCTGAGCAGCTGAAGCGAGGTGAGATGGTGCAGGCAGAAGCCTTTGACTCAGTCACCATCTACTTCAGTGATATTGTGGGCTTCACCGCATTATCAGCCGAAAGCACACCGATGCAGGTTAGAAACCCTCTGTAAAGGGGTAATTCAGTAAACGCTCCTCAAAAAAAATGTATAGGCTAATTCTGTTATTTTCTTACTGTGACTATCGTGAGTGCAGTATTGAATTATAGCTGATCTATTTGTCGATTTGCACCCGCCACAGGTGGTGACGCTGCTGAATGATCTCTACACTTGCTTTGATGCAATCATCGACAATTTTGACGTGTACAAGGTAATTCCAGATAGTCATTACTTTCACTCCCTGTTCAACAACACAAGTGCTCGATTAGCTTAAAGAGATAGTTCACCCAAAATGAAAATTTGTCATCGTTTGCTCACTCTCATGTTGTTTCAAACCTGTATGAATGTTGAGCACAAAAGAAGATATTTTGAAGAATGTTGGCAACCAAATAGTTTCTGGTAGCCATTGAGTTCCATTGTGTTTTTTTCTGTACTATTGAAGTTAATGGCTACCGTCAACTGTTCAGTCACACACATTCTTCAAAATGCCTTCTTTTGTGTTCAACAAGTATCAAAACAACAAGTGTTCAACAAGTATCCTTTTAAGTGTTTCTCACAGTCTCTGCCCACCACTGAGCCAAACGATGTGTTTTTGTGTGGCGCCCCCAGGTGGAGACCATCGGTGACGCCTACATGGTGGTGTCAGGCCTTCCTGTGAGGAACGGGAAACTGAACGCACGCGAGATCGCCCGCATGTCTCTGGCTCTGCTGGAGGCCGTTCACTCCTTTCGAATCCGCCACCGACCCGACCAGCAGCTCCGCCTACGCATTGGCATCCACAGCGGTGAGGATCACGGGTCATGAAAGTGTTTAATAGAGAACAGTCTGGCCTCTCTGAGGACATATCTGTTTGTTGATGGCTGACTAATGGGGAGCTTTGACTGATGGTTATGTGTGTGTGGGTGTGTGTTTTCATGTGTCCAGGCCCCGTGTGTGCAGGGGTGGTTGGTTTGAAAATGCCTCGGTATTGTTTGTTTGGCGATACCGTCAACACAGCTTCACGCATGGAATCCAATGGAGAAGGTGAGGCGCCTCCAGACTTGTGAAAGGGTTGTATTCCACACTTCTGATCATTTTGCACCCTCTTTCTGACATGTGGAATTGATCAATTTTTTACTGCATCTTTAAGCCTTCTGTATGTAAATGATCTCTGTTATGATTGGCTAACCACTTTGAATGTAAAAGCTGCATCTTTTGGATGATTGATTTGAACTAGTCTGGCATTTGAGTGAACTTTGAGTAAAACTGTGCAGTCGGGAATAATAATTTCCATATAAATATAGTATAGTGATATAGTAATAAACAGCAGCATTTAAAGAAGGATTTATTTCAGTACAAAAACAGTTGTATGTATAAAATGCCATGCTTGAACTCCTGGCAACACTTGAGAAAGAGAAGTTTGCTTTATTGTATTTAATATGCACTTCAAGTGTGCTTCAAACTTTAGAAGTATATTTTAAAAAAAAAACTGTACATAGAGATAATGTACTATTAATTAAATAAAATTAAAGAAGCCTTAAAGAAGTACACTTATTTGAATGTATTGACTATCATATTTAATTAAGTAGATGATTATAATTGTAACTGTTATTTGATATTAAATTTAAAGTTAATATATTTTAAATGTACTAAATTGCTACTTCATTATTACAGATGTGTAATTACTAATATATTTAAATACATGACATAGAAACTTTAATAGAAATGACATTAAAGTATATTTTAGTTTACCATAAAATCCATTTCTGAATATATAAATGTAGTTGGTCACACTGTGTATTAATGTGCTGATAGTTCTGACATTAAAACGGTGCCTGCGTTTGTGCAGCTAAACTTACATCAATTAGAATTTATCATAAGAAATTATAAGTTGTATTTCTTCTTCTAGCGATATAATATAATTAACTTTAGTCACAGTATTTAAGGCTGATTATATGTTATTTAATTTGATGTAAACTAAAATGACACAGTAAGGGAAAGAAATGCAGAGAAAAGTGTGTGTGATTATTTTATCATCTACTATACACTGATTTCTCCCCCATCAGCCCTGAAGATCCATGTTTCAGAGGCCACACGGGCCGTCCTGCAGGAATTCAACTGCTTCCAGCTGGAGCTCAGGGGAGATGTGGAGATGAAGGGAAAGGGACGGATGAGGACGTACTGGCTGCTGGGAGAGATCAGCTCCGATAATGCCTAAAAACTGACACACAGAGAGAAAGAGCAATGCACCAGAGAGGAGAGAACAAAACAAACGCATCTAAACAAGTACTGGGATAGTGTGGGACCACCGGGATGAAGGAAGGTTTCTTCAGAAAAAGACCTGACTTAGAAAATAATGTTTCAAAACTGGGTCTTGTTCATCTTTAATTTCCCAAAAACGTCACGTTATTGCTTCATGGGAATCTAGCGGTGACTTTTTTTGCCAAGTAAACTCAAACGGAAAAAAGTATACTTGAGCAGAATCATTTAACACACCATAAGTGTGACTGAATCGAGTGTTTAAGGGTCTCGTAGAGTTTTGAATTGTGTTTAGTGATAGGTCTTCGTCCAGATTTCTTTTAAGCAGTCATCATGAGTCCTCTGGGTCTGTTTGTTGTCATTCATGTTATTGGTCACACAGAGACACAGTGCTGTAGTCACTCTAGTTTTTTAGCCATGTTCTCGATTCCTCCTCTTTGATGCAGGTCAGTTCAGATCTCTTCTATCTGCCAAAACTGATCCAGTCAGCAGAGGGTTTTGAACCGTAGATAAAAGTTACGCACAGAAGAGAAATAATAATAAATGGCAAGTATGGTTAAGAAAGCATAGAAATGTACAATTGTGGATTTTGTTCTCAGATCTCAAGAGCATTCCCTTCAGAAATCCACATATGTTGATGTTGCAATAGTGTTTCAGAGAAACCAGCACAGGGATATTCTTGTCTTCATTTAATAGCTGGATTTACTTTCCCCTTACTGTCATCAAGAAACACCAACACTTTTAACTTCCAGAATGTGAGATATTTCCAGATGGAACTTGATGTTATCCACTGGGATTTAATTTGTGAATTCGGAGATTCCACTCGGATCCATTCATTTGCTTAAGAAAGTTTAAGACATGAACACAGTTATTCAGCAAGGATGCATTAAAATGATCAAAAGTGACCGTAAACACATTTTTAATGTTACAGGAGATTTGTTTCAAATAAATGCTGTTCTTTTTAACTTTCTATTCATCAAAGAACCTTGAAAAAAATGTCACAGTTTCCATAAAAATATTAAGCAGCATAATGGTTTTCAGCATTGATAATAATAAGAAATGTTTCTTGGAATCAGCAAATAAACTTATTAGAATGATTTCTGAAGAATCATGTGACACTGAAGACTGCAGTAATGATGCTGAAAATTCAGCTTTGTATCACAGGAATAAATTACATTTTGAAAATATATTCAAATAGAAAAGAGTTATTTTAAATTGCTATAATATTTCACAATATTACATTATACTGTATTTTTGATCAAACAAATGCAGCCTTGGTGCGCATAAAGAGACTTGTGAAAACATCTTATCAACCCCAAACCATTGACCAGTAGTGTAGACTGTGTCAAATATCCCTCTATATCATCATTTCTATACTCTTTTGTAATATTGAAGAACTATTGAAAAATATTGAAGAACAAAATAAGTGTGACACACAGCTATAATAAGATAACACTGGTAATGATGCAAACAGCAAAATGTGTACTTCCTTCCAATCAAAGCTGCTACCACTTTATTTACCACCATCAACATGTCTACATCATACACCTTTTAATATTTATCAGCTCTCGATGTTTTGAAGATCATAGCAGATTTGTCCTTGATCTTCATCTTCATTAATGTGTACTCAGTATTTTCTCATAACATGAAACAGCTTCCTGTTGCACACAACAAAATCTCAGCTATGCCCAATTCCACCCAGCATGAAGTTTAAGATCAAGTTAAATCACATATTTCTCCCCCATTCGGAAAACTCACACAGATTCTTTTGTTTTGTAAGGTGTCAGTTCACCTGTGTCTAAGCTTAGATAATGAGGATGTGGACAGAAGCTTTCCCTGCTGCGATGACACCTGCTGAGCCATCGAATCTCACCGGGTCAGTGTCCTCTGGGATGGCTGTAACATTTTAGTGTAATCCGAAATCTTTGATCCACTTCCTGTGCTGATGACTGCATACAGTACATCCTGAGAAGAAACAGTCCAACGATTATCTGGTGGCATTAAAAGCTTTAATCACGCCGCTCTATTTTTGAAATAAACATGAATGTCTGGGCCAGATGTAAATAAATGCAGTGTTTCTCCACATCACTTATCTTCTGCTGTGACAACTGTCAGTCAAACTGTAGCAATGCAGCACGAGGACGTGACAGCGGACGTCCTGTGTCATGAGATCCTGATTGATAATGTCAGATGTACAGTCTTTAAGCAGCAGCTCTGTTGGGAGGGCATGAATAATGATTGTATTGATTAATCTGTCCTCTATGTGTGGTTAGAATAGTTGGGTCTGTGGGGGATATTTGTATGCATTACTACAAAGTCTTTAAGTGAAGTTTAAATTGATTATTGTGTTTTTTTTATGTTTGGGGGGAGGGGGTATTATGTAAAATAAACACATTAAAAACACTGAGCCATCTTCACTAATTCTTGTGCTTTTAATGGTGTACAGTAATGTGGTATTTGTCTCACAAAGTCAGCCTTTTAAAGAATAATGCATCTAAGAGGCAAGCACTGCTATATTAGCACTGTTCAATTATATTTTGGCAGGTAGAAACCATTTATATTGGGGTAAATTGTCATGTGTAGTTTCTGTTCACCAAAACAACCTTTGTTTTCCATTTTTGCAGTTTCTTAAATATATGAATTGTTTTATTGTTAAAATATATTTACTTATTAACGATCAACAAATGTTTACTGTATATTGAAAGTATGCAGAATAATATAATGTGTTAATATGTCACAATATAAGGAATTGCTGCTTTTCATATTACAGGTACATCTAAAAAAATTAGAATATTGTGAAAAAGTTCATTTTTTGTTGTAACTTATTTCAAAAAGTGAAACTTTCATATATTTTAGATTCATTACATGTAAAGTAAAATATTTCAAAAGTTTTTTTTTTAATTTTGATGATTCGAGTTTATAGCTCGTGAACGTCAAAAATAAGTATTTCAAAATATTAGAATATTTACATTTGAGTTTCAATTAATGACCTTCCCTACAGTATAAATTCCGGGTATCTCTTGTTCTTTGAAACCACAATAATGGGGAAGACAGCTGACTTGGCAAGGATCCAGAAGACGAACACTGACGCCCTCCACAAAGAGGGTAAGTCACAGAGGGTCATTACTGAAAGCTGTGGCTGTTTACAGAGTGCTGTATCAAAGCATATTAAATGCAAAGTTGACTGGAAGGAAGAATTTGGGTAGGAAAAGGTGCACAAGCAACAGGGATGACGGCAAGCTTGAGAATACTGTCAAACAAAGCTGATTCAAACACTTGGCAGAGCTTCACAAGGAGTGGACTGAAGCTGGAGTCAGTGCATCAAGAGTCACCACGCTCAGACGTCTTCAGGAAAAGGGCTACCAAGCCACTTCTGAACCAGAGACAACGTCAGAAGCGTCTCACCTGGGCTGTGGAGAAAAAGAACTGGACTGTTGCTCAGTGGTCCAAAGTCCTCTTTTCAGATGAAAGTCAATTTTGCATTACATTTGGAAATCAAGGTCCCAGAGTCTGGAGGAAGACTGGAGAGGCACAGAATTCATGTTGCTTGAAGTCCAGTGTGAAGTTTCCACAGTCAGTGATGATTTGGGCTGCCATGTCATCTGCTGGTGTTGGTCCACTGTGTTTTCTGAAGTCCACAGTCAATGCAGCCATCTGCCAGGAAGTTTTAGAGCACTTCATGCTTCCTTCTGCTGACAAGCTTTATGGAGATGCTGATTTCATTTTCCAGCAGGACTTGGCACCTGCCCACACTGCCAAAGGTACCAAAAGCTGGTTCAATGACCATGGTGTTACTGTGCTTGATTGGCCAGCAAACTCGCCTGACCTGAGAATCATAGAGAATCGTCGTCGTCGTCGTGACGTATTGTCAAGTATGGTGACCATACATACTCGAAATTGTCACCATACTGGTGACATACTCGAAATTGGTGCTCTGCGTTTAACCCATCCAAGTGCACACACACAGCAGTGAGTAGTGAACAAATGCACACACACACACACACACACACACACACACACACACGGAGCAGTGGGCAGCCATGCTGCAGCGCCCGGGGAGCAATTGGGGGTTCGGTGCCTTGCTCAAGGGCACCTCAGTCGTGGTATTGAGGGTGGAGAGAGCGCTGGACATTCCCTCCCCCCACCTACAATCCCTGCCGGCCGGGGGCTCGAACTCGCAACCTTTCGATTACGAGTCCGACTCTCTAACCATTAGGCCACGACTTCCCACAATCTATGGGGTATTGTCAAGAGGAAGATGAGAGACACCAGACACAACAATTCAAAGCAACCTTTATTAATATACATATCACACTATTTTATATAGTAGAATATATATTCTACTATATAAAATAGTATTTTATATAGTAGAATATATATTCTACTATATAAAATAGTGTGATATGTATATTAAGATATTGAAAATGAGTAAACTTAGAAGACCATACGCTTTAAACTGTATATATATATCAAATAATATCTAATACTAATAAAGTAATCTTCCACAACATATCTGTAATTAAAATGTATTATATGCTACATTTTATAGCCTATATAATGGCTTTTCAGCAATATTTAATTATATAAAATAATTTTGAAACAGAATTAACAGCATATAATATATATTTATGAAAAATATAAGTGCCAGAAATTAGCTTTCTTAGTGATATATGGAATTATTTGATTGTATTTGAATATAATAATCATAATTTTCGATTACAATTTTATAATTGTAAAACAATTACAATGAACAGGCTAGTATTATTAATTATAAAGTAATACTTATAAAATAACGGTTGTTGTTTTTGTTATTACGTTAAATATAATGGTAATATATATTTTTTTAAATCTTCGAATTATATTGCTTTTTCTTGTCGAGAGCCCCAATACGACAAAATGTCTGCTGTTTTCACATTTAAAAGTCAGTACGCATTTATCCAGGTTTCATTAGCTTCACTCTAACCCTTTAGTTTACTGTGTGTCTGAGTGTTTACCCACATGTTTACACAGAAGCAGCGTTCTTGTCAAGTTGCACGGGCTTCTTTTTGTCTAACGGGTCTCGCTGACAGTGCCATCACCGTGATTGGTCAACCGCCACGTCAATCAAAATCCCCAGCACGCGATTGGTATAAATGAGTCGCTCCGCTCCGCCTTCAATTCGCGTTCGGAACACTTCCGCTAAGCCACCATGTCCTGCGGAAGTTGAATTGTTACAGTCGGACACTGTAGAAACACTGGAGTGGTCGCGTGAAGGTGGCGAATTAAGAGTCGTAAACACACTGTAGGCGCCTAGGACTGGGCGGAAAGAGGGTTATCTAGTTCATAAGCCCCACAGACCCACGGAAACAGTGAGGGAAGGGTTTCAAACAGCGCCCTAAACCCCCGTCAGGTCCCGTGTGTGTGGGCGCAGCGAGGCGGGAGGAGATGGAGCCCTCGCCGGCTAAGGGTAAAGCGCAGGGTCGCCTTCTGGTGTCCACCAGCCTGGACGCCAAAGATGAGCTGGAGGAGGTAGGGATCGACTCATTCCCTTCGGCCGTCAACATACGTGTCAGTGCGTCCTTCACAGCACCCATTAGCGAAGAAAAACATGGGGAAAACTAAGTACAATAACAAAAGGACGAGCAGAATGGAGAAGTTGACACTATCAGACTTGTAGGTCAGGGCTGATAGTTGCAGGGATGGCTTTTGTTTTCTTATTTGTTCATTCAAATATAAAGGAAGGAGTTGAGGCAGCGGTGCAAACATGATGTGTGCTGAACGTTCAAAGATGTTATCATGTCATACATGTCCTAAATGACAGCTGATGGTGTCAGTGACTCACCATCTGCTGGGGAAGGTATTAAAAATTGATGCAGTCATGCCTTTAATTCAGATTAGAATATTTATGCATGAACTGTTATTAGGATCTGCAGTGTTATTTTGTTGTTTGGTGTTTTTGACATGGCATTCATGCATGCATCCATATTGCTCTGCACTCACCGGTGTGTGTGTGTGTGTGTGTGTGTGTGTGTGTGTGTGTGTGTGTGTGTGCAGCGCCTGGAGAGGTGTGTGAGCATCACCACATCTATAACCAATGGAATGTCAGAGCGGGAAACCAATGATGCTCTCACTGCTCATGTGAGTGTTTATCAATTACACACACTTATGATAACACATCAGGATTCACACATCATAAAAACCTGGACATAGAGTGGAATTTTAAAGTTGTGATTTTTCAGGCATGGAAAAGTAAAGTAAATTAGTAAAATGCTACAAAGACTTTAATGTAGTATTTACTTTTTTCTAGATGTTTGAAAATGTTTGCTCACCTATATGTTGTCCTTTTTGAGTGTTTGTGTAGACAACACCATGTCCACATAACTCTATCTGCACAAAGATATCTGTTGACTCTTATTGTTGACGTTTGTATGATAAATATGGTCATTTAAAAATTTTTCCGCCAATTATCATTCAGCTGTAAATGAATAAATTCACTGGTCAAAAAGTGTGGGAACTCTGTTATCCTACACAATTGGCCTCTCCTTTGCGATTCTTAATGTGGAGGTCCAGCCTTTTATACTTTAGGACATGCAAATTTAAGCAGAAATATGATTCACTGTATTGGGAATATAGTTGTGGCAAAAAGGTTTTGTTTTGGCACATACTGGAAATTCTCTTCGACTACTTTAGCTGTGACATAGTCAAAATTATTTTATAAAACAGTTACTACATAAAAAGAAGTCTCTTTATGCTCTCCAAGGCTGTATTTGTTTGATCCAAAATTCAGTAAAAACAGTAATATTGTAAAATATTATTACAGTTTAGAATAACTCTTTTCTATTTGAATACATTTTAAAATGTAATTTATTCCTGTGATCAAAGCTGAATTTTCTAAATATTGGGAAAAAAAATCTAAATATTGAGAAAATCGCCTTTAAAGTTGTCCAAATAAAGTCCTTAGCATTGCAAATTACTAATCAAAAATGAAGTTTTGATATTTTTACGGTAGGAAACTTACAACATATATTCATGGAACATGATCTTTACTTGATATCCTAATGATTTTTGGCATAAAAGAAAAGTCTATAATTTTGACCCATACAGTGTATTTTTGGCTATTGCTACAAATATCTCTGTGCAACTTAAGACTGGTTTTGTGGTCCAGGGTCACATATGCTAAACAGTTTTTATCAGACAGAAGAATAGCATGACATTTAGCCAAGGCCTTCTGGCTAAATGCATGATTAATGATTAATGCATGTTGAATTGTGGTGCTCAGGTGAGGTACATGGGATCAAATCTGGCTTGCAACTTGTAATTTCCTGATCCAACTCCCCTATCTCCTCTTCAACATTTCATTCATGACTGGCTTGAAATTTGAAAAGTGGATAAAAGGCCTAAAATAAAATTCAAATACAATTGGGTGATGATGTTTAATGGGAATGTGTGTATTCAGGTGTGTAAGGGTCCACAGCAGCATGAGGAGGTTTGTCTGGGTCTCTTCATGCTTCTGCTCACAGAGCCCCCACAAGCACAGAGGGTATGTTGATGCTTCGTACATGAGATCTTATTCACATACATGCATGCATGCATACCACAGAAAGCTCTTCTACTCGCACTGTTCTCCCAGAATCCCACCATTAATATAGTATTATGTCCTGCAGTGCTACAGAGACCTGACGTTGGTGAATCGGGACGGTATGAATGTGGTGCTCATCAAAATCAACCAGATCCTTATGGAGAAGTTCCTCAAGCTTCAGGACGTGTGCCGTACACAGGTGGGCTCCAGTCTGATGTCATTTAACAACACTGAATTTTACAGTAACACACTGGTGACGTCGTGTCTTCTGTGTGTGTGGGCAGCTGGTGTGGTTGGTCAAAGAGCTGGTGAAGAGCGGAGTCATTGGAGTAGATGGGGTTCTCATGACGCTCATAAAACAGATTGCTGGTGCGTTCACACACAGATGCAAATCATGCTACATTTACAGTGTATCCCTACATCATGTGTCTAACTTGCGTCAATCTGCAGGGGGAGACATCTCCAACAAAAACCTGTGGTTGGCAGAGAACGTATTGGAGATCTTAGTGGATCAGAGGTGAGAAGTTTTGAGTCGAACAGCATGCAGTGTAATTGTTGCACTGTCGGCGATAACTGCGTCCATGCAAATAGACCAGCGTGAGTTTATTGGCAGCTTTGTGAATGTGTTTGTGTGATGGACAGAGAGTGGGTGGTGAAAAGCGGGATGTTGGTGGCCATGTCTGTGTACACGTACCTGAGGCTCATAGTGGACCATGGGACACCAAGCCTGCTGCCCCTCAGACAGAGAGAGGTGGACTTCTGCATCGGTCTGCTCAGAGAGAGGGTGAGTACTGGAAAGACTTCAGTTCTGGACACAGTGTTTTTTTTTTTTTTTGTGCATGTTTTTAGTTACATGAAGTACAAGGCTAAAGGATTTTTGAGGAATTTTTGCTTGGGTCTGTGTTAATTATTTAACCCTATAAAGCCTACTGTATCATATTTAACATGACCAAACCTTATGAAAAAGCTATTGTACACAATCTATTACATCATGCCTTCTGTCATCTGATTGATAGTTCAAACTTCACATGTCTTTTTGCTGTGAAATCTTTAATAATTTTTTATGAAGTAAATGTAAAAAACACTTCTATATTGTTCATAATATTTCAAGATGAACACTTACTGGACTGAAGCAATTTAAGTTTACTTGATTATCCATACAACGTTAATTTGTTCATCTCTCAATCATCATTGCATTGCGTTATGTTTTGACCCCCACAATAAAAACTACAGAGCTACAGAATTTCATCTTACTTTTGGCCATATATCAGCAACTGTACCAAATTGCATGAGGTGTTTTTTTTTGTTTTTCTTCCTCCTCGAGTATGAGCTCCATGATCTATATCATACTGTACTGTATCATACAGTATCATACACATCATGGAGTTGACACATGATGCATAACTTTAAATCTGGATCACAACTTTTCTTAATTCCATTATCTGTATAAAAAAAACAAAAAAGGCCAGGAATGAAAAGAAAGATAAATACTTTTTATTCAGAGCGACTCACCATAGACTAATTTCAAGGGCGCTCTCCCTGGAGCCGGCAGAGGTGAAGTGTCTCGCTCAAGGGCACTAAAGCAGGATTGTGATGTCTGTATCTGGGTCAGCAGTTCCCAAGAGAGCACTTTGGATTTAACTTGTGACTTGGGCTTGAACCAGCTGTGATTTAAATTAGGCTGTCAGCAATTATTCAACAGATTTATAGACACCATGAAATTGAAATTGACTGTACATGCCTTATGTAAATGTTCCTGGTCTTTTAGTGCACTGGAGCTTCAACTAACAGTGATTTTGATAATCAAATAATGGTCAAATGACATGTAGGTAAACAAATTAAATATTTAAATCTATAATATACACACTGCTGTTTAAAAGTTTAGGGTCAGTAAGATTTTTTATTTTTTTTTAATGCACAGCAAGGCTGTATTTATTTCTCAAAAATACAGTAAAAACAGCAATTTTGTGAAATATTATTACAATTTAAAATAACTGCTTTCTATTTGAATATATTTTAAAATGTAATTTATTCCTGTGATGCAAAGCTGAATTTTTAGCATCATTACTCCAGTCTTCAGTGTCACATGATCCTTCAGAAATCATTGTTATATGCTGACTTGCAGCTCAAGAAACGTTTCTTATTATTATCAATGTTAAATTTAAATATTTTTGTGGAAATCATGATACATTTTTACTAGATTCTGACTAATAGAAAGTTCAAAAGAACAGTATTTATTTGAAAAACCCTGTTTCCATCCACTCAAATTCTAATGCATAACTTTTTTCTCAGTATTTTATTACACATTACAGATGTTGCTGCTGTTGTTACGGTTTAATTTTTTTTTGCCATTCAGTGGCGTTTCATATTTTTAAATTGCTATGTGTCTGTGTTTTAACAGTTCATGGAGTGTTTTATCATCGGGAGGGATCTGGTCAGACTCTTACAGAATGTGGCTCGTATTCCTGAGTTGGAGTTACTGTGGAGAGACCTGCTGCACAATCCTCAGACCCTTAGCCCACAGTTCACAGGTGTGTGGGAGCGAATTTCTACAGTAATGCATCAGTTTTGGACATAAATAGTACGCACAGTAAAGTCTGTGTGTGTGTTATTAAATTGGTCTGTTTTGTCCCGTCCTGCTGCAGGTATATTGCAGCTCCTCACCTCCAGAACCTCACGCAAGTTTCTGGCCTGTCGACTCACCCCTGACATGGAGACCAAGCTGCTGTTCATGACCTCACGGGTAAATACACACAAACACTGTCACCTGACACTGAAACCACAATACGTTTATTACTTGAAAGGCAAAAACTCCTGCTCTTCCTGGCTGCAGGTTCGGTTTGGCCAGCAGAAGCGCTATCAGGACTGGTTTCAGCGGCAGTATCTGTCCACAGCTGAAAGCCAATCGCTGCGCTGTGACCTCATTCGCTACATATGCGGTGTGGTTCATCCATCCAATGAAGTGCTGAGTTCTGACATTCTGCCGCGCTGGGCGATCATTGGATGGCTCCTGACTACCTGCACGGTAAGTAATTACTAAAAACCTTTGACTTAAGTAATTTTGGATTCCATTTCAATCTGTCTCTCTCTGCAGTCTAATGTTGCTGCATCTAATGCCAAACTGGCCTTGTTCTACGACTGGCTGTTCTTCAACCCCGAGAAAGACAGCATCATGAACATCGGTAAGAGAGGCTGGAAGCCATTATTTTGCTATTTAGATTTGACTTTGTAAACAGACATGTACAAACCACATGCTTTGCCTTCACCCAGTCACTGATGCTCTGCTTTTATTTTCCTTTGATATCTCTCTCTTTCGGACTCTTGTTTTTTCAGAGCCAGCCATTTTGGTGATGCATCACTCCATGAAACCACATCCTGCTATAACAGCCACACTACTGGACTTCATGTGTCGGGTGAGAAACTCTCTCTCTGTTCTTACTGTATCTAAGAGCTTGTTAATGTCATACACAGTAGTGTGAGTAATGGCCACTAAAACAATTTACCAGAAATGTTGTTTTTTTAAATCCAATCTACAATTTAAAACTACATCAAATCAAAATGGACCCAATTATACATGTATTATGGTGCAAAGTTCATCTATACACATTATTCTGAAGAATATTCCTTTTATTTTCATACACGGTTTTTTTTTCTTTTTCTTTTTTTCCAAAGTATGATGACTTTCCATTTGAAATAACAGTGACACTTTACAATAAGATCTTAGTTAACATTAGTTACTGCGGTAACTAACAATGATCAATGCCTTAGTTACAGTATTTTCTTAATCTTTGTTAACATTAATTAATAAAAATACAACTGTTGTTTGCTCAGGTCCATTAAATATTAACATTATTAATACAACTTTAGATTTATACAATTTATTGTGCATGTTGAAATTAACATGAAGTCATTAACTAAGATTGATACATGCTTTAGAAGTAATTTTGTCAAATCTTTTTGACAGAGACATATAGAAATATGTACATTCAGACAATAATAGAAATATGTATATTCAGTATTAAAGTGTTGTTGACTTTAGTTTTTTTGTTATTATTTTCAATAAATCTACAGCTGTTCAATGTTCATGTTACTTCATGTTAACTAATGTAGTTAACTAATGCAAACAAGGAAGTGCTACTAGAAGAAAATGCTGATGTAACCGAAGCCATGTTTGTGGGAAAACATTATAAGAAGATTTTACAGAGGAAGTTCTGTGTGTTGTGAATTCCAGTCTTTCAAATCTTGGGTTAACCTGCTATTTTATTCCACTTCAGGTAATCCCAAACTTTTTTCCTCCTCTTGAGGGTCAAGTGCGGCAGGGCGTCTTCAACTCTCTAAACTTCATCATGGAGAAGAGAGTTCTGGCGTGAGTTTATCACATACACACACTTATTAGCATGTTCTCATACAGATACTTCATCAAGAATGCCACCAGTGTCTTTCCGCTGATTTAGAGATGCTTTCAATATAATGATCCCTACTATCTCTCTCGCTCTCAGTCACCTAGCACCTCTGTTTGACAACCCTAAACTGGACCGTGAGCTGCGCTCTATGCTGCGAGAACGCTTCCCAGAGTTCTGCAATTCCCCCTCGCCGCCCACTGAAGGTCAGAGCTCCACTCCACTGATTCATTGCCAGTCATGTCAAAAACAAAAGCTCCAAAACCATTTAGTCCACCAGAAATATACAAAACAGACATTCTTTTTTTTTCAACATACTACGCACTAAACTTGCATATTAACCTTGATAAACCTCTTTTGTTAGGAAGAGGGATTTGTGAGCATTTTTGTGTAATTCAGGATAAATGACAGTGAATGTGATGCTAAAACGTGCAAATTTAATCTCATCAGTAAAATAAATGCTTCAGCAGAAATATGAAGTGTTTATAGTGGTCCTCAACATTTCTGACTTTTTAATCAAGGACTATATTGAAGGCCCTCAGAGATATTTTTAGTACTTTGCTGAAATGACAAAGCTGCTCTGTTTCAAACTTTTTTTTAGTTACAGAAAATATAAAATTAAACTAAGTGAAACTAAAATAATTAAATATTATTCAGCATGTATATCTATTAATATTATATGAATATTTAAAGCTGCAGTCCGTAAGTCTTGCCTCATTGTCGCCATCTCTGTTTGAAAACCTGGTATTGCAGCTTTGTGCGGCATTATCTTCCGTGCGTGGGGTTGTGCTCCGGCACGGCTCCTGCGCGGATGAATCTAATGTATTGAGGGAGTATGTGTGTCAGTCACCGCACCAGTGGGGATACTGTACTTAGGAATCACAGATTCTAGCCTACGTCTTGGAATATATGACCCAAATGAGAATTTTCACCGTATATTGCCATCTGAACAAGTAAATTACAAGTCTGCCGAATTTCATATTAAGAAATTATTTTAACCCAAAAAGCAAACTATGCTCCCTTCCAACTGGTTTTCTATAAAATGCAAATTGTGTGTAATCTGTAATCAGAAGAACATTTAAAACTGGAATTTAATTTCATTCACATGTTTCATAAACATAATCCTTTCTGGATTACAATCCACCATCAAAATGAGAAATTTAATTATTGTAGCTGCTGTGAGAAAAGGCTATAAACGATCCTTCACCTGCAAGATCCTCACATGCGATAGCCTAGTAGCCGGGAAAACTTCAGACGTGACGTAATGACGCAGTGCCACGCTCTAATTTCCCATGAAAACCTACCCATACCACTCAAATTATAAAACATTATTATAAACTAACTGTTGTGAATCGGACTAGTAAGGCGATAGTTTTGAACACTGGCTGGTTATGTACTTGCTCAAATATTTATTTAGTTTTAACCAAAAAAGTTACGGACTGCAGCTTTAATTGATACAATGAAATAAAATAATTAAAATAATTATTTTCTCTAGTTCCAGAATTTGGTCTTTTGGAGTTTACACTTTAATATTACCAATGAATTTACAATTGATCTATTCATTTGTGATTACAGGGACTTTTTTAAATACTGAAACAGCAATTTTTAGACAATAAAATAGTTTAGACCTTAAATTAAAATTAAGAAGGACACCTGGTTGAGATCCACTAGTGTAGAAATATTAAAATTAAGATCCAGCAAGGATTATAACCTTAAAATGTATAATCTCAAAAGTCAGTGGAATTGAATTGAATTATAGCACGTTTTAATATATATATTTATTTAATTTTTTCCTGTACTTTTTGTAGCAAAAATGGAGGAATCTGTTCCCTTGGAGATGGACAATCATGTGCTTGATAAGGAAGATGGTTGCTATGACAACACAGATGCTACCTTCAGTGACGATGAGGAAGAATTGAACAACAAGGGTAAGATGCTTGCAGTAATGGCAGATAGATTTTAGCTCACGCCTTCAGATCAACCAATTACGGTTTGGCTTCACAGCGTTACTTCAGTTGGAGTGGAGCACATGTTCTCTGCTTTAGTATTCAGTCATGACAGAATCTAGATCAGTGGCTCTGACTCAAAATGATGTCCATGACCCACTTCTGTATTTTCAGTTCATATCCGTGCCATCATGATATGAACCCTTGTTTATCCCAAGGTAAAAAACGAGAGTTCAGATTCCATCAGATTAAGGAAACCTACATTGACGAGCCTGCTGACATCACACCTTTTGTGGACCAATTGGACGAGGCACTTAAAGAAAGGGTTCTGCAGCTGCAGAAAGGAAGGTGAGACACGTGATTAATAACATGTTTTACAGTTATAATAAGATCTCAGTTGCATGGGTGTCAATTTGTCTCTTTCTCTCTTAGTGACACAGAAACGCATTGTGAGGTCATGCAGGAAATTGTGGATCTTATTTTAGAGGTGAGCTTTGCTCAGGGTTAAAATTGCGATCGGAGCTTTAAATACAGTTGATGATACACATTTTTGTTTTTATTATTTGTCCTCTTTCAGGAGGATTTTGACTCAGAGCAGATGTCTACTCTAGCTTCCTGTCTGGCTGAACTGTTTAAGAGTCACTTCAGAGGAGATGTGTTGCCTGAGGAGATCACAGAAGAGTATGTTTCTCTCTCTTTCTCGACTTCCTGTCTGGTCGGTTTGCACATTATTTAGTGGTTCGCGTTAGATATGTCTTTGGTTCCAGCCTGCATTGTGTCCTGATTCCCCTCCATATTTTCCTGTCACTATTGTTCATTTTTCTTAATGAAGAGGCTAATGGGTTGCTCTGTGTGTGCAGGTCATTGGAGGAGTCCGTGTGTAAGCCGGTGTGTCTGATCTTCAGGAACTTGTGTCAAATGCAGGAGGACAACAGCGGCTTCTCTGTCCTGCTGGACCTGCTCGCCGAGCTCTACCAGAAACAGCCGAAAATCGGTTATCATCTGCTCTACTACCTCAAAGCTAGGTAGGATCAAAAAGTCCAAATAATACCATCCAAGTGATGCGCAACAAGATATATCGCCAATCGGGTGGTTTCTATTTTGTTATGGCGATGACACACCAAGCTGATGGTCTACCAGTGTCAGGCTGTAGTTAAGCACTAGACTGACCCTGTCGATGGATTTTTGGCCAATTGAGCATGTTGAATTGGCAGCAAAGCCTGTCGTTGAGGGAGCTAAATCTGATTGGCTGTTCGGCTTAGCAAAGCAGTACATGACAAGAAATGCGGATGTGACAAAAACAAGTAAACAACACACCCAGTAGGGCAAACATAGAAGGCTCTTGTCATTGTTTATCAGCAGTTTCAGCTATTCTAGTTCCCCTTTTTGAATGACAAATACAGACTACTGCCACCTGCTGGAATGGAGAGTTAATTGACCCTTCTCCAGGAGTTTGATTGACAGGTGATCTGACCAATCATAACGCTGAATCTGCCATTTTTGTCCGACAAACAAACCAGAAAGGAGAGTAGATTGATGTCAGAGGGCTTGAACTTGAAAAATGGCGTTTTGATGCCTTTCCACGGGTGAAACAAGATACAGTACCTTCTGATGTTCATTCATGTTTATTTCATGCTATAACTAGTAAAGAGGAAGAGATGATCGCTTCACGTGCCGCTTGAACTGAGGCGCTGCACAACACATTAAAGAGCCACAAAACGGTATTTATTGTTTGAATTTCTTAAAAATGACAATTTGAAAGCTAAGACTTTGTTTCATACCTAAAGTAACCTGCTCTGTCTTGTCTGTCGGCGCGTTGTCAGTTTCCTCTTTGCTCTGCAATGTATTTTTCACTGCGTGAGAACATAAGGTGTAGCGCAAGAGCAGAGTGACTTGTTAGACATAGCAACAGCAACGAAGGGGGGCGGGTCTTTGCGAAGAGTCAATTTTGCTCATGCAGGCACAAACAGAGTAGAGGTCTTCTCGGGTCCTAAAATCAAACCAAATCATCCCAACCTGATGTGCATAAATTGAATTTTTTTTTTTTCTTCTTTTTTTTTTTTTTCCTGCTGATTAATTTGGTCACTGCTTCATTACTTTCGTTTATTTATTTACATAATTATTATTGCTGGCCTGATGGATAGAAGTTATTTGTGAGTTTGTCTTTCAGTTGTGACCAGTGGATTGGAAAAATAAACATGATAGCTCGATAAAAATTTTATTGATAGACCAACAAATCATTGAATCACTAGTCTTGTCTGCATCGCTATTCATCTCATTCCAGCAAAGGGCTTCTGCACATAAAAAGAAAAGCCCTGCATGAACACGCAATGTAATGAAGCGAGTGGCTTTTCCTGATGGATCTCATATCTATAAGAAGGATTTCTGTGTACGAAGTTATCGGGTCCATTTGGTAAAAGCACAGTTATTATAAATTACCTGAGACTAGGGATGGGTATCGTTTGAAATTGATCAATTCCGATTCTGCTTATCGATTCTGGTGTGATTAAAAAATGTTATCAAACATTTATCCTGTGTCTCTTTTTGCAAATCGTTTAGTTGCAGCTAAATACCATGAACAAAAATCAAAAGGCTACATAAAAGACTCTGTTTTTGTGCAAAATAGAGCTGCATGTACACATCAAAGTTTGTCTGAACTATAAATTTATCCCAGTATTTCTGTGATTTGAATGTTTGTAGCACAGAAATAATGATACTGCGTGGTTGAAAAGACTGTGAAGCTGTTTAATTCATATGCATGACAGCTGCTGTCTTTAGGTCAGTGGCAGCGCAAATGCAGATTTGAATGTTCAAATCACACTGACTGTGTGATCGTATGCTGCACGGACGAACCAAGTGATCACAACATTGATCGCATCATACGCATCAAATGTTGAGGAATGAAACAGACAAATCATTGTAATTTAGGAATAGAATCATGCTGGTGTGTGAACCATGTTTGCGATCTTTAACAATCTATTAAATTAATGTCACGTTGGTGGTGACACCTCTGTTGCAACATGCTTTAGCTTATCACAGATATTATACTTGGCTTTTTTTTGGCTTCTGATCGCTAATGTAGCCAAACTTTGGAGCGTTTTTAGATGAGCGAGCAAGGTCCTGGCAGATCACTAGTTCGGGTCCTCACTGATGAAGAAAAAAAAAAAGCACACACAGGAATCGAAATTTAAATTTTACAAGTATCCGATTCCCGACCTTAAGTATCCAATTCTGGAATTGGAATCGATTTTCGATTCCCAACCCTACCTGAGGCCACTAATACTGAACCCATCCCATGTCCGAGGCACTCTTGGACGTTTTGGACCCAAACCCTTTCAGGACGAGCCTCGGGTTTTCGCATCCAAGTAGACCCGTGAAAGCCTTGAATACAGAGCACGTGTTTAATGAAATCCCACCCTGTGCAATTTGATAATCACTAAGCCATAAGTCCCTTTTTTCTTTCGATTAATCATGCAGCCCTACTCTGAGCGCGTAGTAGACTGTTTTGTGTGTTTTTACAGCAAAGCGGCGGCGGGTAAGATGAGCCTGTACGAGTCCTTTGCTCAGGCCACGGCTCTGGGAGACCTGCACACCTGCTTGATGATGGACATGAAGGCCTGTCAGGAGGATGATGTGAGGCTCCTGTGCTACCTAACCCCCTCCATCTATTCAGAGGTAACACACCTCATACTCCAACACCATGTGCCTGCAACGGAGGCTTTCACAACCTTGTTTGACTTTATCTGTGTCTGTGCTGTACAGTTCCCAGATGAGACCTTGCGTAGTGGAGAGCTCCTCAACATGATCGTGGCTGTCATTGATTCGGCACAGGTTTCAAATATACACCTTTAAATGGAAAGTTGACCCAAAAATGTACTCCCTTTCGTGTCATTCCAAACCCATAAGACAAATTAAGATATTTTTAATGAAACCTGGGAGATTTCTTTCCCTTCATAGAAAGTCTATTATAGCAAAACTCTGAGGCTTCAGAAAGTTCATAAAGACAAATTATTTTGTTTGTAAAGATGATCAGATTTAATTTAGGCTAGCAACTAGGGTGTGACACGAGGGTGAGTGATGGAAAAAATCCTATTTTTGGCTGAACTTCCCTTTAACACTGATTACATTTAGATTATTTTTTTTCTTCAAATCGCTTTTAACATCTTACTCTTGTTTTAACCTCACAGCTTCAGGAGCTGATGTGTCACGTGATGATGGGTAATCTGGTGATGTTCCGTAAAGACTCAGTCTTCAACATCCTCAGTAGGTTTACAGCCGTTTTCAAGCTCTCATGGTTCACCATCTGACACCACAAGTCTCTGTTCAAATTGCATAGTTACAAACCAAACGCCAAGTTTGAAAATGAATTGGGGCTTAAGCCAAAAATGCCCTCCAAATTCAAGGTAAAGGTGGAAAAAATGCCCTTGGGCAACTAAATCGGTTACAGTTATCACAGTGTTCTTTGCTCACTTTCTCTATATAATCTATTTCCATTTTGAATAACTTTTTTATGCTACTAAATGAAGTCTTGATATTTATACATAAAAGCAATAAACTAATTCATAAATGTTCTTAGCTTGTTTCGTCTGTGTAGTTATAATATGACAATGAACACATTTAACTATAATAAATATTGATTTTTAATGGAAAAGTTAGTTTTTCACCCTGACAAATGTGAGCATCAGACGTCTTTGCCAAAAAAAGCTTTAGTGTGATATTTAGTTGTTTATCTGTGTGAATGTGGCAGACAATCATAAAGCTAATTTTGTTCTGTGCATCTGTGTGTTTTAGTTCAGTCTCTGGACTGGGAAACGTTTGAGCAGTATAGCACATGGCAGCTTTTCCTGGCGCACAGTATCCCTCTGGAGACCATCATCCCCATTTTACAGCACCTCAAATACAAGGGTGAGCGTCTCTCTCCATAGACACACTTTCACGCTACACATACTCGGTCCACCCATAATCCTCTTCGCTCTCTACTCACAGAACATCCAGAAGCTCTGTCCTGCCTGCTGCTGCAGTTACGAAGAGAAAAGTAAGTCTTTTCACACAGATGGTTATTAATCTTGTCTGCTGTGGGACGCAGTCATAATTTGTTTTGTTTTTTTGCTGTGTTGTGCTGAAGGCCGAGTGAGGAGATGGTGAAGATGGTGCTGAGCCGACCTTATAACCAAGAGGATCAGTTCACCACCAGCATCCTGCGGCACTGGGTGGCGAAACACGACGACCTGCTGGGAGAACACATCAAAGCCCTACTCATCAAGAACAACAACATGCCCCGTAAACGACAGAGGTAATGACATATTCAGCCCTCAGAACTGAAAGATGGATGTGGAGTGTTAAAGGCCCTGGGCTGAGCACGCAAAGGTTGAGATTCAAGCTCAAGTGGATTGAACGCAGGGTCTGTAGCCCTGGAGAAACATGAAATGCATTAAATATTTATACTGTAAAATTACCCAACATTATGAAGATCTTGCCTGTGGGCCAGTTGTCTGCCCACTCATTGTCATGACTAGCAAATATGATAATATTTGCTTCGGTTTGATTTATTTCACAAATCTATTATTAAATGTCCTTCAAATAAATTATTAAACACACTTCCATGTGTTCATGCAAGGAATAAATATGTGGAAAATACTATTTTAAGTACATCTTTATTTGCTCTAAACGTTTTGCATATACTGAATTGAAATAATGATTCTCTAATTTGGAAAAATTAAAGTCATGTGACATTATTTATTTTGTTTATACATTACCATTCTAAAGCTCAGTACTGTTCACAAATCAGTAAGTTTTATCATTTTATTCAGCAATTTGAAATCACAGAAATAAATGACATTTTAAAATGTGTTCAAGTTAAAAACAGTTATTCAAAATCACAGTAACATCACAATATGACTGTTTTTACTGTTTCTGGTCAAATTAATGCAGCCTTGGTGAGCAGATGAGTCTTTCAAAAACATTAAAAAATCTTACCGACCTCAAACTTGTAAAAAGTTGTGACATTTTTAAAAAGACACCTATTTGACTTGTGTTTTTGTGAAGTTTGAGGAGCTCCAGCAGTAAACTGGCTCAGCTGACCCTAGAACAGATGCTGGAACATCTGGACAGTTTGAGACTCAATCTCAGCAACACCAAGAACAATTGTGAGTTCAACATCAGACTCTTACGTTCCATAAAATGCTATTAAATACTCAGTCTAGTTGTCTGTTTTACTGTTTATATTGATTTAAACAATGTTGTTCTTGTTGTATCAGTCTTTTCCCAGACGCCCATATTACAAGCCCTACAGCATGTTCAGGCCAGCTGTGATGAGGCCCACAAAATGAGGTGTGTTTTTTGCTTGATAAAGCACAATTATTATCATTTATTTTATCGTAACTGTTTTTCTTTTCTTCTGCCAGGTTCAGTGATCTGTTCTCATTAGCTGAGGAGTATGAGGATTCCTCCAAACAACATAAACCTCGACGCAAAGCCCCAGCATCCTCGCCACGATCCCGCAAGGGTGCGGCTCCTCAACCCAACAATGAAGATGAGAGCGCGTCCAGCAGCGCTTCGGTAAACCCACGCTCGCAACATGACATCATCACGAAAGCCTTCAGGCCAGCACCCATATTATTCTTATTGTTATTATTATTATTATTATGTTTAAAATGGCCTTTGTTGACTGCTCTCCAGGAGGAAGAGGATTCCAAACCCAAAGCTTCCAAGAGAAAACGGAAAGCAGTAGGATCTGACAGCGACTGAGAGGAAAACCCTCGTCTCCACGCCAACCACACCCAGCATAACCATGCCCCCTCTGCGACGTCACTGGAGACTACCTGCCAATCATCTGCTCCAGCCACTCGGGGGCAGCCTGGCCAAAAACTCTTCCTCCTGTAGAGGCACAACTCTTTCTCTGGACTCGAATGCGGTGGAGCCTGGGAGATGAGCATCTGCCTTCTCTAACCACTGGACTCCTTTCAAGCTCGAGAGTTTGGTTAAGTGTGAGGACGGGCGCAATGGGGGCGGCTAAGCCTGGAGAACCTACATCCAGACAGGCATAGACTGACAGACGTACAAACAAGACAGACTGCCTTAAAGGAGAGGGTTACTTAATGTTCCCCAATGGCCCACCCATAAAACTTCATGGTAATGTACTTCAAAGAGCAATTACCACTGATGGCAGTGAACCCAGACTGTAACATGAAGTACAGGGATCTTAAACTGATTGAAGATTTTACTGGTTCATTTTGGAATAGTGGAAAGCAGATAGGGGTGTTCAGGTTCAAGCCTTTTATCTTTTCTTGTTGAACAGACCTTTCCCCCGTGCCCATCATAAATAAAGATTTGGACGCCGTGGCTCTTCAGAGTGGAGCCGAGACTTTACAGAAGGTCTGGGAGTTTTTATCTCATGTTTGAAATGAAAGCAGGACCTACAAACGGAGGACTCGACTTGATGGACTTTTTAAAGAATTCTTTCTACTGACTTATTTTCATAAAAACAGATTGTAACTATGTTAAAGGACTATGATATTAATAAAAAAGGGCGGAAAATGTTTGGTTTTCTAACCAAAATGTCACGTTTGAAGTCTTGCATTTGAAGTCTTGCATTCTTGTTGGGATGAGAACAAACCTATTGGCTGACCTCAATAGCATACTACCAACACTCCAGTATTGTTTACTATTTCTTCAGTTTGCATACTGAATGTCTGCTTTCCTTGGCATGCAGTTTTTCTCAATGCAATCCAACTACCAGGAGTGCAGGGTTGCCAGGTCTGCCAATTGCCCTTTCCTAAATATCAAAACTCTAAATATGCCATTTACACATACATATTTTACAGTCACTGTTATGCATTATGCACAATTTCAACTTGAAATTCGATATATATATAAAAGAAACATCCCTGTTTCATGGTAATGTATTTTAAAGATAATTTTGTAAAATCCAAAAAAGCTTTACATATCTTTATTGGAAAGGGTTTAAACGTTTTTATGCTTGTTCAATAAACCATAAGCAATTATTGCACATGCACCTGTGGAACACTCCTTTAGACATTTACGGTTTTACAGGTGGCAGGCAATAAAAGGTCACGGTTACAATAACTTAGGACAGTAAAGAGACCTTTCTAGTGATTCTGAATAACACTGGGTTCCTTAACATGCCATAATCCTGCTGCAGGGAGGCATAAGGACTGCAGATGTGGTCAAAGCTACAAACTGCAATGTCTGTAGCATAAGACAAGAGGTGTAGACATGTCCAGGAACTTGCAAGCACCTTGGTGAAAGTGGCATAACATCTCAAGAGTTGTTGAATCTTGTGCAAATATTACATGTTAAGAAATTTGCTGGAATTAAAAGTAGAAAATTAGAGGATATTAATTTTCTTGCCGAGAGCTAAAAATCACCTTAAGAATCTTATAGAACAACATTACTTTTGCACAAAACCAGCCCTGAAACATTTGCCTATTTACTACTTGAGACGGAGTCCAGCAAACCAGAGTCTGGATTGTCTGCATGCAAGTGAACGTGGTTTTACTTCATCTCTGAAGAAACAAACTAGTAAATAACGAAAAAGGTGCACAGACTGGAATTAAAACACTTTTATTTGACATTTAAAATTAGTTTTCTTGGTCAAAAGGCAGCGGGCTATACTAATGCTGATATTGGTTACTACCTTCTAGAACTTAAGTTTTATTTTAGGGTTCTTTCTATTGGGAGTAAGACTCTTCAAGAGAGTCAATGGTTTGTTCAGGAGCAGCTCCAGACCTTCTCTCTTGGATCTTCGAGGGGAGAAACAGTCTTTCGGGCCATCTTGCAGCTTTCTAGCGGAGCCATTTCTGTTGGTTGTGGAACTGGATGTTGAATTTGAAGATGGTGAAGCCAAGGAATCCACCGGCACTCTCCTTTCTGCACACCGTCCCTGCTTATGGAATAAGGACTCTCTCCGGCTGACGCTGGGACTGGCAGCCAAGGTCCGGAAGCCATAAGGCGTGGTGACCTTTCCAACGTGTTCCAGAGACATGGCTGCACACGTCGAAGGGTCTGAGAGATCCTCTGTGGCAGATTTCTGCAGGCGTTTCAGCTTCATCTTTGGGGTGAAACGAAATTTGGCAGAAATGCTTGGTGAGCCAGTGGGAGGCCGATGTCCAGGAGACTCTTCTTCTGGGCTGTCTGGAGATAACAGCTTATATGTGTCCTCACCTTTTCCTTTCTGGCGACACAGCCGAGGAGACATGGATAACTTGGGAGGAATAGTAAATTTCAGGATTCTTCCAGGGGTTAGTGGTAGATTTTGCCTGGAGCCCCCTTTGGGTGTCATGATGTTCTCTAAACTTGCTGCTCCACAAGCAAACATTTCTCAAACTTTACAGGCAGAAACCTCTAGCATCTCAGATTCTCTGCAAGATACTGAGCTTTTATTCACAAGAGGTCTTGTTAACTAAAATGTTTCTGATGAGTAACAGGTGAACATCATTACGCTTGATTGGCTGACAGCTCAAGCTCCACTCAAATCTTTTTTTAGTTATTAAATATTTTCTCATGTACTGTCTCTTCTATATCTGTTAATAAACAAATACAAAGATTTCTAGATTGATTCCCCGTCCAACACAGCAAGGTTGTCCCAGCTGGTGGGATTATCAGTGTTTTTGTAAACAAATATTATTATTTCGTTGAAACTAGTGGTGCAGAAATTACACATTTAGCTGAAATTCATAAATATAAATAAACTTCCTTTTTTTTTTTATTGCACAGCTAGTTCCGGCCAGGTTTTGATCGCATTGTAGATCCATATCACTGCGCCAAGTACCCTTTTTTCTTTTCTCTGTGGTCAAAAACACAAAGTGATAGTTGTTTAAATATGAGTTAGGTATGTTCACCACGTGGTCATATAATTATTAGATTAACTTGCATCATCAACATAGTATTTTAGGTGTTGTCTGGGACAGAGGATGTCTCTTGCTTATATGTTCAACTGCAGAAAGCCATATAGGTTTCAGTTATCATCATTTTTTTAATGGAATCCCATTTCCACCACATAAGAAACAAATTCATGCATTAAAAAGTCGAAATGATGACAGACTAAGTCAAAATTATGCGAAAATTAGAAAAATTTGAATTATGACTTAAATCAAAATTGACAATGACTGTTATATTGGTCTGACACAACACAAGATCTAATGAATTGTGACGAGTGGGCCTATGTGGGACATTCTAAAATGAATTGGCTTCAAACAGTTTGGAAGACCAAGTTCAGTACATACCTTATAAAGCACCATTTACAAGCAGAATATACCCCAGAATATGAACGCAATGCGTTTTTTTACCCCATATAAAACTGTGATAAAGAAAGAAAATGCTTAACATGGCCTAATGGAAGAAGACGGTGATTGAAAATGAGTGTTTTGTATCCTGAGTGATGATCATGGAAACACATGGAGATACGGAGCTGAACTGAAGAGCATTCCCTAACCAGCTTGACTTTGAGCCAGATGAGTGTCAGGTATGAAGATGATGAACTTTTCACTGTTCTGTTTTAGCCATATTTGTATTGGTGGTTGTGTGACAGAAATATGGATCAGAAGAGTTTGTAAAATCTTCAGACTTCTGTCTTGTGTTTCCTCAAAGCCAGTGGAGCTGGATGACGGCAGCATCGTGATTAATGTGCGCAACAATAAAAACTACCGGCACTGCCGCTGTCGTATGGTTGTACGCAGTCTGGATGGAGTCTCTGCCGGTGGAGCAGCTGGTGTTTGATCACACACTGGAGGATCCTGCGGTCGCAGCTGGAGCTTTAGAGAAGGAAGGAGCGCTTTACTTCACCAACCCAGCCAACACTAACAGCAGTGAGTATGATGATATCAGCGTTTCTGAGTCCTGGTCACGGAGTACCACAGTAGCTACTACACCTTATGGAGCTCTCCCTTTTAACACACCTTACTGTTTTTCAAGATTGCTAACACACAATCTCAAAACTACACACCAACTTGTGCAAACTTCAAACTTCCAGATCACATTCAAACATTTTAGTCAAAAAAATTTTCTCTTTTTTTTTCCAGACACAAACACAGATGACACACAAACCTGACAAATACACAGACTACTTTCCTGTCTAGAGAACACTAGTGAGATCAGTTTCAAAGACTGTTACAAAAACATTCTTTTGGGAAACAGGAAGCATTTTGCAAGTCAATGTCTGCAGCATAAATAGAGGGGTAATCACCTGTGCCCTGTGTTTATCTCATCCTGAGATTCGGACTGGTGTGTCATCAGTTTTGCTGCTTAATGTTCACACATGGATCACACATGGTGTGCTATTTGTGTTCATTTTGTGATTCTTGAGGTAGTTATATTGTGTGTTTGTGTTTTCTAAATGAGAACATGGTTAAACCTGTGCAAAATGATGCCGTTCTTCTGTATAGTTTTGCAGAAAACACTGAGTAAATTGGAACGTGTGAAAGCAGGTGAAATGTGTTAAAAGTTGTCTTTGTTTTGAGAACTGTATGAATGGTTTGGAAAATTGGGCCAAATTAATCAGTCATAGTGTGTTAGCAATCGAGAAAAACTGTATTAGGGAGACCTCCAAAATGTGCAGTGCTGTAGTATTGTAAGGAAAATATTTATTAACAAACTACTTTTAGAACAATTCAAATTCTATTTCTGGATTTCTGTGAACTCTGCAATGAAGTTTTCCTCCAATAATTAAAATCGTAAAACTTAAACTATATTATATAAAAATACTCTGTTCAGCAGAGAATAACAAATGTGTTGGAGGGGCCTTTTTCCTTTTTTACCAAAAAATGAAATCACTCTTTTCCAATAAATAAAATTAAATAAAAACATGTATGATATATACATTTATACATATCATGGAAAGATTAGAGCCTGGCACTACTGAGCCTTCAGCTCGTCTGGATTGTTGGATCCACTGTTTTTCATCTTTCTCTTGAAAATATCCCATAGATTCCATGGGGTTCAGGTCAGGCATGTTGGCAGGCCAATCACAGTAATATCATGGTCAGCAAAGCACTTGGACGTGGGGAGGTGCTAAAGTCCTGCTGGAAAAGGAAATCAGCATCTCCATAAAGCTTGTCAGCAGATGGAAGCATAAAGTGCTCTAAAATCTCCTGGTAGACGGCTGCATTGACTTTTGGATTTGATAAAACACAATGGATCAACACCAGCAGACGTCACGGCACCCCAAATCAACACTGACTTCAGAAACTTCACACTAGACTTCAAGCAGCTTGGATTCTGTGCCTCTCCAGTCTTCCTCCAGACTCCAGAACTTGATTTCCAAATGAAATGCTAAATTTACTTTTATCTGAAAAGAGGACTTTGGAGCACTGAGCAACAGTCCAGTTCTTTTTCTCTTTTTCTGTGAAGCTCTGCCAAGTGTTTGAATCAGCTTTGCTTGACAGTATTCTCAAGCTTGTGGTCATCCCTGTTGCTTGTGCACCTTTTCTTACCGAAATTCTTCCTTCCATTCAACTTTGCATTTGTAGATACAGCACTCTGTGAACAGCCACTCCTTTCAGTAATGACCTTCTGTGACTTACCCTCTTTGTGGAGGGCGTCAATGTTCGTCTTCTGGATCATTGCCAAGTCAGCAATCTTCCCCATTATTGTGGTTTCAAAGAACAAGAGATATCCGCAATTTATACTGTAAGGAAGGTCATTTAATGAAGCTCAAATGTAAATATTCTAATATATTGAGATACTGGATTTTTTACTTTCATGAACTGTAAACTCTAGTCTTCAAAATTTAAACAAAAACTTTTGAAATGTTTTACTTTACA
This sequence comes from Barbus barbus, assembly GCF_936440315.1. Classification (NCBI taxonomy): domain Eukaryota; kingdom Metazoa; phylum Chordata; class Actinopteri; order Cypriniformes; family Cyprinidae; genus Barbus; species Barbus barbus. The sequence continues at coordinate 8,054,925 of NC_136755.1, forward strand.
TGTAATGAATCTAGAATATATGAAAGTTTCACTTTTTTGTTACCAAAAAAAACAACTTTTTCAAGATATTCTAATTTTTTAAGATGCAACTGTATACATTGAGATGACTTGGACATATTGTACAATGCAGTCAAATATTGTAAGAACATGACGATACCTCAAGGCCATCCTCCAAGCGTTTCCCTTCATAGATGGAGCCGAATCCTCCCTCACCAAGCGTTCTACCGATTTCATAACAGCTCAGAATGTCATCTGTTAAAAGATTAATAATTGTATTTGGCATGTCAAGCGCTGGCAGCAGTGTGTGTAATGTTTGAGTGTATGGCAGTAAACTCGCCCTCAGTTGTCAAGTCCACTCTGCTGTTGTGAGCTGATTCTGGACTGACTGGAGCTGGAGGTCTTTGAACCTGCTGATCTGCAGGAGGAAGGACTTCAAGACCACTGGAAAGAGGCTCCTGAAGACCATGATCCTCTTGAGACCAGGCAATAGACTATAGAGACTAGAGAATGATCCAAAGAGAATTTCAAACAAAAGCTTGTTCCCCTAATTATTTAAATTCTCATTAATGGATACTCGTGTGATGGTGTGGATTTGTATGTAATATGATAATTCATGACACTTCATCCTACAGAACAGAACAATTCCTCTGATCAGTTTGTTCCATTAATAGTTACTCATAGAAATGGATGAAACTTATGCAGACTTTATGAAACATTCTCAAATGGCCTTTTTTTTACCCTCAGTGTTTCTCTCATATATTGATGTCTGGTGTGAGCTGCTGCTCCACTTAATGGATTTAAGAGAGAGCAGCTTCTGAAAACTCTCCGTCCTCCTCCTCTTTCTCACAGGCATCTCATTTTCCTCAGTAGCACTAACGGACAGATGTTTCTCAGCCGCGGTGCTGAGGGATGTTGGGGATGTACTGGAAATTGCTAGAACTCTGTTTTCTCTTCAGTGCCATGATAAGTTTTTCACTTGGACTAGTAACTCTGTATCAGGAACTGCTAATGACAAAATTGCTCACAGCCTAGGAAAGGCTTGTACTCTATTATTCCATATTTCATAAATTATAGCCTATTACATGTAATTTACATTATACGGAAAAAAAAAATATGCACATTCATTCATTAAACCCATATGGAAAAACTTTTATTAACAAACATAACGTACTATATACAAATAAAATACATTCCCACATCACTATTATCCAAAATGGCATAAATAAATTAATTAGTAAAATAATTAAATAATTATTTAGGTTGAATAAAATTTCAATAACCTTTTAAAATGTGTTCAGATGACATTACATATGGTCAAGAGGAAAATAAAATTTCAGTCATATAAATGTATAAAATATATTTGGTTAAAACATTTAAATACCAGTATTGTTATGGTGCGAATGAGATGTGAGACATGTAGAACGCTTCACTTCGCCATCACTAGGGTAAATCCAAGATACACAGGCAAGAATCAGGTAACAGAGGCAACACAAGGCAAGACTAGACTTTAACTAGAACTATGAACAAGAAACTAGGGTAGAAAACTGGCTCCGTAAAGTAGCTATTGCTAGGAGAGAGATATACGCTAAACAATACTCGCCAGTGAGACCGAGGAAGTCCAAGGCATATAAAGCGTGTCTGATGGCATTCAGCTGTGTATGTGTAATCAGTGCAATGGATGATGGGAAATGTAGTCCAGGGTGATATGTAACAGTCTGTGTGGTGTGAGAGTCAATTTGGCAAAAGAGCGACCTCTGGTGGTGAGTAGACGGAAGACCACAAACCGGATTAGTGACAATTATGTAATATATAGTTTTTCTATTTCTTACTGATTTTTTAAATCATCGTTTTTATATCATGCTGTTATCATGTCCCAAGAGTTTTTTTTTTTATCTGACCAATCAATAGCTTTGACCCACAGTGTTTTTATTATTTATTATTATTATTTATTTATTAACCATTTGTACATGTCATACATATTTGCCTGCAAAGACACAAATAAATGTAATTGGATGCCATCTAGAACACCACCTCCAGACCTGAAACATCACATTTATTCCTGTGCTGCCTATAAAATGATGTCTGATAACAGCAGCACAGACAACGGCATTTATCATGAAGTTAGATGTATAAATTACACCTATTTCTTAAAGTTAGTGAAATTTTTTAGACAGTAAATTTTAGACAAAGTCTGTATTTCTCTAGACAATCATTTAAATGCATGTTTGTTTGTTTGTTGTTGTTTTGCACTATTGTTATATCTTAATGCATTTCTTTTGATTATGTTTTTTTCCTTACAGATGGTGTGGTGATCTCAAGTTCTAATTGCATCAAACTACTTTATAATTGGCCGGTTCAGAACCACATAGGCCTACTATTCTTTGTAGTATGCTAGAATTTGGTTCAGAATTCAACAAATGCAATCTGCCAAAGACTGGTATTGCCATTTTCTGGCTCATGCACACTCTTCCTTTAGGTTTTTGAAAAATCTAAAATAAGAATAAATAAAAAGGTTTTGTGTGATGGATAGATTTACGGTCACGTATATATATATATATATATATAAATAAATAAAAAGAAAACAAGTAGAATATAAATAGAATAGAGAGTGATATTATTAGAGGGTCCAGTTTGTTATAATAAATAAAAAGAAAATAAGTAGATAAACTGCTCGTGCTTCTCATTTGTGTTAGAATTAAGCATTTGCTAAATTATTAGATGTAACCTGACTTATAGTAAATTCGAAAAGTTTAAACTTTTAGGTTGGTCTCTTCACTAAGAAACATTCTTTCCGATTTCCATATGTCTCGTTTGTCCCTAATTTTATTTCTTTTTAACTTTTTTGGGAAAAGCAATGAATTAGTTAAAAATTATATTGCATAACCTACAAGCTTGTAAATACCCCGTTAGGGGACTTTTATTTTCACATTCACGAAATCCGTTCAGGGAGCCAAGTGACGCGATTTTGTTGTGCTCTTCGTCATCGCAGCGCTAATGTACAGTGTGTTGGCGGGTGTGTATAAAGTATTGAATTGTTCATCATGTTTGCACAGAAACCTACAGCGTTATTAAATATGACAAGCGAAATATTCTGTTGATATAGCAGTTATAATGGAGGTGACGTTCCTGTCCCAGACAGCACTTCTGCTTCACTGTATAACTCTGAATTTCGTCAATTAGCATCAACCTATCCAAAATGTCAGGGGGAAATCAGAGCAAAAGTCGTTTAGTGTATTCCAGCCTTAAAGTAAAAAATATATTTTTTTGTCAATTATAAATGTAAACTTTTTCTAGAATTAATCATTTTACTCTCTGTTTGAATGTTTTTTTGGGGGGTAACTTAGGCTGTCAGTTTCAAATTCAAATTCAAATTCAAATTTTATTTGTCACATACATATACATACGTAGTACGACATGTAGTGAAATGTATTGTACGACTGTCCAACAAATTGTCCAACAAAATTAGAAAAACCTCAAGTTTACAAAAATACAAATAGAAAAAGTACAGTAAACATATATACAGAATAAACTAGCAATAAAATAAAATAACAAATAGATATGAGAATAAAAAATAGAATATGATTCTATATAGATTCTATAAAAAGTAAAGTGTATGTCAGTGATAAAGTGTCCGTGTGCTGTGCAGTGCAGTAAAGTGTATAAGTGAGTAAAAGGATACTAAAGACAAAGACAAATGGTATGTAAGTCCCACTCATTTATCCTTTCGTAACCTTCTACAAATTAGTGCAGATTGTACTTGAAAAATGTGCAAAGTGGAAGTGTGGGGTGATGTGATTAGAGTGGAGAGTGGTTTAGACTCCGAATGGCCTGCGGGAAGAAGCTCCTCCTCATTCTCTCTGTGTTCGCCTTCATGGAGCGGAAGCGTCTCCCTGAACGCAGCAGAGAAAAGAGTCCATTGTTGGGATGGCTGAGGTCCTTCACTATCTTCCTGGCCCTGGTCAGGCACCGCTTGCTGTAGATGTCCTGCAGGTTAGGGAGCTCGGTGTGAATGGTACGTTCCGCTGAACGCACCACCCTCTGGAGGGCTCGTCTGTCCTGCATAGTGCAGTTCCCGAACCAGGAAGTGATGCTGCCCGTCAGGACGCTCTCGATGGTGCAGGTGTAAAAAGTCTTAAGCACCCGAGAGGGAAGTCTAAAGTCCTTTAAGCGTCTCAGATGGTACAGACGCTGCCTGGCCTTCTTCACCAGGGTGCTGGTATGACAGGACCAAGTCAAGTCCTGCGTGATGTGAACACCCAGGTATCTGAAGCTGTCCACTCTCTCCACTGGAGTCCCGCTGATCGTGATCGGCTGGTACGACCGCTCCTGCTTCGTACTGAAGTCCACTATCAGCTCCTTAGTTTTGCTGATGTTCAGGTGTAGACTATTCACCTGGCACCAACTCTCCAGGTTCTTAATCTCCTGTATGTAGGCCGTCTCGTCGTTGTCTGAGATCAGGCCCAACACAACAGTGTCATCAGCAAACTTAATGATGGTGGTGGAGTTGGAAGTGGCCACACAGTCATAAGTGTACAGTGAGTACAGCAGGGGGCTCAGAACACAACCTTGAGGGGCTCCGGTGCTTAGGGTGATGGAGGATGAGGTGTGTTTACCCATCCGTACGGCTTGCTGTCTGTCCTTCAGGAAGCTGGAGATCCATTGGCACAAGGATGTGCTGAGACCAAGGACCTCCAACTTGGAGGTGAGTGTGGAGGGAATTATGGTGTTAAACGCTGAACTGTAGTCCACAAACAGCATTTTTACATAATTCCCTTTTCTGCAGTCCAGGTGACTTGTTGTGGTGTGGAGGAGGTGTGAGATGGCATCCTCCGTGGAGCGGTTATGTCTGTATGCAAACTGTAGTGGATCCAGTGTGTCTGGTAGTGATGCAATGATGAAGTCTCTGACCAGTCTCTCAAAGCACTTCATCACCACTGATGTGAGGGCTACAGGGCGATAGTCGTTTAGGCAGGTGGGCTGCGGTTTCTTGGGGACAGGAACAATGGTGGACTGCTTAAAGCATGAGGGGACTATGGACTGTTCCAGGGAGAGGTTGAAGATCTCGGTGAACACCGGTGCTAGCTGGTCAGCGCAGGCCTTCAGAACCCGACCTGTGATGCCATCTGGTCCTGCTGCCTTCCTGATGTTCACTCTCTTGAATGCCCTCCTCACGTCATGCTCCGTGATGGTGAATACGTTGTCCTCACCGGCTTCCTCAGCGTGCATGCAGTTAGCACTGCTAGCGCCGTTAGCGTGATTAGCTGCAGCCTCGAAGCGAGCATAAAAAGTGTTCAGCTCGTCAGCCAGAGAGGCGTCCGCATTCCCCGATCTGGAGGGTGGTGTTTTATAGTCCGTGATGGTTCTAAGTCCCTGCCACAGACTCCTAGAGTCGCCATGTTGGAATTGGAATTGGAATTCCTGCTCCTTTGGCCTGGCTTATGGTTACTCGACCGGTGTTTCTCTACCCAGAGCTACTTCCTACAATCCAGCTGCGTCCTTCTAGATTCAAAGGGCCGTTTACTCCAGCAGAAGATTGGTATGATCATGCATCAGCCTGAATCGTTGCACATTCTTATAAAAGATACGCAAACCACACTGTTGACTGATGTTGTTTCTCTTTCTCTGTCTCCTCAGTCTTATTGTTCTAGGTCATAAGCACTTAAGAGGTACCCTAAACCCACTGCAGATGACTTGTCGCTATCTGCTTGCTGCTAGGAGCTTTATCAGTTTAAATTCACACATCCGTGATGCGTGTCATAAGCCCTTTCCCAATGTCATCAAGGTGAGTGAATGAACACAGTGAGGCATGTGGATTCCTATTGAAATTCACACAAGAAAATTCACTGAAAAGTGGTAAATGGATTGTTTGTTTTCCCCCCATGTTTTTTTAGACATACTTTGTGACTGGAAAATGCCCTCTGATGCCCTTGGCCTGTAAGAGGGTCAGTCCTTCTGACCAGCTTCCCCCGGTGGAGAGAGAAAAGAGCCTCATGCCTAATTGGCTCTCTGTAATAACTGCTTATAATCTTGCTGTGTTTTTGTCATTTCAGTCCTTCTGTTCTTCATTCATTGCTCCTAAATGGTAAACATCTGATTTATGTGTGTAATGTTTAACCTTTCTATTCTGTAGAAAAACCTGAAGCGCATTTATGAGCTTATAAGAATGTTTAACCAACAATCTGGAAACTCCCAGACTGCCAATCCAGCAGAAGAAGCCACTGAGTCTCCAGGTCCAGAAGCACATTGTAGCCTCTCTCCAGGCATGCGTTACCCTCCCAGCCTTCCTGAGGACCTTGGTCAGACACTTGAATCTTCACCTGGCTTCTGCAAAAAGAAAAATGACAAGACTGCTAAATCCACCAAGCATTTAAAACCTCCCCCGTCAGCTGAGGAACTAGAAGTGTTTCTGAACCAGTTACCAACCCTTTTACCAAAAACGATCACAGTTCCAAGTAGGGCTGTATACCTTGGAGAACCTGGCGATACGATACATACCTCGATACACAGGTCACGATTCGATACGTACCTGGATACAGAGCTGTCTCGATACGATTTGATACAATGTGACACGATTCGATACGATTCAATAAAAATGCATGGGCCAGAGCCAATTAGTTAATGCTGAACACATTTACTCAACAAACAGAACTCTGCATTTTTCTTCAATTTAATGAAGACAAAAGTGCATTATAACAAAGTGCATTTTGCTTAAATATTTACAACTTTAAGTGCTCTGATTAATTGTACACAAATTGTATTAATTTGGAAATTACCACAAGTCAACATTTAACTTTCCAAGGGTACAGTCTGAGCTCACACAAGCACAAAATCTTCTTCTTATTATTCTTAACTTCTTATTAAATCTTCTTATAATTCTTTTTTGTGACACCATGTACTGCCATAACATATTTCACTATGAAATCACTTAAATGCTACATCTTGCTTTAACATTTTCCATGAGTTTTTTTTAAACTCGCGGGCGCCGCTGCGCCCCCTAATGGCTGGGCGGAGTATCGATACTAAGGGCTAGAATATCGATACTGTATCTTTTTTTATTATATCGGTATGTATCTAAGAATCGATATTTTGAGCACACCCCTAGTTCCAAGTCCATCGCTTTTAAACCCTTCTCATCTTGCACTAGTTCTGAGGCCAGAACCGAATCCATGTGTGTCTGGAAACAGAGCTATTAATGGGCCTTTCATAGTATCTAATGTGTCAAATGTGCCTCTGATGGGACAAAACCCGGGTGGAGCAGTCATCGCTTTACCGCCTGCTCCAGTCGCACCTGAACTGAGCTCTTCAAGGACTGTTCCTGTGAAAAATGCTGTAGGAACACCAATGGGCGTCTCTGGTTCTCCACAGAGAGCTCAAGTTGGTGCAACCCAGGGGGACGTAATCATCACTTTACCTGCTGCTTTGGCACCAGAGCTGAATCCTTGTTCTTCAGGGCATATAGCTGTGAATCAAACTGCACAAATAGTCTCCTCTAACGTTGAACCAAGAGGGTCAAATGTCATTATTACTCTTCAACCACCTCTGATTCCCAACACTTTAAATTGTCCGACTACCATCATAAAGACATCCTGCAGCCCATCGGCTAAAGATCACGTTAGTCAGTGTTGTGGCACTCTGCTTAAAGTTGTACAGAGGGACTCTGCTGGTCTAGCTCAAATACATCAAAAACCTCTAAATCGGTTTCTTCTCCTTCCTCCAGGGTACGTACTTGCAAGCAGCAGCCTTGGCCATAAGATAGCTGGACAAGATCAAACCTTGAAACACTCATCAGCTCTGAATTGCAAAGAGATGAAACTCAGGAAGCAACAGAGAACTCAAGACACTTTCCAAAGCTCTGATGGGCCACAAAGAGGTCCACCAAAGATGACATCCGTTCATGATGCTCCTACTGAGTGCTTACAAGAAACCACAGCAGCTGAGGAAGAGCTGAGTAGTGATGATGGAGGACTGATTGAGAATGAGGTGGAAGAGTATGGTGAGAAGGACCCCAGAGAGCTGTTTCTCACACTTTCTGAATCCTCCGGGAGCCCGACGCCAAGCATTGAGGGGGAAGACACTGACATGGCAAAAGAAAGGCAAAGCAGCAATAGGCTGACGGGGAAGGAGGAGAAAACAGGTGGAGATGTTTCAGATGGCCTATTTGCACCAGAGCTTCAGGTCAGATAATGTTTTTATACTCTTTGAGATATTCATACTGAATACAAATTTTCTGTGTTTTTCTTTTACTGTAATACAAAAAATTATCATACTGTAATACAAAAAGTGTATTAAATCAATTATTATTAAATAAAATATATTAATGAAAGTTTTTTATACAGTTGCATTTTTATTTTTAAATCATTTTGATTATTCTTTTTATATATATATATATATATATATATATATATATATATATATATATATATAAAGTATTTAAACATTCTTAAGTAAATAAATACTTTAAAGTATTTATTCCTGTCTGTTGGGAATTACTTTTTTTTTTTTTTTTTAAATGTCTACATAATAATGTTATTAGAAGAATTTGTCATGAAAGTATATGTTACAATGCAAAAACTTTTAAAAAATATTTCAAAATAGGCTTCTATGCAAAATATATATCTAATTTTTACTTCAGGGGCTTGTTTTTATAATATAGCAGTTCCTGTTCAAGCATTTTATATTTATGAGATGTTTGATTAACCTTGTCATTGTAAACACCAGAAAACCATTGAGAAATTCTCACATCTGGCCACAAAGACGAGATCTGAAAAGCAAGGAAGTTCAGCTGATGGAAAATCAAACCATCAACCTGCAGGTGAATTTTAAGTCATTATGTAGTAGTCTAAAAAAACATTTTTGTGTGAATTCAGTGAATTCTATAGCTGAAACACTAGTTGTAATAGTTAAGCAGACACATTTACAGAAATGTTTATTAATGTGCCATGTCCTTGTAAATCTAAACTCAGTAAATGTGGCGCTCACAGGTTCTGTGGAGAGCCCTTTGATCATTTCCGATGATGCATCTGATGACGATCCTTACAGAGAGGCTAAAGATGTCGCCTTTGCCCAGGCCTACCTAGAGAAGGCAAGAAATACTTAAATGCACACAAATATTAATGTTCTTTTTTATGTTGTGACAGGTCAATTTTTTCAGTCCAATATTTTGTCTGTCTTTTCTCCAGGTGTATGAGGTGCTGCAGATGGTGCCTGGGAAAGTGGACGAGTTCCTGTGTGTTCTGTCAGAGTTTGAGAAAGATCCAGAAAATCGCATGTCATTAGAGTTACTGATGAGACTCAAGCTTGTGCTGAGCGACTGGCCTGAGCTGCTTCGGGATTTTGCTGCCTTCCTGCATCCAGATCAAGCCAGAGAGTGTGGCCTGGTAGAGCACAATTAACAATACTCTCATATTCATGGCTAAATATAGCACACATAGTACAAATGATGCTTTTCCTAACGTGTGGCTTTAGCTGGCAGAGCCAGAGCAGCAGGCGTTTGAGCGCAGCAGACGGTTTCTACGCCAGCTGGAGTGTACTTCTGGAGAGCAGTCAGATCTCTACAGAAAGGTGGTGCACATTCTACAAGGGGGTCCGTCACAGGATCTTCCTGACTTCAAAGAGGTATTCAAAATCAGCACAAGCAGACAAGCAGTGCTTCCTTCTTATTCTGGCATTTGAGCATCTCTTCTCTGTTATTTTTTTCAGATGAAAGCTCAAATAACATTGCTGTTCCATGATCACACTGACTTGCTGGAGGAATTCTGGGAATTTTTTAAGCAGCTATACCCACAAGTGCAAGATGAGGATCATGCAGACAATGTGGAAACCATTCAAGGCTTGGAAGGAAACCATGCATGTCAACCAATCAGAACTGTCTTACCAGATAAAAAAAATGGAGCCAGTCAAAACAGCCATTAAACATAGAAGAAAAAGAGAAAAACATGTTCAGGTATCACATGAAGAGAACTTCTCTCATAGTTGACTTTTCTTATATAGTTAGTGTCTATAAATTGTATGCATACCACATAATCATAATGTAAATTGTTTTATCCTCTTAGATGGCAGAAACAAAAAAGAACAAGGCCAAGAAACACAGTGTGGCAACAGAGTCAAAAAAGGAGGCAGTTGAATCCTCCTCAGTGGACAGTGAACAGCCTTCATTTAACGCCACAGGAAGCTCATTCTGTGCCAAGAATATCTCTCGCACACCAAATGGGAAAGAAGTAGTCCTCTGGACGAGGTTAGAAATGTCGTGCAACATTTATCTCTGACATTACGCAATATTTCCAGTTGTGTGCACTTCAGAACTGAATGGGAAAGACCCTTTCAACTTAAGTTCAACTCCTGAAAGTAACTGGAGATAACAAACAGTATGCAAAATTAAAATTTGAAATTTAGTGAAAATTTAATGAAATGTAAGGCAATGTAAGTGTTTAAAGATCATCACATATGGTCTCGCTTTAATCCAGATGCTATATAGTGAAAGAGAGAGAAATAGGTCTAATCAGTGTGTTCTGTACATGTCGTATGTGTTCAGTCTTCAAAAGGTTCATCAATGTTTTTAACACAATTAATATTTTTTTTCAGGAGGGTTGCAATAAATTTACCAAAAGTGACAGTCAAGACTTTTATGATGTTGTAGAAGATTTCGGATAAATCAGTTCTTTAAAATTTTCTAAACATCTAAATTCCACAGAACTATTATGTGATTTAAACATTGATAATAATACTGAGAAACGTTTCTTGAGCAGCAAATTAGAATGATTTCTGAAGGATCATGTGACACTGTTATGATGCTGAAAATTCAACTTTGTATCACAGAAATAAAGTATATTTTTTAATATTTTCAAATAGAAAATGGTTATTTGAAGTTGTAATATGTCATCATTTTACTATTTGTACTGTACAATGTGTTTATCAAATAAATCCACCCTTGGTGAGCATAAAAGACGTCTTTCAAAAACATTAAAAAATCTTACCAATCCCAGACTTTGAACAGTAGTGTATCCATGTCAAAATTAGTCCAAATTTGTTATATTTTGTTGCTTATGGTGGATAATTAAAATCTGTGACTGTTTCTTTTACTTACAGACCAGTAGTTTCTTTATGTTTTTCCATCTAAAATTTCAATTCAAAATCCTGTGGATTATAGCCAGTTTTATTCAAATTCACAATAATTAATTGAAAGGAAACCAAAGCATAATTTCAGAATTTTACGCAACCGTTTATTGTGTAGCAGTGTACCTCTACTGAAGTTTGTGCGCACATTTAAATGTATATTCATGGTATGAAATGAATGTTTCTGTGTTTTGTTTGTGTGATAAAAAGGGAGGCAGACCGTGTAATACTGACCACCTGTCAGCAGAGAGGAGCCAATCCGGACTCGTTCCATGCCATTGCAGCCCAGCTTGGCAACAAAACAGCCAACGAGGTTTGCTTTCTTTCAGATCATGTTCAGGTCGTATTTCACCCTAAAATCAAAATTAGAGAGTAAAATGTACTTGAAATCATAACGTTCCTTAAAATGGACTCGATGCGAAATATTCTTTTTTTTTTTGGTAGGGGGGCAAAATATGTTCTAGACAGGCTTTTTGAGATTCACTTCTTGATCTTAAACATTTTCCTCAGCAGTGTGCAGTAACCTTTCATGAAGTCCAGTGTATACTGCAGTCTAAATCACATAGTTGGAAGACAACCAATGTTTCCTTTTTCTCCTTAGGTTTTGGAGCGCTTTCAAGACCTTGTTAAGTTGTTCCACAACTCCAGCAAGTTACATCACACAAGCCAGTCGGACACAGAGCTCCAGTCCGGCACCAGACTGACATTAAATGTGCTGAACAAAAACACTTTGGAGAAACAATGTAACACTTTAAATCTGTTTTCCTGAACTACTTGAACAAAAGAAACTGTGTAATATTAAGAAATTTGGGTAAAAACATATTTATGATTCTTGATTTTGAAGGCATACACAAGCTTAAAACAGAAGACATTAATTGTGGAGTTAGTGTTACATTTTTCTAGGGGATGTAAAAATGTTTCTGCCCAAATCAACAATTAATAGTTTCATAAATTACAGTGAATTGCCTTATTATTAATATGGTTTCATAATAATTATATGAAGGTTGCGCGCATCATTAAATTACTTAATATCAAATTAATTAATACGTCGAACATTAGTTTATTTTCTGACTGTAACATTGCAATAACTCCCAGGAGGAATTTTGACTTACAGCGAAATCCACCAATGAGCGTTTTACATGTCATCAGCTGTAGAATGACAGCCAATCATCGCTTACTTCAGTGACGCATTGTGTTTTCATCCCGCCCCTCACACGAGCACACACATATCAGTGGAAACCGGCCGGTTATGCGCGTTTGTTTAGTTTAGTGTTGGTTTCTGTAAATAGGAAATTATTCCATCTTCCTGCCTTGATGGACAGTTTTATGTTGCGCGGGGTTTTGTGTGTGTTATCTCTCTGTGTGTGGAGCTCGGCAGCGCGTGGACGCAGTGATGTGCTCGAGCTCAAAGACGCAGACTTCGATTACATCGCGCCTGAGCACGAGACCTTGCTGCTAAAGTTTTATGCCCCATGGTAAGAGAATAAGCATTCATTTACACATGCATTTATATGCAATTAAGAACATTTTGTTGTTAAATAATAATAAAGAGAAGGTCTGCGTGCACTGTGCTGCTGTATGTGATGGCGCGCGCTGTCCATGGTACCCCGCGCGATCAAACTCGCTTTTATGTCGACCTTTCTTCATCTTGAAAAAACATTGTAAGGTTTTAATAAAACCTGAGACCTTGGAATAAGTAGTAGCATCATTTTATTCATTGTAATATTTTACATTTATTCCAGCCTTCCAGGAGTTTTTGATAGTTTTGCTGCTCTGTTTTCTTCTCAGGTGTGGTCACTGTAAGAAACTTGCTCCAGAGTTTGAAACCGCTGCTACACGCCTGAAGGGAACAGTAGCTTTAGCCAAGGTATAACTGCATGTTAGGAATATTCTGGGTTCGATACAATTGAAGCTTTATTGATAGTGTCTGTGACATGCTGCCAATTACTACATACAGTACTGTACAAATTGCTCTTACAGTGGAAGTCAATGGGGCAAGGCATTGCACTAGGATACATATATATTGTGTGCATATATATCAAATATTGTGAGATTGCACAAATACAGTTAGAACACATTTATGACAAAGCTGAATCTTTCAATATCTGTTGTGAATCATGACTACATATAAAAAGCAAAAGCTAATCACACACAAGTTCATCCTTCTGGTGTAGACAACAGCTCAATTAGCACTTTAAGTAGTGAAGAACAAATTGAACCAAAAATGCAACCCTCTATCAGTGTTATTTTAGTATTATTGAGATACTATTATAGTTTTATTCATATTTAGAATTCTTTTTAATTTTAAAGTTGTAGTCATTTTGTCACGTTTTTGTCATTTGTATTATTTTTGTGTTTTTTAAATATTTAGTTTAAATTTTATTTTCAATTTTAGTTTGTTCTTTTATTACATTAAATTAAACTATAAATGAAAATGAGAAACATAACATTGCCTTAGCAACTAGCTTGGTGTGTGTGTGATTTGATTTTATTTCACTTAATGTATTTATTTATTTCCAATAACAGGGTATTTTTATGGTTTGTTTTAGTTTTCTAACTCTGTATAGTGATTTACTATAAATGCAATTGTAGTTTTTACAAACTGAGTTTGAATAATTTCATGTGGTAACCTTCAGCGCAGGTAAAACCAGATTATGTTGATAGTTTTGAACCTGCAATATTCCTTTAGTGGAAACTGATCTTAGTGGTCAATATTAAGGAGCCTCGTGTGATGTAGTAATGTTAATAGGGGATTGAGTAGAGATCGATGTGAGCATTGCGTGTTCTTCAGAGGTTTAAGGATGTATGACGGTCTTTGTTCAGGTGGACTGCACTGCTAATACAGAGACCTGCAAGCGCTATGGGGTCACTGGATACCCAATGCTCAAAATATTTAGGAACGGACAGGAATCATCATCATATGATGGGCCACGCTCAGCTGGTATGTTTAATGATGTGTGGCATAAATACAGTAGCAAATCTGATGGTTATGTCATTGTGGGTGTATCATTTCCAAACAGAGGGAATCGTGAACTATATGAAGAAACAGGCCGGGCCCGATTCTGTGCCTGTGCATAGTGGACATGACCTGGAGAACTTTATCAACAACTTTGATGCCAGCATAGTTGGTAAGTGCTTTTTATTGGGTCTAAAATGTTTTCAATCTAGAGAAGAGATATTAAAACACATTTAATGCAAATGTGATTTCGAATGATATCAATATTAATGCATGAATGCAGTAAATTTGGGTGCATAGATGGACAATACCTATTTTATTAGTAATGTCTTGCATTATTTTTCTTTCATCTGTCCATTTTAGGATTTTTCTCAGGGACTGACAGTTCTCAACTCTCTGAGTTTCTTAAAGGAGCCAGTTTAATGAGGGAGAGTTTCCGCTTTGCTCACACCGCAGACCTAGAGATCGGATTGAAATATGACGTCAAATATGAGTAAGTGGGTCTAAGCTGGTGGGTCTTAGTTTGCATAGCAAAATAAATAGCCTTATCCATATTTAACGTGAAAACATTTCACGTATCTTTTGCTGTTAGTGTCAGATTCATCTCTGTCGTTTGGGAGAAGCTCACTAAATTAAAGTCTAAATCCTAAAGCAAAACCACTAATATTGACTGTAGCTGGGTGTTCAGGATGAAATCCTAATATTAAAATAAATATTAAAATCTGTAAACCCTTTGCAGGTCCGTGCTTCTGTTCCGCCCCCCCAGACTGAGCAGTAAATTTGAGGAGAGTGTGGTTCACCACACAGGACCCCTGTCCATTACAGGCCTGCGCCGCTTCATCAGAGACAACATGTGAGCCGACACTGACACAACACACACACACACACACACAGCACATGCTGAGATCATTCCTTTTGCTCTGTAGTTTTGGACTCTGTCCTCACCTGACCAAAGAGAATAAGGATTCATTGAGGAAGAGGGATTTCTTGACAGCCTACTATGACTTGGATTATCTTCACAATCCTAAAGGCTCCAACTACTGGAGAAACAGGCGAGTCATTTAAAATCAATGAGTGAATATGTTTATTATGAAGTCATAAAGTAAATATGTGTCTTTCCTCCTTTAGAGTGCTGAAGGTGGCGTCTAAGTTCAGTTCTCAGGACCTGTTGTTTTCTGTGGCGAACCGTAATGACTTCCTGGAGGAGCTGGAGGATGAGTTTGGTCTGGGCGCATCGGACTCAACTGAGCTGCCGTTTGTCACCATCAGAACACGAACAGGAAACAAATACACCATGAGAGAGGAGTTCACGTAAGTACAAACACCTCATACTGTCAGGATCCTGTTTTAAGGAAGAGATTAAACATGATTTGATATTTAAATGAATTATATTAGCTGACTAATTAGGACATGCCATTACAAGCCACAACACTCAAAACAGCATATTTCATTTTCAGCCGAGAACAGCATGGTGTCATTTGATCCCTGATGCATCATCAGTTTATTTTCTGAAAACTGCTTTGGAAGAATATTAGATCTATTATTACTAATCTTATATATTACTATTATAATTATTGCACTATTGAGTACATTAAAATTAAATGAACTTCAGTTAATCTGATGCTTTTTCTCAAATGTTCTTTGTTTAAAAATTTAAGTTTTAATGTGTTCACATAAGATTAAAAAACAAAATTAGCATTAACATATTTAATCTCAAAACTTATTACAATACTGTTCAAATATTTAAATGAATACTTTTATTCAGTAACGTTTGATTAAAACTGACATTTTATAATGCTACAAATTTAAACTAAATGCTGTTGTTTTGAACTTTCTATTCATCAAAGAATCCTGAAAGAAATTATCATGGTTTCCTCAAAAATATGAAGCAGTACAACTGTGATTAATAAGATAAAAGTTTCTTGAACAGCAAATCAGCATATTAGACTGATTTCTGAAAGATCATGTGACACTGAAGACTGGAGTAATGATGCTGAAAATTCAGCTTTGCATCACAAGAATAAATTGCATTTTAAAATACATAAAAATGGAAAATGGTTACTATAGATTTTAGTCATATTTCACAATATTACTGTTTTCACTGTATATTTGATCAAATAAAGTCAGGCTTGCTAACTATAAGAAACTTTCTTCAAAACCTGACCCCAAACTTTTGAACAGTAGCGTTCAACACACATTAATAAGACTGGTATCATAAAATTGTTTGAATACAAGAATATTCTTAATTTAGCTATGTCCCATGATGTACTCCATTAGAATCTTTAATGATGTGATTTTAACAGTTAATTTGGTCCCTCCTCTGACGAGATGGCAAGTCTTTAGAGAATTTTCTGGAAGACTATTTTGCTGGGCGACTGAAGCGTTACATTAAATCAGAGCCTGTACCTGCCAAAAACAATGGAGCCGTCAAGGTTAGTGAGACACGTGTGTTTAAATGAGATTGATTGTTTCATTTGGTCTTCATTAACAATCTCATATCAAGGGTTAACACAAGTCGCTGTCTGTGGTCAGGTGGTTGTGGCAGATACGTTTGAAGAGATCGTCAGTGACCCAGAGAAAGACGTGCTTATTGAGTTTTATGCTCCGTGGTGTGGCCACTGTAAAAAACTGGAGCCCAAATATACAGAGCTTGGAGAACGGGTGAGCTTTACATGACATCAGTGTGTCTTCATCTCTGTCTGAATCACTTCTCATCCTGTGTTTCTGTTTTTTACGGTCTCAGCTATACAGTGACCCCAATATTGTAATCGCCAAGATGGATGCAACTGCCAATGATGTCCCGCAGGGCTATGACATGCAAGGGTATGCATTCTCTCACTCATCAAATACTTTGTAGTGATTTTAGCTAGCCATTGTTAATTTTTTGTTATTCTTTTGCAGATTTCCTACAATATACTTTGCCGCTGCTGGCCGGAAAGATGAGCCAAAAAGATATGAGGTAATTGTTTCAAGCGTGACTGTGTTTCTCATCATTTATGTCAACTAGCATGTCCATACTGTATATTTGTCATTGTAAATATTCATTCTTTGTATTTTTTTTTTTTTTTTTTTTCAGGGAGCCCGTGAAGTGAAGGATTTCATCAACTTCCTGAAGCGCGAGGCATCCAACCCTCTTGTTCTGAATGGAGTCAAGGAAGAGCTGTAAACTTTAAACTGCTGTTTGTTGCAGAACGTTATTCAGGAAGAGTGAAGAATCCTGTGGGATTCTGCTGCAGTTCAGCCATACATATCACCATATCAAATAAATTGGCAACAATCAATAACATAAAACCAATTGTAATTATACAGAGATCCAGGGCCTCATTTATAAAATGTTGTGCAGAAACCATCCTAAATTTGATCTTACGATCATCTCTCAAATATGCGTACATGTGATTTATAGAACGAATGTAAGCACAGAAAATGCTCGTATGCCTCTCTTTCAGATGTGAAATCTATGTATCGCAAGTGAATGGTTTCAGCTCTCTGCCTAGTAAACGACTTCTAATTAATGTCATTAACATCTAGCTGCAAGAACAGCTTACATTTTGAAAAACTTGCAGTACTCAAACAAGAAAAAGTGTGTACGTCTGCTCAGACCCTGCTGTGACGCAAAGGACTTTTCCACATCAAAGTGTGGAAGATCAAATCTGTGCGTACGCACTTTATAAATGAGGCCCCTAATATTTATATTGTCCACATGATAGAAAATAGTGCAGATTGCTGCTTATGTTGAGGAGTCCTGTTTTGTTGTTTAATCATTTTGTTCTTTGTTGCATGAGATTCATTGATCTGTTCTTTACTGTTTAACTCATCTGTACGTTAGTTATCATTGTTGTTCAACATACATTTACAAAAATACCAATATTCATGCCCTGTATGGATGGTAAAACTAATCTGATTCCATGCAGTAGATGCACAGTAATTGGTTTCAAGCACAGTTTGTTGTGTATCAGCATAAGGAGCCATTATCAATGTTTGCAATTGTCATTTCTTGCCCCTGATTTGCTACTGAAGTGATCAAATGGAAAGGCATCTTTTAAGCCAAAGTCTATTATGACATGGTTATGTAATGTTTATTTATTGACTATTTATACAGTTTGGGTGTGAAATGGATGCAGTTGATATGGTGAATGTTGTCGTGTCACATGCATTTTTTCTACGTATCTTTGCCTTAAGGTTTAGTATGTAGGTGGTTTATCTGAAGCTCTGTTCAGCAAGAGGTACTCACTGATGAGCAGAAAATGCTGGTTTATTAAAATAATTGATTTTGGTCAGCTGTTTCTTTTATGTTTAAATGTTTGAAAAATGAATTTGTTAACCTGCACAACATTTTCAATTTAATGAAAGTGAATGAACACTCAGGCAAGCTCCAAAATGAACCATAAAGGTTGCCTATGTGACTTGAGATAAAGCATAGGCCTACTAATACCACAGGATATGGAAAAAAGCGAAGCCTGTTTGAAAACAAGAGCGGTAAGTAAATAACATAAGTATTATATTACAGACATTGTACTAAAATGAGGACCAGTTTTGTCTGTTCATGCAGTCATTTGTGTAATAGTTTTACTTCTTGTGTGATTATTAGTCTGGCAGTTAGTTAATGACCTATAGTTAGGACCCAGACCGCGTTAGAGACCCGGCTGCTGGCGCAGTTTAGAAAAAGGGTGTAAGCGCTGTTATATAATACGCGCGAGATCGTTGGACCTAACGGTGATAATAACGTCATTAACTCCGCGATGCTTGAGAAATCGCATGTGTGCGTGCATCAATAAGTAAGTCACTCTTTTTATACTGTATATCTACATTTCTACCGTTAATTTGTTTAAAGACGGGCTTATCGCGTATGCCGTAACACATGTCTCTGTAAACTAATCACAAGTTAATCCTGTTATGCAATCACTCTATAAATATTTACCATGTTTTATTGACATGCAAATGCCGACTGTTATTCATTTGCACTGATGTTCTTTAATGTAAACTTTATTATTGTTGTTTCTAATTTAGAACCACACTCAAGTAAACTGTTCTGAAAGAGTGGTCTGTGAGTGGTGTGTGCTTCTAACTCCTCCAACTGACATAACTAAATTGTTCTGACCGGACAATTTTGGTGGTTGCCACCGGGTATTACTTAGCACCTAAGAGCTCATTTCTTTACATGGTCCTTCGAGCCGGATCAGGCAACTTCTGAAATAGCATAATGTCCATATCCGAAGAGGAGATTAGCGATGCTACTGTTCGCTCTCGCCGCCAAACACAGATGCCAAGATACCTCAAAGACTATGAGGTGGAATATGTGCCAGAGCAGCGATTAGTGCACACACCCTCAGGCCACTCCAACGAGGGAGAACACTTAGTCGGGGCTACAGGAGGTTCATTACCAGCCTGCAACACTTTGGTTGCTGGTATTGACCATTTTCCTGCCTATAAAGGGATTCCTCACTTTTCTCTGCGGTCACATCTAAGCTGACGGTTCTCCTCTTCCAGAATTTGCAGGCGCATCTGTAGTGCTTCAGGAGAAAAGTGAGGAATCCCTTTATAGGCAGGAAAATGGTCAATACCAGCAACCAAAGTGTTGCAGGCTGGTAATGAACCTCCTGTAGCCCCGACTAAGTGTTCTCCCTCGTTGGAGTGGCCTGAGGGTGTGTGCACTAATCGCTGCTCTGGCACATATTCCACCTCATAGTCTTTGAGGTATCTTGGCATCTGTGTTTGGCGGCGAGAGCGAACAGTAGCATCGCTAATCTCCTCTTCGGATATGGACATTATGCTATTTCAGAAGTTGCCTGATCCGGCTCGAAGGACCATGTAAAGAAATGAGCTCTTAGGTGCTAAGTAATACCCGGTGGCAACCACCAAAATTGTCCGGTCAGAACAATTTAGTTATGTCAGTTGGAGGAGTTAGAAGCACACACCACTCACAGACCACTCTTTCAGAACAGTTTACTTGAGTGTGGTTCTAAATTAGAAACAACAATAATAAAGTTTACATTAAAGAACATCAGTGCAAATGAATAACAGTCGGCATTTGCATGTCAATAAAACATGGTAAATATTTATAGAGTGATTGCATAACAGGATTAACTTGTGATTAGTTTACAGAGACATGTGTTACGGCATACGCGATAAGCCCGTCTTTAAACAAATTAACGGTAGAAATGTAGATATACAGTATAAAAAGAGTGACTTACTTATTGATGCACGCACACATGCGATTTCTCAAGCATCGCGGAGTTAATGACGTTATTATCACCGTTAGGTCCAACGATCTCGCGCGTATTATATAACAGCGCTTACACCCTTTTTCTAAACTGCGCCAGCAGCCGGGTCTCTAACGCGGTCTGGGTCCTAACTATAGGTCATTAACTAACTGCCAGACTAATAATCACACAAGAAGTAAAACTATTACACAAATGACTGCATGAACAGACAAAACTGGTCCTCATTTTAGTACATGGCCCCACGTTGGGCGCCATGTACTAAAATGAGGACCAGTTTTGTCTGTTCATGCAGTCATTTGTGTAATAGTTTTACTTCTTGTGTGATTATTAGTCTGGCAGTTAGTTAATGACCTATAGTTAGGACCCAGACCGCGTTAGAGACCCGGCTGCTGGCGCAGTTTAGAAAAAGGGTGTAAGCGCTGTTATATAATACGCGCGAGATCGTTGGACCTAACGGTGATAATAACGTCATTAACTCCGCGATGCTTGAGAAATCGCATGTGTGCGTGCATCAATAAGTAAGTCACTCTTTTTATACTGTATATCTACATTTCTACCGTTAATTTGTTTAAAGACGGGCTTATCGCGTATGCCGTAACACATGTCTCTGTAAACTAATCACAAGTTAATCCTGTTATGCAATCACTCTATAAATATTTACCATGTTTTATTGACATGCAAATGCCGACTGTTATTCATTTGCACTGATGTTCTTTAATGTAAACTTTATTATTGTTGTTTCTAATTTAGAACCACACTCAAGTAAACTGTTCTGAAAGAGTGGTCTGTGAGTGGTGTGTGCTTCTAACTCCTCCAACTGACATAACTAAATTGTTCTGACCGGACAATTTTGGTGGTTGCCACCGGGTATTACTTAGCACCTAAGAGCTCATTTCTTTACATGGTCCTTCGAGCCGGATCAGGCAACTTCTGAAATAGCATAATGTCCATATCCGAAGAGGAGATTAGCGATGCTACTGTTCGCTCTCGCCGCCAAACACAGATGCCAAGATACCTCAAAGACTATGAGGTGGAATATGTGCCAGAGCAGCGATTAGTGCACACACCCTCAGGCCACTCCAACGAGGGAGAACACTTAGTCGGGGCTACAGGAGGTTCATTACCAGCCTGCAACACTTTGGTTGCTGGTATTGACCATTTTCCTGCCTATAAAGGGATTCCTCACTTTTCTCCTGAAGCACTACAGATGCGCCTGCAAATTCTGGAAGAGGAGAACCGTCAGCTTAGATGTGACCGCAGAGAAAACTCTGTCGCTCACTCTCCAAGACCTCTGTCTCCATCTCAGCCAATTCATTCACCCAGACATTCGATGCGTAATATGGAGGAACAAGCCTCTACTTCAACATCATATCACAGAGTAACGTCTACAAGAGATCAAAAGGATCCACGTTATGACAAGGAGAAGTCAGTGAAGTGTAGTGAGGACAAGTTATGCGTAGAACGTCAATGTGACAGAATAGATGAGATCATCCATGAGCTTCAGAGGATGAAAGCGAGTTCAAAGACATCCAGATCAGCCTCGCCACCACCGAAGCGTGCAGCAACACCCCAGAGGGCTGAGCATGCTGATGACCGCTACCAGCACCCACGATCCACATACTATTACAGCCCTACCTCAAGGCAACAGCAACCATATGTGCCTTATCATTCCTCGCTGCCACATAGTCAAGAGAACATCTACCGGGGTCCAACCCCTACTATTCCTGATTTCTCTAGGGAGGATCCACGTGAGTTTGCCCGGTTAAAGGTAGCTCTTGATAATCTTCTGCCTGCCGACGCTACGGAGCGCTTTAAGTTCCAGATATTGACAGATCACTTGAAGCTTGAGGAAGCATTGCTCATTGCTGACTCCTACTGTAATAGCAGGTACCCTTACAGTCATACCATGCAAGCTCTAACAGAACTCTATGGACAACCCCATCAACTTGCACTTCAGCGCATTGCTGGGTTGATGGATGGACCCAGCATAAGAAGTGGTGACACCAAAGCATTCAGGCTTTTTGCTCTGAAGATAAGGGCCCTGGTTGGAATGCTGGATCAGTTAGGAGGTCCTGGACATACAGAACTGACTTGCGGGTCGCATGTCTCCCGACTCCTGGCTAAATTACCCCACGATCTCCGAGCAAACTTTAAGAGGTATGTCAATCCCCTTCAGACACCAATCCCGACCTTGTTAGACTTGGCAGAATGGACCAGGAATATGAGGTGAGGGTACAAGAAGACGGTACTCAATTCAGTACTGACTCAAGTGGAGAGAGAATGAGTTCCCACAGAGAACAGCGAAGAGCGTTGAGAGTTTCACACAAACCTACTGCCATTTTCCATGGAAGTGAGCAAAGGCAAGTCCCCAAAGCGGAATCAGTTCAGCAAAGTGCAGTTTCTGAGGTGAGATCACAAGAGAAACCAAAGAAATACTGCCCCTTCTGCAACACAACTCAACACTATCTCAACCAGTGTTCAAACTTTAAACTGCTGACTAAAGAGCAGATCGTGACCTGGATCAGATCAAATCAGAGATGCTGGAAATGTGGACGTGATCATCAAACAGGTCAGTGCACTCTCAAAGCAAAATGCAAGAAGTGTCAGAGGAGGCACCTAGAAGTCCTGCATGAGGTCAACAATGAAAGGAGTGCTCATGCTACCAAAGCAACAGAAGACATTACTCAGTCTGTCAGCAATGCAGTAGAAACTCTATATGTCGATCGTCCAACAGGCAGCAGTAAAGTGTTACTGAAGCTGTGCAGAGTCATCATACGCAACGGAGACCTTTCACTGGATACATATGCCCTGCTAGATGATGGATCAGAACGCACCATACTTCTCCACGAGGCAGCGCAGCAACTCAGCCTTCGTGGTAAGCCCGAAGACCTGTCTCTTCGCACAGTGCGCCAAGACATTCGCTTCATCTGTGGCTCCACAGTATCATTCACAGTGAGTCCCGCCACACAACCAGATCGCAACTTCACAATCAAGAGAGCTTTCACAGCCGAGGAGCTTGGACTAGCACCTCATACTTACCCAATTGAGACATTACAGAAGAGATATCACTATCTCAAAGGACTACCTTTGCAGTCAATTGACCATGCGAGGCCATTACTGCTCATTGGGTCAGATTACCCACATCTGATCACCCCAGTTGAGCCAGTCAGGTTGGGACCCCCTGGAGGTCCAGCAGCAGTGAAAACTCGCTTGGGATGGACATTGCAAGGTCCATCAAAGTTCCTAGAATTCACCCCCCACACGCCACAGTGCCTGTTCACATCTGTCAGCCTTGCACCTAATGATCTGTTCAGTCAAGTAGAAAGGTTGTGGCAGATGGACATCTTGCCCTATCGCAACGAAAAACTTGTGACAAGATCGAAGCAAGACACAGAAGCTATGCGCATGTTGGAAGAGAAAACAATTAGGGTAGAGGTGAAAGGCGTGCAAAGATATGCTACCCCTCTCCTCTGGAAAACTAGCCCTCCACCTCTAGTTGCTCCAAAGGAAGCAGTACTGCCTCATTTGCGGCGGACTGAAAAGCAGCTGTCCCAGAGTCCTGAGAAATCTCAATTGTACAAGTCTGAAATAACCAAGTTGCTGGAGGCAGGCTATGTAAAGAAAATCCCTCAATCCACAGCCGTACAGACTCAAGGGTGGTACATTCCACACCACATGGTCCACCACAACGGCAAGAACAGGATTGTATTCAACTGTTCCTTCAATTTTCAAGGACAGAGTCTGAATGACTACCTCCTTCCAGGACCGACTCTGGGTGCAAACTTGTTGGGGGTACTTCTCCGTTTCCGAGAACATGCAGTAGCCATCAGCAGCGACATCAAGGGGATGTTTCATCAGGTCCGTCTCCTGACAGAAGACCAAGCATTCTTGCGATTCTTGTGGCGAGACCTGAACACAACTAGCCCACCTGAGATCTACCAGTGGTCAGTGTTACCCTTCGGTACCACTTGCAGCCCGTGCTGTGCAACCTTTGCTCTCCGGAAGCATGTTGCCGATCACAGCAAACTCGACAGTGAGGTATGGGCATCGATAGAGCGTTGCTTTTATGTAGATAATTGGCTGCAAAGTATTCCCTCTCTTGATACTGCCAGGCATCTAGTGGATGACATGCGACATCTGCTAGCCGAGTGTGGATTTGAACTGCGCCAATGGGCTAGCAACACTCCCCAAATCCTGCAACATCTGCCGCAGCAGATCAGATCAGAGAACTATGAGCTTTGGTTCAGTTCAGACCGGGCAGACCCTCAGGAACGCACACTAGGACTTAGGTGGCAGTGCAGATCCGACACACTTGGATACAAACATGGCCATGTCATTAAAGCTCAGCCGACTATGCGACACATTTATCGCATCCTTTCGAGTCAATACGATCCTTTGGGATTCATCACCCCATTTACCACCCGAGCAAAGATCATAGTACAAAGGCTCTGGGACAAAAAAAGAGAATGGGATGATCCTGAATTGCCCGCTGACCTCAGAAACGTATGGCTCACTTGGGAAGATGAGCTTCCACAACTCTCAAATGTCACACTGCCCAGATGCTACACTATGAAGGTAGATCCCTTGACCAGTTCAAGAAGTGTGCACATATTCTGTGATGCCTCAGAGCGGGCATACGGCTCAGTAGCGTATCTCCGCACTGAAGATGACAAAGGCCATATAGAAGTATCATTCTTGGCAGCTAGATCACGAGTAGCTCCAAAGAAGCAGCAAACAATCCCCAGACTTGAGCTTTGCGCAGCCCTAACTGGATCACAACTGGCAGCAGTTCTGCAAAAAGAGCTCACGCTAGAAATCAGCAGTTTCAAATACTGGACTGATTCTACCACAGTTTTAAACTGGCTGCAGTCAGACTCGTGCCACTTCAAAGTGTTCGTGGGAACTAGAATCGCAGAGATTCAAGAGCTTACTGACTCCCAGTTATGGTCGTATGTGCACTCACAAGATAATCCCGCTGATGATATTACTCGTGGAATGTCTTTGTCACAGCTTGCCAAACCTTGCCGGTGGAAGGATGGCCCAGCATTTTTACAGAAACCTCCATCGCACTGGCCAAAATTACCCAACCTAGAGCCAGCCGCTACCTCAGAGGAACTGCGTAAACCAGCATCTTTCCATCTTCTCATGACTCAGAATGACAAGCAACCAGGTGCTACATCTCAATATGACAGCTTTCAAGAGCTTCTTGATGCAACAGCCCAATCCCTGCACGGGGCGGCCAGTCCCACAGACACCGTCACGGCTGACACATATAAAAAAGCTGAACTTGGAGTCATCCAACAGTCCCAAATGGAAAGCTTCCCGGACGAGTATGCACAGCTTCAAGCAGGGAAACCCATCTCCTCAAACAGCCGTCTAAAGACATTAGCTCCTGAATTTGATCCCGACAGTCAACTGATTAGAGTAGGAGGAAGACTCAGACAATGCCATCTGCTGAGCCCTGATATCCTACACCCTATTGTTTTAGACCCAATACATCCAGTGACTAAACTTATAATTAAGCAGTATGACACACAGCTACATCACCCTGGTACTGAACGAGTCTTTGCTGATATCAGAAGGCGCTTCTGGATCTTGAGAGGTCGACAAGCTGTTAAATCAATTCAGCATCACTGCACTGAGTGTCAGAAATGGCGTGGAAAGCCCAACATCCCAAAAATGGCAGACTTGCCTCCTTCCAGCTTAAGACTCTTCCAGCCAGCCTTCTACTCAACAGGCATGGACTGTTTCGGCCCATTTACCATCAAAATAGGGCGTCGAAATGAGAAACGCTGGGGCATCATCTATAAATGCCTAACCACAAAGGCAGTGTACATCGACGTTCTATCTCAAGCAGACACAGACTCCTTCCTCATGTCTCTACGCAGATTCATCGCCCGTAGGGGAAAACCTCACGAGTTGCTCAGCGATCAGGGCACCAATTTCAAAGGCGGAGACCGTGAGCTGAAGGAAGCCTTCAACAATATTCACCCTCAGTTGCAAACAGAGCTTGCCAAGCAACAGATCGACTTTCAGTACAATCCACCATACTCCCCCCACTTCGGTGGATCTTGGGAGAGAGAGATTAGATCTGTTAAAGCTGCACTGTACACAGCCATTGGTGCACAAACTGTCACAGAAGAAGTGCTCAGGACTGTCCTAATTGAAATAGAGGGAATTCTAAACTCAAAGCCATTGGGATATGTATCCTCTGATGTTGCCGATCCAGACCCAGTAACGCCTAATTCACTCTTGATGGGACGGCTGGATTCTGCTTTGCCTCAGGTAATTTACCCTGAATCTGAACTGCTTAGCCGTAAACGTTGGAGACACAGCCAAATACTGGCAGACCAGTTCTGGAACTGTTATCTGCGTAACTACCTGCCTGGACTCCAGTCTCGCCAGAAGTGGCAACAAGAGAAAGATAATCTGACAGCTGGGACGGTGGTCATGATTGCTGATCCGCAATTCCCCCGAGCACTCTGGCCCATTGGAAAGGTGAAAGCTGTCATACCTGGAGCTGATGGTAATGTCAGAGCTGCGGAGATTCAGGTCAAAGACACAACCTACGTCAGGCCCGTTGTCAGACTGATTACGCTACCTCCACTCCCTGAATGACTGAATGAGTACTGGCCCAGGATGCAAATCTGCAAGCACATTTGGGGGCGGCTGTACTAAAATGAGGACCAGTTTTGTCTGTTCATGCAGTCATTTGTGTAATAGTTTTACTTCTTGTGTGATTATTAGTCTGGCAGTTAGTTAATGACCTATAGTTAGGACCCAGACCGCGTTAGAGACCCGGCTGCTGGCGCAGTTTAGAAAAAGGGTGTAAGCGCTGTTATATAATACGCGCGAGATCGTTGGACCTAACGGTGATAATAACGTCATTAACTCCGCGATGCTTGAGAAATCGCATGTGTGCGTGCATCAATAAGTAAGTCACTCTTTTTATACTGTATATCTACATTTCTACCGTTAATTTGTTTAAAGACGGGCTTATCGCGTATGCCGTAACACATGTCTCTGTAAACTAATCACAAGTTAATCCTGTTATGCAATCACTCTATAAATATTTACCGTGTTTTATTGACATGCAAATGCCGACTGTTATTCATTTGCACTGATGTTCTTTAATGTAAACTTTATTATTGTTGTTTCTAATTTAGAACCACACTCAAGTAAACTGTTCTGAAAGAGTGGTCTGTGAGTGGTGTGTGCTTCTAACTCCTCCAACTGACATAACTAAATTGTTCTGACCGGACAATTTTGGTGGTTGCCACCGGGTATTACTTAGCACCTAAGAGCTCATTTCTTTACAGACATTATGAGATTATATATATATATACACATCTCGGAGAAATTAAACTGGGTGACCGTGAAATGAAACAGCTTTATAATGTTTTTGTAGAAGCAAAATACTGTCATTGAAGAGGAATTATATGATGAATTCCCCATCAGTTCACTGTTAAAGCATTCAGTGTGCGTGCGCGTGCTCGCTCTTAGGTGCACGCACCTGTTGATGTTGAGCGATTGACAGAGGAGATAAAAGACGCCAGCGACGAGGAGAGACGACAGCTTCTCGCCAGCAAACAGCGTCTTTGAGTCTTATTTGCTGTTTTGTTTTTACTCTTCTTTGTTAGTTGTTGTCCGTTCTGTTAAATTATTTAATTATCAATTGAGTGAATAATTTTGAACAGTTACATCATACTTATTCTTGTTTGTTACATAATCTCTTTTTTTTTTAATGAGAGGTTGTAACATGCATTTTCATTTGAGTTTCACAGGCAGCTGGATCCAGATCTTCGCGCAAACATTCAGCAATGTGTTTAAGGTTAGCTAGTATTTCCGATTTGTATTTCTTTAAATGACTGTACTCGAGATGTATATCTTGTGATCATAGATCAGGAGTTGAACATGCACATTTGTAATCAAATTACATTGTCACTATTTCTCAGTCACTTAACTTTCTGTGTCTGGTTGTTTTCTTTCAACAGCGAGAAGTCAAGCCATTCTGGAACTGGTCCAAGTTTTACATGCGACGATCACTGAGAGACAAACTGGCCTCTTAACAGCAACCGAATCTGTTCACTTACACGTTTTAGTTTTCTTGTTAGCAGTTTTGATTAAATGTTTATGCTTGAACTTGCTCTGTTAGTTACACATGCCTGCAATGCACTTTGTAGTAGGATGCAATATTTTTTTATAATCTAAATCAGTATAGATATAAGGATAATCCTTTATATGTAACATGTTTTTAAAGGTGTTTCTACAATTTGACAACTAATGCAACAGTAAGCTCCTATTCATGAGTATACATGCATACAAATAGATCAATGCTTAATTCTGTCAGGCAACTCTCAAACTTTCCCAACCCCACCTCAGTTTCTCTCTAGTGTCTGACTACTCTGAATTTACCCACTGCTTCGGCCTGCACAAATCGCACCAAGACTGCTGTGGGACACACATTGAGTGGTGTCCCACACATAAAATATGTGGCAGGTTCTTGTGGTCAATATTTCTGTATTTTATATCCACTGATAAAATGGATAACATCAGAAATACAATATCAAACTGCCTATCAACACCCTAGCAGCCATCCAGGGTACACTAGCAACCGCATAGCAACATCCTAGCAACCACCCCAAGTACCCTAGCAACACTCTAGCAACCACCCCAAGTACCGTAGCAACACTCTAGCAACCACCCCAAGTACCGTAGCAACCGCCGAGCAACACCTTAGCAACCACCCTGGGTAACCTAGAAACACCATAGCAACCAGCTTGAGTACCCTAGCAACCACCCTAGACGCCACACCAGGTACCCCCGTGTCTGTTCTTCTGATAGACTGTATTGCCTTTAAAACATTCAAACTTTAATCTTTAAAACTACTTTACATATTTCAAACTACTTCAAACCGAAAACCTCAAACGTCAAGCTTTTAAAAGTTTTACAGACTAGGCTTTTTCAAGCCAACTTAAAGTTTGTGTTCAAACTTTACTATCTAGTTTAGTAATGTGCTCTAATAGGGCTCCTTATTGTATGGCATTAGCTGAGATAGATTTTTTTTATCCTTAAGAAAATTGTAATTATAATTGAGTTTATTTAAAGGCAGAGACAGGAATTGTGCAGTCAACCACTATTTAAAAAAAAAAAAACAATTGTATGTTTTCTACCCCTGCTGTCCCAAAAATGTTTTAAACTGTGACTTCAAAACTGAGGTACCATTACACTCCTAATGTTTTCATTCATATGTATATTATCATTATGTCTAAATAAATAAAAGTAGCTAAAAAAAATCAAATTTAAAAAGGGACTTCAGTCTTTGGTGGTAGAAAAGAATGTGTGCAGTGCTGCTGATTTACAGTCATTGATGTGCTTGTCTTCAAATATCTAATGTATGATGCTAATTATGATATACTAATATTCTTTCACTTTTTCCTGACAGACTGTGGGTGAGAGAGACTGGTGAGACTTACTAAAAGTATCAATTTTTGCACATTTATTCACTCATCTGGCATTTACAAAATAGCACACTTCTGTTATGTTCTGTTCTGTATTGTAATTCTTATTAAAATACTATAAACATTTTTTTAAAAATGAGTGTGAATTCATTTTTGTTTAAGATTTACTGTGTAATGGGTATTTTAAATTAAAAAGATAGGTGTGGTGTAAATATGGTTGAATAATGGCTTTTGGTGTATCAGCCCACAGGTGGGCCACATAAGAGCCGTCAGCCCTTTACAGAACTCAGTCATATAAGAATACCATATATCATCCACGTCTGTTTTTATTATTTGGCTCACTCTGGGTGGGGTTATGGCACTGTTTTGGTTCAGTTCTGGCTAAAACGATATGGACCAGTTTTGGGTTGGCGAACACGAACTAATCTGGGCCACAGGTTAGCTGTTGATTTGGGCCAGATCCATGCCAAAGGAAATTTGCTGACTGGGTCCCCACTCAGTGACTCAGTAAAGTTCAAACAAATTGCAAGTAATAGCAAAATTAAATATATAGCACAAAGATAGAAATGAAAATCAAGGTAGGTACAGAAATTGAATAATTACAAAATAGCATTTGCATATTCTTCACTCTGTGTTGCACCTTGATTTTTCATTGCCATTTGAAATGAGTGGCAAGGCAACCACTGCATTTTAATCATGAATCAATCCAAAAAATAAAAAATAAAGTTCAATGTTTGATTTATATTAGACTGCATAATTTCAAAATCTGAAGTAAAAACAGAATGCTGTGACTTTAGCTTTGTGAAATTATGCTACGTGAATGAAACAAAAAGCAGACGGGCTGAATGAGGCGCAATTTCACTCTCAGACAGCAGGTGGCGCTTATGGACCAGTGATACAGCGTCTGGAATAAACCTTTTAAAATTCCATGACCCCTGGGGGGGGGGGAAGCCATGATACCAAGAGCGGTAAGCAAATGGCACAAGTATTATATTACAGACATTATGAGTTTATATACATACACCCCTCAGAGACATGTAGGACTCTCACACAACTTAGGAAAAGACATTTATTGTGAATTCTGAACCCTGGTTCCTCGACAGCTGAAAAGGGGGAAAAAAATAAAAAAATCGACAGGATCAACAAAAAAAATAAAACAAAACATCCAATCCATTCTAACTGATTTATATATTCTACTCTTTACGCCTCTCTACCAGAAGAAATACTTTAAACCAGAGAAGAAAACCTGGGCCCATACCAAACATAAACATCATAATTGTGGTTCTGTGGTAAATCTAGTCAAATCTTTCCTAAGTAATCTTGACACCGGAGGAACTTAGCAGGTTGGCGTCGTTCTGACGAGGAGTGCAGGACTGATGATTAAAACAAAACACTTGTCTAATTAAGACAGTTTCCTGATTGCATTTTCGTCTTCCCATTTCTGGTCTTTTCTAATACATGCACTGAAAGCTTGCAGTCTGTCAACAAAGAAAAGTCAGACGATCCCAGCTATATTACACTGATCTTGAAACAAATCCAAAATATACTGCCTTTTTCATGCAACAGCCGTTTTAAGTAAGCCAAATATCTGGTTGCACAGAGGGGGGGATTGAACGATGATATATCTGCAGTTTTAACGATCGATCAACCCTACCTTTATATTCAACCATACATCACATCATGAACTAATAAGACAAGTCAATTCATGACGCTCTTTTATGTGAACGTTACTTAACCTTAGGGAACTAAAACAAACAGGACCAGAGCCACCCTACAGGTATCTATCTTTAATTATAACTTTATTTTCTATGTGGAGGTTAAGAACTGAAATAGTTTTCACAAGGAACACCCCATTTTCTGTACAGTGTTTCAGAGGTAAGGTTTTTGTTTCTCCCCAGAGTGTTTTATAGTCTCACTCTCTCCGTATTTAAACCTTAGTCTTAGTCGAATCTAAAATTGTTGGAGAAGAGTGAGGCCATGGCGACGGACACACAACCCACCCCACCCATCCCACCCCGCCCTGCTCAGGTTCTTAGCGGATCGCTTTGACGGGACTCTTGAAGCTGGAGGCTGCCTGCAGCTGTAGCTGGTAAGCCATCGGGTGAATCTTGAAACCATAGAGCCTGGAAAAGGAGAATGACAGCTCTGAGAAACTGAGCGATTTTAGAGATGTGAGAAAATACATTTACAAAGAGCAGCAGGTGGCTACCATATAAAGGAAAGACGAACCTGGGCACAAACTGGTTGGCAGGCCTCTTTGGCCGGTACTCGGGATGCACCATGAAGAGCATGTGGGGGAAGCCAGTGCCAAAATAGGCTCCATCGGTGTGATGGTGTCTGGACGACTTGGGTGTGTACACATCCATACACTTAGGGCAGTAGAGCTTCACCATGGCCTCGCCAGGAATGTCAGATAGCCCTGGAAACAAAAACAGACACTAGACTCACTCACTGAAACTCTCATGGAGTTCATGTGAATTGTACCTCAACTTGTAATCTTTATCTTTATTCAGGCCTCTAGATTGCAACCATTTTTTGAGAATGTGCAAGTAAAAATTTGACATGGTCGCACTTGTGCGAGTGCATGGTCAGCGCTGCTCCAAAGTGTCTGCTTCATACAGCGTGTGCTCCCGAGCCAAAGCACATTGTAGCAGGAGTCAGATTTCATTGATCACGTGAAGAGAGGCGCTTTCAGTGCGAGCGCTTCATGGGTAGAGCCTGGTTTATACTCGCCGTGTCAGCACGAGCAACGGAGGATTTGGTTTTCTTCTACTGAGTAACTAAACAGTCGCTGATCCCCACTGAAAAAATGCTATGGAAGTAAATGGGGACCAGCAGGTTCCAGTTAGGTTACACACATTCTACAAAATGTCTTCATGTTTAGCAGAAGTTTGGAAAGACCTGAGGGCGAGTAGGATTTTCATAATTAATTTAAAGGGTTAGTTCACCCAAAAATGAAAATTAGCCTGTGATTTACTCACCATCGAGGCATCCTAGGTGTATACGACTTTCTTCTTTCAGACAAATCCAATCGGAGTTATATTAAAATTGTCTTGACTATTCCAAGAGTAGTTGTTGCAGTGGGTGGGTGTTTTTGCTCAACAGTCCAAAAGATGTTAAATAAAGCACACACATCCATAATATAACATGCCTCACACGGTTCCGGGGGTGAATGAAGGCCTCCTGTAGCGAATGCATGCGTTTTTTGTAATAAAAACATCCATATTTAAAATGTAATAAACACTTCTCTCTCACTTCCGGTATCTGTCATACGAGCAAGCCGTTCCGGTGGATGACGTAGGAGTCGTGCGTGCGCCTCTGAGATATGCTAGTCTCACAAGTTTGTTTACAGGCGCAAAGTTTCCTTACTTTAGCAAAGGAAAACTAGTCTCCTCTTGGCTAATATCGAAATCCTAATATAGAATATAGAAATCCTTGGCTAATATCGAAAAAAAATTTTTTAACAAATCCTCGGTTTGCACTTCTAATTCGTGACCGGCGTTTTTTGTTTTGTTCCCTCTCCACGCTCGTCACCAATCACGCAACGCCGGCGTCCTACATCATCTGCCGGAATGGCTTCCGCTTATGACAGATAGATGTAGTGAGAGAGAAGTGTTTACGTTTGAAATACGGATATTTTTCTTACAAAAACACATGGAATCACTACAGGAGGCCTTTATTCACACCCCGGAGCCATGTGAGGCACGTTTTATTACGGATGCGTGCACTTTATTTCACGTCTTTTGGACTGTTGAACAAAAACACCCGCCTACTGCAACGATAACGCTTGGAATAGCCAGGACAATTTTAACATAACTCCGATAAGATTAATCTGAAAGAAGAAAGTCTTATACACCTAGGATGCCTCGAGGGTGAGTAAATCACAGGTTAATTTAATTTCTGGGAGAACTAACCCTTTAAGGTGTGCATTTTTTTTTTTTACATTGAGTGCATTTACTTGCATGTTCTTAACCCGATTATGCATTGAGTAAAGCTGATAACACACATGGTCATGTAAACGTGTTAACCCGTTTTCCTTTATCAGAGTAAATTCATAAACGGCTTAAGCATAAACCGATCACCACATCTAGATTTTTACCCCTTATGCCAAGTTCACCCAGCATGTAAACACATTAGCCTGCTTTCCTTTGGTTTTTTTCGAAGTGCGCATGTGGTGATATATTACGTTTTGATTGCATTGCCAGGTTACTGGTTTGCATGTAAACCAGGACAAAGGGTTATTTCAATAAGATGATTTTTGTGAGTTATCAGCGTATTGGTATGCATGTAAATGTGCTCAAGTGTCGACATGCGATCGGTTTATGAGATCATCAACTGATAACAATCAGAGCATCCCTAATTTTAGTAGAGAAAAAAAAAAAATAATTACAATGGCAAACATTATATATTTGAAGTAAAATAAATTGTAAACTCACCAATGGGCAGCATTGGCTGATTCTCACAGTAAACACGAGGACAATAGCCAAAATCTCCCTGCTGGTACTTCTCCAGCTGCAAGAGAAAACAAGCACAACGTCATACGCATGAAGCTGGAAAAAAATTGTCCTTCTTTAATAAAACTATTAAAAAGACTCAACTAGATGACCCAGGGATAACGTACCATCTGGGCAATGCCACGGTTAGTGAGGATATAGCGCGCATGGATCAGTCCATACAGCATCTCAGCAGCCTGCTCAATCAGGTCACTCTGGTTAGGGTTGTCCTCCAGCTCCTCATCTGATACAAACACACACACCACCACCATTAAACAGCTAGGAAATCACAACATTTAAAGTCAGCATGACACAGAAATGCGACTATATCTTTTCTTCCCTAATGTGACGCATCTGAGTGAAACGCATTCTCAAATGAGAAAAACAGAGCGGGACTTGATTTTGTCCATCAGGAATGGATTGGATGTGATTGACAAGTTGCTGGATGGGAGGGACTCTTGTCCCGTGCTTGTGCCAGTGCACACGCCATCAGAGAAGTGTTATAATGATAACACATGGATAAATAATTTATAATACACTAACATTCCATAAAAGAACTGCCCATTTTGATTTCATAGTGACTTTAAACAGTGAAATGCAGGTCTTCTCTAGTATGTTTTTAAAGTGTTACATTTAAGAGCAAATGCATTCGTGCTTTATTTGCATCACATTTAAAAAAAGCAAAACAAACTAAGTTACAATATGCTTTTTTCTGGGAAACATTTCGTTTTAAGGCAGATAATTATGTGCATAAAATAAGCAACTGTCTAACTTTGGTTCAAGACATTAAACAGATGAGGAGAGTGAATTCATCTGCTCTCTGGGAGAGAGATTCATGGATCTGGTTTTAAAAGATCTTGCCTAAAACTACATTTTTAATGTGCCTGGTGCACAGCCTAAAGCACATAACCTTCATGTCACAATGAAACATAAGTAGCAACAGATCTTTTCTTCAATGTTGTGATATGCATCAATGTAAGAGATTATCAAAACAGAAAAAAAAAATAGGGCAGGACTTAATTTTATGTATCAGTGGTTGAGTGAATGTTGAGATGAGGCCGTTGCACTCCATCGGGGAGACTGATGAACAGGGTTTAAGGGGACTAAATGATTGGAGAAATCCTGCACAAGTCACCAGAGAGAAGACGGTCATTTTTTCCACGGGATTTTAATGAAACACTATTGGGTCAAGCATTATTTCATAAATAAAACCTACACAAAAAACATGAATTTTAATTCAACGCTGCCTTAAACACGTTAAAGCCCGTGTTAAACAATCACTGACCAGGCTCCAGATCCAGGATCATGTCAAGGGCTTGTCTGTAATGGGGAACTTGCTCATTGAGTCCTGTAAGATTAAACTTGTCCTGAATGTAGTCCTCATCTACCTGTATGAGGTAAAAAGAGATGTACCATACGTCAATATTAATGCAGACAATGGCACATTTATCTACTGTTTTTACAATGATTACAATACCACAAGTTGATTGTGACACCTGCCTTGATTTTAGCAAAACAACAAGTGATTCTGAGACAGTTTTATAAATATAAATGATAACTGCCTATAAATCAATGTGCCTCAAATATACTTTTCTCATGTTTCCCAGTTACAAATTTAAGTGATAGTGCGCTTTGTCCTATAAATTCTTTATAAATTACAAGTTCTGCTGTCATATCAGGAGGGTGTGCTTATGTCCAATACATATTTCAATTCTTCAGTTCATTTCTATATAGTTAACACTCCCTGGTCACCCTTATAGTTACACAACATGAGATGATCAGACACGAATACAAACCTCACAGAAGAACTCGTTTCCCCGTAGACCACAAAACCAAGAAATCCACGACACTTCCTCTGAGCTACTCATGTTGGGAAACTAGAAAAGACATAAGTACAACAATATCAAACGATAAAATTAAATAACAAGAGACATAGACAATAACTAACGTTATCCGTTAGCTGCTCCAAAAAAGCTAAGTCGGTGTTCAACGCTACTATAGAACGAAAATGATAAAAATCATACTGCTGCGTTAATGTGTTTCAGATAAGTACATGTATATTAATAAAAAATGTATCGCGTATTACTTAACGTTAAGTGTTTTCACGTAAACAACTGACCGGACTAGCCTGACGCACGCTAACACAGCCGGCTGGTTAACGTTCCCGAATCACCGAGTCAATAAAACTCATATAGACAGATTTGTTTGTGTGTGAGCAAAATTTAAAACCACTGGCACGTTAAAAAGACTGGTTTGTATCTTAATAAATGTCCATTTTGTAGTACGTGTGTTCGGCTAACGATAGATTAGCTTAGCATGCCGCTGCTAGCTAACGCTTAAACTTAGGCCGCAGCAAATTCGCCGACTGTCTCTAAAATATGTCGATTGAAGAGAGTCCTAACACATACAATTAACAACGAATTCACAGAAATAACACATAACTGCGCACATATCGAAACTACTAGATATCCCTGTCCATTATAGCGATAAACAGCGTTTATTCCCGTTACCTCAAGGATCTCCCGGGGTCGATACAACTGCACGCTGATTGGAGGCTTCCGCTCTACATACAGCACGTGATCATGAAGCAGGTCACTTCCGCTCTCTCAGATCTGCGGGTGTTGCTGGAATTGTAGTCTTTATAATCAGAGATTTTGCCCATTCGTAGTGTTCTTCTCGCTATTATCTGGAGAGTGGAGTAGGACCAAGTATTCATGTAATATTATGTTAATATGATAAAATATTGAGGTCGTCAAATAACATAGCAAAGCTGACATTTAAGGTTTATGCAAAAATGACAGAAATTCTACAATGCATGGCTGTATTTTCCCTCTTGGAATGCATATGTGGGTCAATCACAAGCCACAAAAATGTAACCATGTTTATAGCAATAATTTAACACGTTTATAGCAGTAATTGTTGTCAAATGTATATACCTAAAACATGTAGAGGAAATCAATGAAATGATGATGGACATGGTTTGTAAGCATGAGAAAATAAAAGCCTCAAAAGAACTTAATTCATATTTAGCATCCTCTTAGTGACACGGTGATGAAATGAAGTCAAACCACAGATCTTCCATTAAAACAAAAGATTTTTATTTAACTTTTTCTCTGTATACTTTTTATAATAAGACACTTCTCTGCTTGTACACATTGCTCCCTTGAACTTAAAAATGGCAACAATTGTGTGTGGGAATGTAAGTTGGGGCGGACAAACTCAGATGCATACCAATATACATACATGTGTGTATATCAAGGTTCCAATAATAAGCCATAGATGCTAGGACAGCAGTAACAAGCTCAGGTACCTTGGTATAGTTAGAAGTATAATACAATCTCTGAGTATTTCAAGGAATACACATTGCTATTCATTTTTACTTGATATTGGTACATATAATGTGACCACATCAATGGTTTAGGTTTAAGAGGGATGATAAACAGCACTGAAAGCCGATGGGAGAACGGCTTCCAACAAATAGGCCAACCAAGCTGTATATGAGGACCAAACCATGCTTGGCAAAACGTCTGCAAGAAAAGTAAAATAAACCCATTTTAGTTCTTCTCCTTAGTAGGTAGAAAAAAAATATATATATCGATTTAACATTTTTTTCCACTGCACTTCATTTGGATAAACATATACACACACTTGAATGTATATAATGAAAATATCCTAGATAAAATAAACATCCTAATAGTGTCAGAAAAGGTGGGCAATTGGGACTCGTGTTTGCCTTTCACAAAGCGTTCTATCCTCAAAAGAACACATTACATGTAGAGATCAGATATAAATTCACACATACTTTTTAAATTCCCTACTCACACATTTCATTTGAAAGCCCTACTTATTATTTCAAAGCTATTCATTAGACCAAGGCATTGCCAGAAAACAAACAAACCCCAACTTACACCATTAGGATACAGATGCTGGTCAAAATTAGGAGGGAACAATGCTTTGATCTGTTTCTTTTTATATATCAAGCATTTGTGGTTTCTCAATAATCTGGGCTCAGGCTCCCTGGATGGGCAGGTTTTGTTTGACGTCAGGTATATTGCACATTGAACCAATGTCTCATTTTGTAACACTACTCAAAAAGGGCCACAGACTCCTTGGTATTGACTTGTGTCTCAATGAGATAACTGGTAAATTGAAGATCAGTCCGAGGATGTGAGCAAGACAGCTGCTCATAGTTCTGAGACATGTTTTGGGGGACTTTGGAAATACACGCTGGAGGAAGAGCTTGCGTAGCTTCCTATTTAAAAAAAAAAAGAAAAAAAGAAAAAGGAAAAAGGAACTTTACAATGCAGAGGGTGGTCAAAGAGTGATTCTCTACACTCCCTAGAACTGGTAAGTGAATATAACAGTAGCACAATACTTGTCATGTTCAATTAACCTGCAGTTTGACACCTAGTCAAATAAGATGTCCAATATACAGCTATTCATTTGGAGAAAAAAAAACAAAAAAAAACACTGAACGATCTTTATTCTAAAGGAGAGTTTGAGTTTACTGACTTAATATAAGTGCAAGACAAAAGAAAATCTTTAACGGATGAAAAAAAAAAAAAAACCCCATCTAATTTAAAGAGTATCTGACACTAAGGCTAAGAGTCATTTGATTTGCTCACAACAGAAACAACCTTAAAACGATGCGATCCATGAAGAAGAACTTTTGAAGGACCTGCAATTAAGATCACCGTCTAATAATATTAACAAGTAAAATGTGCACTATTAGACTACAATTCCATGCGGAGGCCAAAACAGCTAATGAAACTATTTGAAAACCCAAAGCAATGAGCAGAGAGGACCTATAACTTAACATAAGGAAAAATACACCACATAGGTCTGAAAAGTGGGCATTACAGTGATTTAAAAAAAAAAGTCTTGAACGTTGGTGAGATACTTGGCGGGCACAATAGTATGTGAGTTTGAACCAAAATTGAAGAGGGTTTTATTTAAAAATGAGTTTTAATTATCTGCTTTGCAGAAACAAAAAAAAGATATCCTCACCTTAAAGAGGCTGAAATGAAAAATTAACAACACAAGGGGGAAAACAAATCTATGATACATTTGTTCTCATTAAAAGAGCAACTTCCAGAATCCAACATGTGATGTGAATACACAAGTACATAATAACAACCTTGGCCTTCCATATATACTTCACGCCACAGTTCTTACACAAACACACACGTAACGTGTGCATACCCAGCATACACAAACTAAGCACAACTTTGTTAGGTTGATGTCATTTTGTGCTTGTATATGCAAACATAAATGGGCCATGTGGTCAAATGCATTTTCAGTCAGGATATATTTCCATTAAAATGGGGTGTAGTATGTAAAATCTCAGAGTAGAGTTTAGGATTTGAGGGAGCGTGAAAGGACAGTGTGAATTTCCAAATAAGGGACAAAAAGCTATCAACCAAAAGAACTAGAATGTGTTCATGGTCTTGGTAACTAATAATTTATGATAATAAGGTGTTAACATGTTAAGGGGGAAGAGGTTTTACAGAAAAGAGTGGCCAATGACAGAGGGATGCATTTGAAATATTTCCAAATAAAAAAAAACAAAAAAAAAACAAAAGCATCACTTCCTGTTCTTAGGAGAGGGCCAGTTGCCACGCCTCTCACCACGATTGCCCCCGCCATTGCCAGCTCCACCCACCGGGCCACCAGCGCCAGGCGGACCCCTGGGGCCTCTTCCTCCTCCTCCACCTCCACCTCCACCACCACCACCACCGGCATTAACCCTTCTGTTCTGCCTCTCCATTCCAGGGCGCTGACTGGAGAAGCTTCTCTTGCTGGAGGCCAATTCTTTAGCTGTCATCTCTCTCTCGCCCCCTCCGCCGCCTCCACCACCTCTTCCGGATGGATGGTGGTGGTGGTGATGGTGGTGGTGGGAGGAATAGGGTTTACCGCTGCCTCTGCCCTCTCTTTCTCGAAACTCTGTGAAATCGCTGCTTTCGGAGGCTGTTTCCCATTCCTCGTTGGCCTGATCAGAGTTCTGGTTAGAGACGTCTGGAGATTTGGCACCCCCAGCTGGGTTATGGTTGTGATGGTGTTGAGGGTGCGACTGGGAGTTGCCCTGGTAGTGATGGTGATGGTGGCTATTGAAATTTTGGTTTCCACCCCCAAGGTTGCTGCTGTTAGTATTATTGTTAGAAGTTGTGGACACACTGTGTTTTGCATTTGCAACAGCTGCGGTGGATGCATTGGGAGTGCTATTGGTTTCTTGCAGGGAGTTCTGCAAAGGTGAAGCAGGCTGCTGCTGTTGTGCAGCTATGACTTCAATAATTCCACTGCTTCCATTGATACGGGCTGCATTCTCTCGTTCTTGCTTAAGTCTGCGGAATCTAGGAGGCTTGTCTTGCTGATGCTGGGATCGTCCGTTGCGTCTGCGACGAGGGGGGCGCTCAAATCCCCTGTTAGAGAAACCTCGTCCATCGGGGGCAGACAGAGGAAGAGTCTGGGCAGGAGTGCCAGTGGAATTTGAAGGAAAATTACTTGAGGACCGTGGGGCTCCAGCGCTTCCGTTCTCAGTGGACCCCTGTTGGATAGCTGTAGGCACAGAGGGATTAGGTGCGGAGGGATTTGCACTTTGACTCTGAGACTGATTCTGGTCTGCAGCTTTCTTCTTGTCAACATTGGCTCCACGGCCTGAATCTTTAGGAGGGGGTGGCTGTGAGGACGTCTGTTGCTTTCGCACAGTTGCAGATTTTGTAGACCAGCCATGTGAACCAGAGCCAGGTCCAGATCTGTGTCCACCAGACACTCCAGCATTGCCTCCACTTCTATGGAGACCTCCTACAGCACCACCACCACCTCTGCCACGTCTAGATGGCACTCCCCTTGGTGTGAACACTCTTGTCTGGGAGTTTCTGATAGGAGCTGAAGATGATGAAGGGCCTGTTGTAGGGTTCACTCCTCCGACGCCAGTCTTGGTGTTCGGCTTGCGGTCTTCCTTGTCAGAGTGAGCAAGGTCACTACCAGCACTCTCACTGCCCGTTTCAGATCCCCGTTGTCTCCTCCTCTTTGGCACCTCTTCATATTCAGAGCCTTCACTTCGAGTCTCACTTCGGTTCCTAGCACGTCCTGGATTTGGCTGAGAGCCCCCATGTCTATGCCTACCACTGCCAGATGATGCCTCTCGCTTGTATTCTTGATTAGAAGGTGCATGGTGGTAGCCACTGTTGGCAGCTGATCTATAATCCCTGCTGCTCCTGCCACCTGCTTTGCCACGGCTGCCACCACCTGCACTGCCGGTGTAAGTGCCCCTGTAGCCTCGGCCTCGGCCGTAGAACTCTCCTCGGCCACGGTTGGATCGACTACCTCTGGACGAAGATGAATGGTAATTTGCGCTCCCTCTTTCAGCAGAATGCTCTCTTTCCTTCCTGGACTGTGGAGCTGAAGAGACAGAATTCTGGATAGAGCTTTCTCCATTTTTGGGTCCTTTACCTGGACCCCCAGTGTTACCTCGCTCCTTTCCGCCATTTCTGGGTTTATTTGATGAGACTGCATCATCTTTCCCACCGAATGCTGAGGTGCCTTGAGCCCCAGAGGCCGTTTCTTGTTTGGTTGTGGTCTGGCTAGCATCTTGTTCTTTATCTTTACCAGAGCCTCCAGTGGTCTTCTCTCCTCCTCCTTCACCACCCTCTCTTTTCATTTCTTTAAGAACTGGCCTTTTAATTGGACCTGCTCGCTTGGTTGTGGTGCCATCTGATTGAGTAAAGGATTTGTTCTCAGCCCCCTGATTTGCAGGTTCTTCAGTATTTCCACTAATTCCAGAGCCCGGAGTCTTTCTGTTATGGGTTGAGCCCCCACTCGCGCTACTGCTACCAGGCCTTGGGCCCCAGTGTGTCTCAGTTTTGTGCTCCCGACTGCGAGGGTTGGCTTTAGGGTGGTGCTGCTGCACAGAATGCTGATGGGGATGATTTTGTGCATTTCCCATTCTCTCCTGTTTCCTTCCTGAAGCATGAGCAGATCCAGTATCATGTTCAATCGGTGGTGGGACCTGATTATGTAACGACTGTTTTCCACTACCATCTTCTCTAGCTGAGGAAGATGATGATGATGAACAGGAAGGGGAAAGGGACAGCTGATGTAGTGGAGGTGAAGGGTCACTCTTTTTTGCCCTCCCCCCTTTTTCTCGCTCTCTGCCATTCTCTTGCTTATGAGGATGAAGAGAGAAATGAGGGGCGTGAGTTGGGGGACCATGGTGTTGGAGATGCGAGTTGGTCTCCAAGGCCGAGTGATCAGAACGGCCATTACGGTCATAATGGGGATGAGTCCCCCCCCAGATTTGGCTCTGTTGACTACCCTCCTGGTGGCCAAAACCATGCAGTGTCCCTCCACTGCTGGCCCTTTGCTGCAAGTGGGAGCCCATTCTGGATCCGTTGTCAGGGTAGTTACTGTAACCTCCTCGTCCACCCATGAAGGGCTGATGATGGGCATGGTGGCTAGCACCCTGGCCCCCAACTTGAATCCCAAGAGGTGGTGGGGTTTGGTTGGATGAGCCAGATGGAGAGCTGGGCGGCTGAATGGGAGCTGTGCCTCCCTCCCGCATAAGTACTGGAGGAGTGTCACTTCTAGAAAGATTAAAAAAAAAAAAAAAAAATTATCATGCTTGTGAAACAAATTAAAGAAATCTGGAATAAAGAATTTTAATAGAAATTGGTTTAAATACAATAACTTGGTATTTATAGATGTATTAATAGTTTCTATTAAAATAGCTTCGTTACCTTTGACCTTTGCCTGCCTCCTCTACCTCGACAGCTTTCTGCCGTAGGGGGGAACTTAGACCTCGCCCCTCAGTACCCCCTGGAAAAACATCTGGTCCCCAAGCCAGTTTGGGATCCATTGGAGGTGTGCCCCGATGGGCATGAGGGGGTCCACCATGCTGCTGCCTATCAAATGGATCTGACCCAGAGCCACCTGAATCAGAACGCTCTCGACTCATCATCCCTGAAACATAAAAGCCCCTATAATCTCTGGACACCAAGACTGTCTGACTAATTTTCACAGTTGATCTCAGTTATTTACTAACCTGAAGGATGCATGCTGGGAGTGTAGTAGTCCATGGGTGGGGGACGTCCCTGCATCATTCGGGGGTCCATGTAGGGCATCATCATCCAGCGGGGATCAAAGTTCATAGGCAGAGGTGGAGGACGTCCCATTGAGCCAGGAGTGTAAAGGGCTGGCTGTTTTGGCCCAGACTGTGGTGTGGTACCTGGAGAGGGGCCCTGGAGCTGATTTTGGGCAACCTGGTTATGTTGCTGCTGCTGCTGCTGCTGCCACTGTTTGAGAAGTTGCTCCTGTCCACAAATGATACAGACCACATATTATAAAAAAAAAAAAAAAAAAAAGTATTTTATGTTAAACCCAGTACCTGAGTAGAGAGACATATATTTGTTACTATG
The DNA here is from genome assembly GCF_936440315.1 of Barbus barbus. Taxonomy (NCBI): domain Eukaryota; kingdom Metazoa; phylum Chordata; class Actinopteri; order Cypriniformes; family Cyprinidae; genus Barbus; species Barbus barbus. The sequence continues at coordinate 8,098,581 of NC_136755.1, forward strand.
TTAAAAGACAAAAATGCTCTTTATACAGTGACTTGCGAAAGTATTCATACCCCTTCATTTTTTTTTTCACATTTTATGTTGCTGCCTTGTTAAACTGCTTTAAATTACAGTTTCTGGGATATAATGCATTTAATACAACAACTGCAGCACTAATTGTGAGAGTCAAGTTCATAATATACATTCATTAATGGATACAACTTTTTCCATATTCAAACAAACAAAACATCCAACACAAACCTGTTGTTGCCTCTGAAAACGAGGAGGAAGCGATTTTTGATACTTGGAAAAGCCCTGCCCAGATGGACCACTTCCCTGCCGTCCTGTTCCACCAACATTTTCAACCACCTTCACCGTGTCATCTCCACCTCTAGTGCGGATATGCACCACAGGTTCCTCCTTGGAATCTCCAGGCACTGGGACATCCAGGGTTTGTGGATGCTGGGTGGGTTGAGGCTGCAGAGTCTGCTGAGACTCTGAATGAAGAAGAAATCATGTGTGTTACATATTACATTTCAACTTATTTAAAACAAATACTGTAATCTGCTCATCATCTTCTATAACAAATTCACCAAGGAAAGTCCACCAAGTATCAGAACGATGAATAAATATATTGCCTATTCAACCAAAAAAAAAATAGACTTTTTTTGTAACTCTTTACGGAGTACTAACCAGTGTTGGAGTCATGGCTGCTGTTGCTGCCAGCCCGCTGTCTGTTATTAATATTCAATCCTAGTGTTGCACCGCTTCCCTGAGAAGATGATAGAGGAGGGTCTTCAGTGTCCACACAGGGTGATGATGGCTGACTGACATTGGGAGATGAAGCAGGTGCAGACAAGGAAGGACTAGGACTGTCGGTCGGAGCATCACTGGGGGTGCCTGGTTTCATAGTCTGCTGCTGTTTTTCATCAAGTCTTTTCAGCTTCTCTGCACAGGCAGCACGACGCTCCTCCTGCATTCTCCGCTCCTCCTCTTCACGCCGCCGACGGGCACGCTCTACCGCAGCAGAGATCTCAGTTGATGACTGCTTCCTCCGTTGCCGCCATGTCTCATCCTCATCCTCACCCTGTTGCTGGGGATGCAGGGTGTTGGAGGGAGGAGGGGTCGGCCCGCCAGGCATTGCCCCTGCCTGCTGCTGTGCCTGGGCACCACTGGGCTTCTGGGGGGCTAGGACGGGGCCTGAGATTGGCGACTGGTTCGAAGGCCGGTCCTGTTGACAGAAGGCGGTTTATTAACTAAAGTTCCCCAATACAACCACCAACATGCTTTTGCTAGTGCTTCATGTCGTATCCGTCCTATTTCTTGGACTCTTTCCCCATGTACCTGGCGGTAGTAGGAGTAGGGCCCTTGTCTAAGAAGTGGACCTGGTGGGGGGGAGGGCTGCTCCCTTGGGCCACCTAGTCCGGGCCTACGCCCCTGCATAGGGGTACATGTATCAATCAGCGAGTCATCCAGGAAACACCACAAGTTCCTGTCCTCACAGTGACTGCACATTATTTGGCAAAGGCCAGTGGTACCAAGGGCTTGGACCTGGATGGGGAGATGAGACGCATACCTGATAAGATCCTGCATTTGCCTGACTGCTCCAGCTGCTTCCATCCTCCTCGGCCCAGCCTGGCTTGCTGGAGGGGGACGCGGAGCCATCTTCAGCAGAGGAAGGAGGGGTGCGGCGCGAATCCCCTCCACTGTCGGATGCCCGGGAACGTGAAACAGGTGCAGGTCCATCTTGGGATCTCTGCTGCTCCCTCGACTCCCTGTTACAACAATATAAAAACAAAGTTTTCAAACAGAACTTCAGTGTGCAAAAAGTTAATCAACTAAAGGTAAAACATTTTTGAAATGCTTACCGGATTCCATTTTTGTTTTCAGACCGTTCCTCTTCCCCATCATCCTCTCCTTCATCATCGCTGAACTTCAACTTTGCGGAGTAGTCAATTTCTTCCTGTGCTCCTGGAAACAAAGCAAATCACCAAGAAAAGGTTACTACGCTGTTGTTATATGTTGTAACTCTATACCAATATTGAAAGAGCAATAAAAATGCTCACTAACATTTAGCCACTGTCATTTGTTAAACCACAAAATAGGCGAGTTACCTAATTATTCCATTCTAATGTGCCAGAGTAATTGAAAGCATTCCTCTTACCAGCCCAGCCCTCATCTCCATCATGGTCCAGCTCATCCAGCTCCTTCAGATCATTCTGTTTCAGAATGGATGGGCGTTTTACCACTTCACCCCGGGGGCCTCCAGGGGGCCGCCCATCTGGCCCTACTCCACCCTGTGACCGAGAAAACCTGGCAAGAAGTAGTTGGAAGAAAGTTTGGAAAGCCAACTGAATGACTGTGGAAATAAATATTAGTAGATTCATTTCTACTCAGTATAAATATAAATATTCTTACCTAGGGGCCTCATTTGGGGGTGGGTACCTGTATGGTCCCTGTGGACCATAAGGGGGTGGGAAGGGCAGGTATGGTGGATACATCTAGAGAAAAACATCCAGAAAAAACAGAAAGTTTTAGACATTCTCTAAAGACAGTTTTAGACATTCTCTAAAGATGGGCCAAAATGAAAATGTTACAAAACTTACGAAGGGAGGCAAGATGCCTCTATAAGCCTGGAACTGCGGGCCAATAGGTGGCTGGGGGAGGGGAAGTGCGGGGTTGCCGGTTGGGGAAGTTCTAGGCGGCCCATGAGAAGATGCATTCTGCTGTGGGATGGGAGGGGCCCCAGCAGCACCCTCCATCACCATGGCTCCCCCAGCACCGCCCTCCGCAACTGCCTCCCCAGCCAGGGTGGGTGCCAATGCCCGGCCCCCACCATCCCGCCAGCTTGTTACGTCTGGAACAGAAAGCAACAAATTATTAATGGAGGAACTGCTGAGTACATCTGAACCAGTACGAATCAAAAGCACTAGAAGATATCAGATATAACATGAATACCACATGCTCCAAAACACAAATCCCCACAACAGTTATCGAAAGAAGAGAAGGGCTATCATGCTTACTTTGGGGGCGGAGGCTTGGTCCTGGCCCATACCACTGATCTGCAGTGGCCTGTTCTTTGCCAACTCTGTCCTGGTCTCCAGCCGCCTGCAGGGTGGGAAATTCCTCGCGAGAGAATGGCGACGGTTGGTTTGATCCCTTTCCACCTGTGAGGAAAACAAAGGGAATTGAATATCTTTGATGTACTGTATAAAAAAGATCCTGCATTACAAACGTCACTTCTCTTGTCCAAGCAGAACGCGATGAAACAAAAATTAATAGCAACAGTTTTACAGCAAGTGTCCACTGATATTTTGAACTTTTGAAAAAAAAAACATAACTTTACATTTCTTAATATTCCTTACTAAGAAATGTAGTTATTAGTCCTAATTAGAGTAATTCAACTAATGCTCTATTTCAAGTTTATCACCCAAATTTGGTTTTATCATATACTGCTGATTAAAAAAAAAGTTATATAATTAAACCAACATTTTATACAGGAAACCCTTTTACTACTTTGAAACTCTGTACACATAGTGAGTTGTCATCTGTAAGCATGTTCTTGGTACTGTCTCTTACCATCTCCTTGTACTCCATGTGTAACACTTGCTGGAGCCCAGGACCTTGGCCCTGCGGCTAGAACTTGAGTTGGGGCCTAAGAGACATACAGAATTGTCAAGAACCAAACAATGTACCAGAGTAACAAAAATAATAATGTACATTAAATGTAATGTACATTTAAGCCAAATATCCTAAGTTCATTGACTTTAAACATGTTCACTGGTATGCGCCTTGTCATACAACAACTACAGCTGTAAGATGTGGGCTTCATTAGCTCAGACTTGTTGAAAAACAAGTGCATAATGTTGGAGATTATTCATGTTTGTGTGATGGCACCTCTTGAGCTGGGGGTGTTCTCGGCACGCTCGGCGCAGACGTCTGTGAAACCACAGGCTGCTGCGACTCCGGCTGCGCTGCTGACAATACATCGGTACTACAGGGAAAAATCGAAACAAAAACAACAAACATTAGATGGCAGGCATGGGCATATATCCAATCAGACTGCATTTAAAGACAGCAGAGGGTGGAAGGTCTCCAAAGATAATTATGCCTTTGCCTGAGTTTTCTACAGTCCAATCAAAACCAGACTTGATGTGATTTTTCTATACAAACAAACTGATTTAAGAATCTGGGTGGTCCATAGTGATGCACCATTAGAGCACATTGTCAGGTAATTGAGCACTTTTTCAAAATGCAGACTGTTATACTGATAGCGATGGAGCTGGTAGGGGTTTTATATTTATTGTGTATTAAAATTACGCAAAGAATAATGTAATGTAGCTCCTTCAGAATGGTGAACATGCCTCACCTCTTTGGGTCTGCTTGTTCCTGCTTGCTTGCCCATCCTGTGCCGTCTTTGGGAACGAGCGAGACGTTGGGGTCGTTGCCTTTGTTCTCTGCCTTCAAACTAGGCAAGCTGGCAGGGGGGGGCATGCGCCGTGCAGAGGCAACTTTACCAAGAGACTGTAAGCCATGACGAGGGGCAACTGAAAGTAGAAGAGTGACAGGAGGAGTAAATAAACAAGCGCAGAAACCCAATACCGTCTTGAGGGACGCGGCCTGAGACTAAGCAGGAGAGACTGCAGCATAGGAATGCTTGGCTGGCCAGTGAAAGTAGCAAGAGTATCTTGTGTGGATTTGTTTCAAGTGGTTGACTCGAAATTGACTTGGTCAAAAATCCCATTTTAACACTCATGACAGACATGGCCCATGCAAAAAAGGTTGAGAATTGCAAAGAGAGATGAGCTGCATCAGTCCAATCAAAACGGCACAGCAGCCATCACCTCCTGCTAATACATGAAGTGTCTTACAGTGGAAACCCAGTGCCTTATGATGATTTACAAGATGCAGAAAAAAATGGATGGAATCACAGAATACAGTCATAAAAATGGAATTTACAGAATAACACAGAATCTGACTGAATTTCGCACATTTTGATTAAGTAAATCAAAAGAAGGGCTGTACACTTAATTCAATTGAGATATGGACAAGTGTCTATAAATATTAAAGGGCAAAAAGACTGCGTGACTACGTGAATGAGCAGAGCAGTTTCATCTACTAAACACACTCAAGCACATGTGATGCTCGTGGTGTTTCCAGCATCTGCCATTTCACCGTATGAGGACATGAACTTCATCTCCAGAGCTGCTTTGAGAGCTCACTTAAGCATTTCACCATTTAATCTGATAAAACTATTGTCATATCATACACAGAAAGGTCTGCACAACGATTTAAAATAAAAGTTCTGTTGAACTTGAAGAAATTGTGAGAACTAAGTCACTATTTTTATACATTTGAATGTACTTAAATGAACAATAAAAATATAGGCCTAACTAAGAAAACTTCAAGGAATGTCTCACAATTTTTTGTCCATCTTTTAACTTAAATAACAAACCTCTGTTGCGGTGGAGCACTTTACCAAAAAAATTGAAATTATTAAATCTTTATTTAATTACATTTTAAAAGAATAATTAAATTGTTCATGTTTAATGACTGTTTTTGATTACCACCTATTTCGATAATACATTTATATTAAATCATGAATCCAGAAAAATTAAACCAGACAACAACACATTTCATATGGTCCTTTTACTGCAAACATTTTTATACAATAATTAAATTGTTAAATTTTTATCTATTCATTTGTTTAGACAAGCTTTTTGATTATTCAAATTTTTATGAAACCATTTCAAAAGGAATCCAGACAAATGAAAACATAAAACACAGAATTTGGGAAAAATAAATCAGATTTCATAGGGCACTAAAACTTTTTTAAAGGGTTAGTTCACCCAAAAATGAAAATAAGTCCATATTTTACTAACCTTTAAGGCATCCTAGGTGTACATGACTTTCTTCTTTCAGAAGAATTCAATCTGAGTAATATTCAAAATTGTCCTGGCTCTTTCAAGCTCTGTAATGGCATGAGCAGGTGGAAGTGTTCAACAGTGCAAATGTAGTCAAATAAAGCGCACGCATCCATATTAAAATGCGCATCACACTGCTCCGGGGGGTGAATAAAGGTCTCCTGTAGTGAATCGATGCGTTTTTGGAAAAAAATAAATAAATTAAATTGTGTAACTTCCTCTATCTGTCTGCCTTTCCGGCGGATGAGGTAGGACGCAGCGCATGTGCGTGCGAGTCTCGCAAAAACCAACGTTTGTTTATAGGAGCAAAGGAAGCAAAGTTTCCGTACTTTACCAAAGGAAAACCAGTCTCCTCTTTGCTTATATCAAAATCCTCCAACATTTTTCTTTACAAATCCTCGTTTTGTGCTTCTAATTCGTTACCGGCGTTTTGTTTTGTTCTCTCTCCGCACTCGTCACTAATCACGAAACGCCGACATCCTACGATATCCGCCGGAACGGCTTCCGCTTATGACAGTTAGATGAAGTGTTACATGAAGTGAGAGAGAAGTGTTTATTACGTTTGAAATATGGATATTTTTCTTACAAAAATGCATAGATTCGCTACAGGAGGCATTTATTCATCCTCCAGTGCCGTGTGAGGCACATTTGTTTTATGGATTCGCGCACTTTATTTTACGTGTTTTGGACTGTGTAACAGAAACAGATGCTGACTGCAATGATAGAGCTTAGAAGAGCCAGGACAATTTTGAATATTACTCCGATTGGATTCGTCTGAAAGGAGAAAGTTATATACACCTAGGATGGCTTGAGGGTGAGTAAATAACAGGATCATTTTCATTTTTGGGTGAACTAACCCTTTAAACCTTTATTACATTGTTGTTAAATTGTATAAATTTGAAGATTTCAATTAAATAGACAGGCTTTCTGATTACTAAAAATTTAACAATTAAAAATGGAAATTGGAGGGAAAAAAATGATTAAATAGAGCCCTAGAAATCAATGACAAAATACAGATACAATCACCATGAAACAGATTTTGCAAACCATTTCAAGATATTCAACAAGTGTTCAAAATTGTGAACATTAAGAAATGTGCGTTAGATAAGTTAATAGGGTCCATGTTGATTTCATGCTGACCTGAGTTTAACCCAAGATCGTCTATATACAAACAGAAGGAGACAAATGACCTTAAACATAAGCTTTAAACCAATGCAAACTCACCAACAGGCTTCTGTGCTTCAAGGCTCTTTCCTTTGTAGGTATCAAACAGGTTGAGAGACGCATACTTGGTTTTGCCATCCTTCCCCTTTGCCGTTTGCCCAGAGCGCTCTGACATTGCGCTGTACGCTCATTGAGTATGGTGAGTCCTGAGACTGACAGAGAAAGAGAGAGTGAAAAGGGAGAACGTGATGCTGAGTCGAAGGGTGTCCTCTTTCAAGCTTTCCCATGTTTTCAGGATCAAAATGAATGCTAAACTGAACAGCCAAGTGTAGGCATGAAAGGGACGGTGTATGGTATGGTTTATATTTTACTGAAACGAGCCGTATTGGCAAATACTATATACAAGACCCAAATCCCTAATGTCATTTGTGTGGATTTTTCTCTGTCTAGTCCTTTTCTTATATCCAACCACATATGAAAGCTACAAGATTTATCAACTTTTTCTGAACACAAAAATCTATGTTTTTAGGTTTCATTATTTCTCACAATATCTCTGATAAAAAGGAGATTGAACACCATTAAGAAAAAAGGTCCGTTCACACCACAAACTTTAGAGATATCTATAGCACCCACACAGGTAGACGATAATGTTTAGTTTGTTATAAGCTCTTTAAGTATGACATCATCAAAATAGTCCAATTCATCAGCTGGAAAAAAAAAATCTGAAATCAATTCCAATGATATTGTGCCATTTGTCTTATGGCTGAGGTGTGACGTACCTATTCTCATGGAATTGGAATGATTTATAGTTATAGTTACCATCCTTGGTGTGAACGGGCCTTAAATCTGAAATGTTGTGAGTTTGGGTTTATTATAACGTTCATCTGGGAACGCAACGTGCGCCATTTCATCAGATTTGTAAGGTAAATAATTTCTAAATCTACACAAACACAGGAGAATACATCGCGATTTCAAAATAAAAGCTCAAACCCTCACTCTGAGTTTACACGTTTTGATGTCCACATATTCATTTAATTACAGTGGCTATAGCATTTCTGTCTTAAATAAATATTAACGATTAAGTGGACATTTGAATTAAATGGTGGCCGATTTTTTTGTGGGAAATTAACCGTTTAGATTAATCTAAATAAAAATAGTAGTTAGTGGCAGCCCTATATAAAACCATGACTTTTACTGGTGATTTCCTGCATTCTGTATATCACTGTTCAGTTTGTTTACATAGGTCCTCCTAGGCATCATGCTCAACCAACTCAAATCAACTGAGATACTGGGGTGTCCCATATTATCAGTTCAACAGATCTCACAGCACATGACCCATTTTTGCGCCAGACCAGACAGAAATTTGCACAAACTCATCAGACAAGCAACAAGTTAATTCAAACAACACCAAAACCAATTTTTTTCCACTAAATTGTTTCTTTCAGACAACTGCTCATCGATTCATATAGTCAGACTTGTCAACAAATACTATTAATGACTTATTAAAGGCCAGAAAAAGGCAGTTTCAACTGGTGTTACCATGGTGATGCATTATAAATATTGTCCCTCTGTTACTGCCTTGCAAGGGATTGCATCCACAACAACACCAGGGATGTCTTTACTGCTAGCCAGTGACAGCCACTCAACTCACACAGGTTCATAAAACCTCTGATTTAGGACTGCACAATAAATCACATTCAATTGTCATGCGCATCTCGTCAGTAAAGCCGGTCCTGCGATTAGTAGCTAATCTCCATCACGTGCTTTCAGATGGAGCGGCATTTAATACACAGAGCCGTAGATCGCTGACAAGCTACGCAATATCGCGCTCATAATCAAAATTATGAATGCGATATTGCGTAGCTTATCATTGCATGCGATTTATCGTGCAGCCCTACTCTGATTTTAAAATAAACCGAAGTCATCACAACAGTCTTGTGTCAAACACAAGACAACATTTCCAAAACCACATAAGTAGACTCCAGTATGACAAATAATGAAACTACCTACATCTTGCCATCTGTAGATCAATTATCACGAAGGTACACAATCTGTTACCCTAAATACAAAGCAACAAATTAAAAAACAGCTCGGTGCTGCGTGTTTATGTCTTCCATTTGGACAACACAAGAGACTCTCTACAAAATAATAATAAATAGGCTACAGGTTTCATTTACATTTAAAATAATTTAAAATGTGTAGTTTTAACAGTAAAATACTGTAAACATGTTAAGGCAAAAACCTGTTAATTGGTAAATGGCAAGTTCTCTTTCTGTAAAAAAATGTTTTTTTTAATTTTAGATAATTTTAAAAATGATTTACAAAATGTAAAATATCTACTGGGACATTGTGTCATTTTACACTAAAATACTGTATTGATTTTTAAATTAAAAATGAACAGTCTTCTCACGATTTACAGTGAAAACCTGCAAACTGAAATTCCTTGGGACAATTAACATTAAATCAGCTATTGTATATGAAATATACAGTTTTTACAGTAAATTGAACAGGGTGTTTACAGGACACAAATTTGAACAACAACAACAAAAAAAAGCTTTTTGGCGATTCATTTACACAACAAAGACAGGGCATGAAAATGCAAACTTTTGAAAACAGGTTTCAAAGTGCAAGTTTAAAATGTGATTTTGTGAAAATGGTGACGTCATGCACATGAGTATTACATGGCATGCCCCATAGGCTTTCACTCCTAAATTATGGTTGATTAAATAGTCTTTGTACTTGTTTCAATTCAAGTTGTGGGTTCTTCAGATGTAAAAGTTCTAGCAATTACAGCAGCCATTTGTTTGTGTTTCTTCTTCTACAGTATGACATTCAGCATGACACAGAATGATTAAAAGCCCTCCATACGGTCAGATAACGTTCATCATCATTCCTTACAAAAAAATTACAATGACAACCATAGGTTTTGCCAAAATAACAGCTACCAGTTCTTAGAATATTTAGATGAGCCACCATTCTCAATATCACAAATATTGTTTGCATAAGGTGCCTTGGCCAACATAAAGCGTCATTGTGCTACAGGCGTCCCGAGTTCGAATCGCCCGAGGATCTTTCCCGCACCCCTCTCTACCACGTCACTTCCTGTCTCCTCTACACTGTCCTATCATAATAAAAACAGAAAAAATAAAGTACAATAACTGTAGTAAGTGTTAATTTGGCGGTAATTTTGCAAAGGACAACTAAAACAGCACTTAAAATGCTGTTAAAAAAAAAACATGAATAATAAAAGCGCACAATCCGTTAATGAAGAGCACAGTCCTAAACCAGTCCTGCTTCCCTGTTTAACACACAAACGCTATCGCAGTGTACTACACATCACTGTCATTGAATGGGGCAGATGCAGATTAGGAATAGCAGCGATGGCCAGTTGGCAAAGCCTGTAAAATAATCTCTACGCAGCATGAAGCAGCGCTGGCGTACAGGAGCTGCGTAGAGATTATTATACACGCTTTGCCAACTGACCTTTACACAAAAACGCTTAAATAATTCATCTAACCTTACGAAAAGCCCGGCATCTGATATAAAACCGGGTGGCTGATATATTATAAACCCGGTGAATTGTCTGTTTTGACTGGTTAACTCGCTTCTAGGAGCCGCGGCCTCCATGTTTCGTGCTGGGAGGAGGGGGCAGACCTGTGTTTTTCATAATATACATAACTTCAAAATAACACATTACTTCAAACAAGTGCAGTAATATAGCCATTGACGAGATAAATCGGAGGGGGCGACCAAAATAACAGGAAAATAAATGGTCAGTATAATTGATGCTGCGGGTTTGACTAAAGGACTTGATGGCGAGAACAAAACAAAATGGCGGCGGTGAAGTGAGGCCAGAGCTACAAGCACATTAGCGTCGGGATTTGTGACGATTTAACAACACGGGCTTCATCTAGAATCCGAGTTCAAGGCTTTTAGAGTGCGATTTAATATATGGTTACGCAAACAAGTCAACCGGAGCCTTGATTTGAACCAAAACAATGCACTTGCCTAACATGCAGTCTCAGTCAAAGCACGTCTTATGTATTTCTTCAATCTAGGCATACTAATTCAACTCAACATGAACATAAAACTTGCTAAAATGGCAAGCGGTGTAAATGAAAAACCTCACAGGCTCTTATTAACAACAATACGGCACATCTTCGCCAGGATGTGTGAGACACACACACAAGCTATGCTGATAGCATGCTAACCTTAGCCGACACCGACCGATGAAAAGCAGGACAGCTGGACCCCAACACTACGGTCACAAACACCTCTATAATAAACCCTCTTTAGTGCACTCGAATTGTCTTTAGACACAGCTACTAACCTGGTCTTGTCCCGAGGTTGTATCGTTATTAGCAATAATCGTGAACTAGCTACCGTTAGCACAAGCTCTTACAAAAGCTCAAAACAGGATTATGTGTTGAAGAGATCTGATGAGGATTGCTGAGGACGGATGTGTGCTGTGCAGTGAGGCTTACTTGTACTCCTTTTTCTTTTTTCCAGAAAACAAATGAAAAAGGAAAAATAAAATAATATTGCGGGGGTCGATCCTTCACTATTAGAGCCGTCAACGGCTTCTGAGGATGGTAGCGCAGAGAGGGGCGGATGCTAGTGAAGGGGGCGGGGCTACATTAACATAATAAGTTCCGAACTTGTTTCTTGGCCAATCAGATCATATATTTTAAAAATATAATTTACATATGTAAAGCACACCTCTTGCTTAGTGATAGAAGTCTACTATGAATGGTTTTACGAACAGGTGTAACTTGATTTTATCTTCTCAGCCAGCATGACTATTTGTATTAAAGATGATTCATTTAGTTTTACACTGTAAACAAAGTGTCATGTTTTTGGTATTATGTTTTTAAAGGTGTACCATAGTATTATAACTCCTGTGGAGTACCATAAATACTATTGTTTATGACTAATAGTAAAAGTAGGTCTAGATATTAAAATACTTTTAAACCAGTACAAAAAATGTTAGAGAGCATCACCGGAAAGAAAACTCAAGGCAGTAGGACATGAGGCTTATAATAAAAGATAAAAGACTGCAATTTTTATTTATCATTTGAACAACTAACAGGTTTATTTGTCATTGAAATGTAGGACTATATACACTACATTTCTGAAATCAGTAAGATTTTTAAATGTTTCTAATTGAAAGTCTCTTTTGCTCACCTAAACTGAATTTATCTGATAAAAAAAAGAGTAAAAACAGTAATAATGTGAAATATTATTACAAATTAAAATTAAGCAATTATTTTGTTTTAGGCTAGTATATTTAATATGTATAAAATGTAATTTATTCCTGTGATGCTAATTTTCATCAGTCAGTCTTCAGTGTCAGAAATCATTCTATGCTGATTTTGTGTTCATAAAAACATTATTATCTGTAAAAACAAATCTTAGCTTTAGGTCACCTGAAGCACATATTTGAAATTCAACTATTTTTAGCGCTATAAATGTCTTAAATGTGACTTTCAATCTGTGTAATGTGTTCATGCTGAATAATTATTATTATTATATTTTTTTAATGGTAGTGTCAATGCATATAATATATGGAATATAATCTTTAAATCTTAAATGTAATCTTATATAGAGTATAGAACAGTGGTTGTACTGCAATAAAAGGTACAGGTGATGCATAATGCAAATGATGCCTAAACACACTAATAAAAGCAAATTGTTTATTTGTTTGTTTGTGTGACTCAAATAAATGGGTAAAACATTGCTATGCAATTTTGTAATTCTTTTAAAATATTTGTACAAAAAGCCATTTAAAGCACTTTGTCTTAGTCACAACAAAACACACCTTTGATTTGCCATTGGGATCAGTGCATGCTTAATTGATTTCAGACTAACTCACACTAATCCACCAAACACAGACATAAAAACGTGCCAAGTGGGGCACACACACACACACACACACACACACACACAGAGAGCAGTGCAACATTCATGAATAACAAGAAAACTATCCTTGCAATTCATTGTTTCAACATTTAATAGCCAGATGAGTAAATGAGTGAACGAATGATTAAAAAATAAATCAGACAAAGCTATGAAACCACTCCTTAATAATTCTGAGAACCAACTCAGGTTTGGTAAAACACGTTAAAGTATGCACGTGTGTTACTCATGCCAAAAGATGTCAGAAGAGTAGTCAGAGATACAGTCGTGGCCTGACACAGATATTGACACCCTTGGTAAATATGAAGAAAGAAGCCTGTGAAAATAAATCTGCATTGTTAATCCTTCAATGAAAGGTTTATATATATATATATATATATATATATATATATATATATATATATATATATATATATATATATATATATATATATATATATATATATATATATATATATATATATATCTTTTATTATAAAAAAATAAAATAAAAAAAAACTTTCATTGAAGTAGGCTAAAAGAAAAACAACTGAAAATGTACTCTCATCTCAAGTACACCACACTAATTTTCTATATTGGGTTTAGGTCAGGGAACTGGAATGGCCATGGCAGAACCTTCCTTTTGTGTTCAGTGTTTTGATTTTATGTTTGTTTTTAGATCATTGTCCTGCTGGAAAATCCAATCATGTCCCATTGTAAGATTTCTAGCAGAATCAGTCCACCTCCAGAAAAAAATAGGCCCACAACAATAAAAGTACAGCAGTATATTTCATTGTGCACATAGGGGGCTTGTAGTTTATCCCTGTGTGCACCAAACCCATCTTGAGTGTTTGCTGCTAAAAGCTCGAGCCCCTGCCCCTTTGAGGTCCGATGCTAAAGTGCCCTTGCGGTGCCCTCATGGCTCCTCCATCAGGGGGCATTTGAATTTCTAGGGTGGGCACAAATCACATTATGTGTGCGTATGCGTGTGTGTTTGTGTGTGTGTGGGGGTGTTTGGATTCAAAATTGATCACGTTCAGCAAGGAGGGGAGAGGATGGAAAGTAACTCGTGAATGCCCCCCCTTGGCGCCGGCCCTGCCTTGCAGTCTGGTCTGTGCAAGCCACAGCCATATCACACTGCAGCCCAAGACCGGTTGCCCACTGAAGCTAAGCAGGGTTGAGCCTAGTCGGTACCTGGATGGAAGACCTCCAGTGAAAACTAGGTTGCTGTTGGAAGAGGTGTTAGTGAGGCCAGCAGGGGGTGCTCACCCTGTGGTCTGTGTAGGTCTTAACGCCCCAGTGTAGTGACGGGACACTATACTGTCAAAAAGCACCCTCTTTCAGATGAGACGTTAAACCGAGGTCCTAACTCTCTGTGGTCATTAAAAATCCCATGGCACTTAAAGAGTAGGGGTGTAACCCCGGTGTCCTGTCTAAATTCCTTCTACTGGCCCTTGTCATGGTATCCTAATAATCCCCATCCACTTGATTGGCTCTATGACTCTCTCTCCTCTCCTCTCCTCTCTCCTCTCCACTCCGCCGTTGTACTGCGGCTGCCGTCGCATCATCCAAGTGGATGCTGCACACTGGTGGTGGTTGAGGAGAGACACCCCCCACCCCCACATGATTGTAAAGCACTTTGGGTGTAAAGCAATACACAATAAAGCTCTATAGAAATGCATCATACATTCAAGATAATATATATATTTTTGTGGGGATTTTTTTTTGTGTGGTTATAAACGCAGACCTAAGCCAACAACAGCCTTTAAAATGATTAAAAATGCATTATATAAAAACAATGGGGCAACCCTGCTGAAAAAAACCCAATACAGACCATCACATAAAATTCTAACACCATCATAAATGAATCACAAATAAATCAAATGCCATTACAAACTATCAACTTTTAACCATTAAAACCATAAAAAATGGTTTTCTGCAGCGTGTTTTGGGACATATTCCATTAGGATTTATTGGTTTTATCAAGCCACCAATTGAAGGTGACCAATTACCAGTAGAGACCAACAGGGTCCATTACAGTTTCCATTAAAACCAATACAAGTCCAAAAACCATTGCAAATTTAGTGATGGTGTCTATTGTTTTTTTCAACATTACATGTTATTACAAATGCCTGCAAAGGGAGCCAAAGGCCTGGTTATTGCTGCTGTTACACTTACAGGACGATCAAGTCCTTGTTTAATAGGCTATTGACCAAACATTTCATTCAAATATCCACTTAATCTTTCATTTTTTGCCACCTTTTTGCTAGAGATGACACAGCCTCTATAATTTCTTCAACAAAAAAACATGTGGACATCACAACCCTTACAAAAATTAACCATGGTTTTCGTAGTAAAACTGCTTAATTTTCTTTTGCGTGATTTCTGAATGCTTGAGACCATAAAATCAATCAGACAACTGTATTACTGCCTTAGGTAACTGTCTAGAGCTACAATTGTCATTTGTAAATAATACAATTTAATTACAATTTATTTATTTTTTTACTTTTATATTTTGTTAAAGTTCTATTTTGACCCCTATAGGTGTTTTTTTTTTACTTCCATAATATTTGAGGGAGGGGGCACAACAATAAAATCCTGCTTAGGGCACCCATTTGGACAGCAGCAGTCCTGATAAAAATGTCTCCACGATCTACTTTTGAAGAAATATCGTGGTATCTTGCTACAGCGCACATTCTATCAGCTGCAGTACTGGTGCCGCCGTATCAATACTGTACAGTGCCACATACATTCACATCAGTAAGAAGATATTTTGAAGAAGGTGGAAAACCAAACAGTTGCTGGTCCACATTGACTTTGACAGTAGGGGAAAAAAATACTATAGAAGTCACTGTGGACCAGCAACTGTTTGGTTTTCCACCTTCTTCAAAATATCTTCTTACTGATGTGAATGTATGTGGCACTGTACAGTATATTGATACGGCGGCGCCAGTACTGCAGCTGATAGAATGTGCGCTGTAGCAAGATACAACGATATTTAGATATTTACAACGTTTAGCAGAAGAAGGAAACTCAGGTTTAAAACAACTTTTGAGTGAGTAAATGAAGGTTATAAGAATAAAACACTAGCCTATTTTAATTCTTGGGTGAATTATTCCTTAAATGTTAATAAAACACCAAACACAAAGAGAAAAATCACTCACTGCTTTTGACTGAAGAATTTTAAAAGTTTCTTTAATAGGAATCAATCTATATAGTGTTTTTTTTTTATACTTGTTCATTCAGTTTCTTGAATGCTCCTGCTAAATACACCTATTGTACCTGAAAATAAAAGACTGTTTATTTTATTTGTATATTGTGTGTATTACAAATACTACCCCCCCACCCCCCCACCCCCCGATTTCAACGAGGGGGGTAATAATTTGTCAGGGAGTCGAAAATGGGCACAACCAGGGCCGCTGCTGGCCAAATGGGTGCCCTAAGCAGAATTGTACTGTTGTGCCCCCTCCGGTCAAATATTATTATTATTATAGCAGAATCATCACCTCTGAGCATAGAACGTGGGCATTCTCGCTTTGCACTGAGGTGGAGACCACGCCGCTGAAGCGTGGGGGTCTTCGAGTGAATTGGAGTGAATAACCTCGTTTTATTATCCCCATAACCCACTCTGACACTTCGGGGATGGCCTGCCAGGCCTCGGCCAGCGTGGCGAGGGGTTGGATAAACTCACGGGGGCAGGGCACTCGTGAGACATGGAAGAGGAAGTTTGCTCTCTTTTTGAGAAAGTTTGTGTTTTATTTTTCCCACTATAACAGCGGGCGGTTGTTTGGGCACTTGTACGGGCCCTATATTCGCCACAAACATCTCCCTTCACACCCGGTCCTGAGCGGGGTAATAAGAGGCTCCAGAGAGGCTGTTTGGGGGCTGGTCCGGCCGTGGCGGGACTTGGCCCCCTCCGCTTCCTGTTCTACAGATCAGGAAGACGCCAGAGGCTCTGGGTCCAACGCTATCCTAGGTCGGGGGCCCTGGCGCTTAGGAAAGGGGTGGTGTCTGGCTGAACGGAATCTCCCTCGCGTCTGCTGCGTCTTGGCAAGCTGAGCCGCGGGGTACGGCAGGCTTCGCTGGCTGCTGAGTCGGCATAGGCTTAGGGTGACTGGAAGCATCTACGGAGCTGGGGCACTTGGGCAGGAAGTGTCGCATGGCCTGGGACAACTTCTGTGCCTCAGTGAATTGTTCAGCAAACATTTCGACCGCCAGTCCAAAGAGGCTGCTGGGAGAAATCGGGACATCAAGGAAGGGAACTTTGTCTGCATCCTTGATCTCTGTCAGCGTGAGCCACAGGTGGTGCTCGAGCACCACTAGGCTGGCCATGGACCTCCCGATCGCCTGGGCGGTGGTCTTGGTGGCGCGCAGTGCCAGGTCTATAGCACTTCTCAGCTCCTTGAGAGTCGCAGGATCAGGCTCAAACTCGTCCATGGAAGAGAGGAGTTTGGCCTGAAAGACCTGGAGGACAGCCATAGAGTGGAGCGCCAAAGCTGCCTGTCCAGCCAAAGTGTAGGAGCATCCAGCGAGCGCTGCAGTGGTCCTGCACAGCTTAGACGGGTGGGCCTTTGCCTTCCAGCCGATAGCAGAGGGTGGGCAGAGATGCCGCTGTTTTTTCCTCACAGGTCCTTGCAAGGAAGAAAACGGGAGGGCGCAAAGGGCGGTGTCGCTCTCTGAAAAGAAAGCTATCCGCGAGCACAGAGAGGCGAGACTGATGTTCTCGCAGTGAGAACAATCAGATCCAGCAAGCGTGGCATCTGCATGGGATTTCCCCAAACCGGACACGCACTCTCTGTGGCCGTCTTCGGTGTGCAGGGGGGACCGGTACGAATTGCAGTAACGGCGTGGCATTTGCAACAACGCCGTTTGCTCTTCTAGAAAAGAATGCGTGAGCTTCACCAGATGGCTGCAGGGGACTGGGACCGGAAACTGCTGCAGTGCTGATGGCACTGAGAAGGCGGCGGATTCAGCTGAGTAGAGGTTGCTGGTTCCAGCTGCGAGGCGTTCCAACGGCGAGCAGGCTTCCTGGATCAGTGAGAGACGAAGTCGTCGTCGTCGCTGAAGGAGAAGACATCTGAGTTCCTATGGCGAAATGGCCGCTTATGTAGTCAGATGGCTCCGTATTTAACACACTGCACGAACGAATGCTTCAGTCAGAAAGAAAAAAGGCTTTGAAACAGGAATCCCTGTTTCCACAGACCAATTTCAATTTAGATCGACAGTCCACCACCCCAGGGTGTCACTAGGCCAATGCCAGTCTGATATTGCATTACAAAATAAAAGCCCTCCAAAAACTTGCATATAACCTATATTTCACATATTTTCAGATAGCTCTAAAAAGAAAGGTCCCTGTTTCCATAGACTGTTTTCACTTCAGATTGATAGCACACCACCCCAGAATGTCACTTATGCAATTTCAGGAGGACTATATGTGTAATTCCAAAATGAAAGCCTTCCAATAAATCTAGTAAATTTGGTTTTGTCTGTGATTTCAGATTGGTATAAAAAAGAAACTTCTGATTTCCACAGACTAGTTTCCCCTCATATTAACAGCACACTTTCTCACATTGTCACTTCCACCATTTCAGGACTATCTGATGTTGAATTCCAAAATAAGAACCCGCCAAAACTTTTATATACACTGTTTTGTCTACACAGTCCTAAAGTAGTGTAAATGATACTATGAGAAGGCGTACTATCAATCTGATGTGAATGTAGTCTGTGTAAACAAGGAGGTACTCTTTTCTATTTATCTGAATCATTAGAAAGAAGAAATGCATACGCGTGTGAAATGAGGACGGCAATGCGGGAGAGGTGGGTCTGACTCTGGCCTACTTTTACACTGTTGCCGCGGGTTATTATTCAAGTTTGCGGTTCTAAATTTACGCTAAACCACGGCTTCATGGGTTTTTTGCTCTATTGTATTTTTGGTATATTTTGCATGCGATCTCTATGCTATGATCTCTGTGTGCGCCGCGTTTGTAAATACTGCATTTAAGTATTTTTTTCATCAGGTTAGACATTGATTATTTATCACTCAAATCCCTCTCTCTACCTGTCCGTCGGTCGCGCAAATCCGCCATGTTTGTAGTTTTAAAGATTTGTATACTTTGTTTGTAGTTCTAATCGAATCGAATTCTACCCGGAAGTAGTAGACCAATCGGGAATCTTTGGCATACTTTTTTAAACATACTATGATTTGGGACATACTAATTCTATTTTCGAATATTATTTAGGATGGATAGTATGCGAATTGGGACGCGGCATTGGTCTCCTAGAGCATCTTTCTGGCGCATATGCCACAATCATGAACCACAGTGAATACTTTGTCACTTTGGAATAAATCACAGTAGGATTTATTCCAAAGTGATTTATATGATGCATTTAACATCAAATAATCTAAATGAACCCTTTTTAAAAGACAAGACTTAAATATTGGTTTTCAAAATTGAGCAACTTGATGAAGCTTTTGTTTTTGTAAAATGAAACAGCCAATGACTTTCTTCATTGGTTGCTGTGCAGGTTGATTTTCACAAAGGAGATGGATTAAAAATAATCCTTTTGGCCTTTCTCATAGATGACATAGATGTACTTATGATACACAGTTTCATTGCCTGTAAGTGACGTCATACATGAGTATCCACTTGCCCCGGCCCAGATCTTCCGAGTATCTTTCATGATTTACCGCGATTCAGAGACCAGCGAAGGGTGAGGTTCACTCCTGAGGAAAACAACACCACATTTAAAGTATAAGCATGAATGAACTATCACACATGCTGCTCTCTCAATGCACACACAAAACCACAGACATTAGAATCAAAACAACAGAGAATAATTTCACAAGAAAACCTTAAACCCAATAAGTTCACAGAAAACCTTAACAAGAATTTGAATGATTCTAATAGTAGTTTGTTAATAAAGTGAAAGTGAGTGAAGTGACATACTGCCAAGTATGGTGACCCATACTCGGAATTCGTGCTCTGCATTTAACCCATCCAACGTGCACACACACAGCAGTGAACACACACACCCTGAACACACACACACAGCAGTGAACACACACACCCTGAACACACACACACAGCAGTGAACACACACACCCTGAACACACACACACAGCAGTGAACACACACACACCGTGAACACACACCCGGAGCAGTGGGCAGCCATTTATGCTGCGGTGCCCGGGGAGCAGTTGGGGGTTCGGTGCCTTGCTCAAGGGCACCTCAGTCGTGGTATTGAGGGTGGAGAGAGTGCTGTACATTCACTCCCCCCACCTAAAATCCCTGCCGGCCCGAGACTCGAACCCGCAACCTTTGGGTAACGAGTCCGACTCTCTCACCATTAGGCCACGACTTCCCCTTTTATGCTTTTATGTCACTCAGACTAGGTTTGGTAGGTAATGACACTAAAATATGATACTTCGTAAGTAGACAACAGAAATCACTTAACGGCATATAAAACTAATAATCATGTATTATTAAACAAATGTTCATCACAAAGTGTGGGTCTGAGCCAACTGTTTCCATATGAATATTCTAGAACATAAGCATATTTCCAGTGTTGGAGAAAGTTACTTTTAAAAGTGATGCATTACAATATTGTGTTACTCTCTGAAAAAGTAACTAATTGCGTTACTTAGTTACTTTTGTGGGAAAGTAATGCGCTATGTTAGTTTTACGTTACTTTTTCTCATCTGGGCTGGACTTGCTTGTTTGTTCTTAATAATAAAAAAGTAATATTTCTGGCTTTTAAGCCCTTTCACACCAAAAGTAAAATAAGTAAGCCTCAAGGAAATGTAAATTCGACACTCTTCAGCAATAATTTTCTTGTCAATTAAAAAGTAATGCGTTACTTTACTAGTTACTTAAAGTAATCTGATTACGTAACTCGCGTTACTTGTAATGCGTTACCCCCAACACTGCATATTTCAGCTGAGCATCTGTTGGGAGAATTCACGTTATCTGAGACCGCATCGGTTAATGATAATCAGCTTATGTTTTGTCTAGGTTTCTTTGTTCAAGGACTCCTATTTTGATCATTTTATTTTGCGCAATCTGTGTTATTTTCCTGTTTGCTTTGTTTTCTTGTTTTCAAAGAATGTGCTTATTTGCTTCCATTGTTTCTCATTTTGTTTCTCGTTTAGTTCTTCTATACCCTGTGCATGTTTAGCCCATGTTTCAGTTCTGTATTTGTCTTGTCAAAATATAGTAATGGTTTGCTATTCTCAGTTCCCTTGTGCTCACAAGTGCTTTGTTTCATTTAACAAATACACTGTGTGCTAACAGATCCTCACCTCTACTCGCTCCCTGCCTGCAAACAACCTGAGACACAATTATTCAATTCTGTGATCAATGCATTCAATTTTAATTCTCAAATCATACATATAAAACAAAATTCATAAGTTTTAAACCATACAGCTTACTAGCTACATTTGCTGGTATTAACTGAACTAATGGTATACTTAGCAAAAACACATTTAAATAAATATATTTTAAACAATTTGTTTATATATTACATTAATTTAAATAGTCATTTAATTTTTAATTAAATAAAAACTAGATTAAATATTAATACATTTGTTTTGTACCATGTAACAAAGTTCGTAGATTCGGGAAGAAGGAGGCGGGAACCGGCAAACATTTAAGAATTTAATAATCAAAATAAACAAACGTAAAAGTACAGCGGCAGCCCCTCACGGACGACTGCCGCACACAAAACACAAAATAAAATCCAGGCCTGGTCCTCTCTCCTCTTCCACTGTCGTCACTCCTCCTTTTATCCTTCCGGAGCTCCTCCGTGGGACTCGAGACCGGTGAGTGTCGCAGGTGTCGCTCATTATCATTAACTCCACCGGCCTCGCTCCGTTCCCACGGCTCTCGGCCCCGCCCCACTCACCACATATCCCCATCGCCCCTCGCAGGCCGGGGGGTACCCTCGAGACTGCGCTCTACTCCCCCCCTCCCTCTCCTTCCTGGGGGGGACCCGTCAGGGCGGCCGCGGCGTACCTGGGGGTACGGACAGACGAGGCTAGAGAAAAGGAGACGGAAGGATGAGGAGTGACAGAGACGAGAGAGGGGAGAGAGGAAAAAAAAAAAAAAAAAAACTCGGTCCGGTTCCCGGACACACTGCTGGTTGGTCCTCAACCAGCTGAGAGGCTCTCACTCGCGGTGCCATGCGATGGTACTGGACCTCTTTGGTGGACGGCTCGACGCTCCGCCTCCTGGCGGACGGCGATGGCTCCTCCGGTCGAGGGCAGCCGGCAGCGAGTCCCCCATTCCCTGCTCCTCCCCATCATGGCGGATGGCAGCAGGCTACGGCCACTCGGCGGATGGCGCCGACTCCTCCGCTCCCTCTCGGACGGCAGCCCCCCTCCTCGACCCAGGAGTACGGCAGCGAGTCTTCCGTCCCACCTGATGTTCCATCGCTCCAGCACCACCGTCGCCTCGGGCAGCCAGCGGCCGTCCCCGCTACTCCCTGCTGCCCGACCTCCTCAGCACCGCGATCCCCCTCAGCCGCGAGGGCTCTCTGACAGCGTGTCCCTCCTTCCTCCCGGGTTTCGGCACCAATGTAACAAAGTTCGTAGGTCGGGAAGAAGGAGGCGGGAACCGGCAAACATTTAAAGATTTAATAATCAAAATAAACAAACGTAAAAGTACAGCGGCAGCCCCTCACGGACGACTGCCGCACACAAAACAGAAAATAAAATCCGGGCCTGGTCCTCTCTCCTCTTCCACTGTCGTCACTCCTCCTTTTATCCTTCCGGAGCTCCTCCGTGGGACTCGAGACCGGTGAGTGTCGCTCATTATCATTAACTCCACCGGCCTCGCTCCGTTCCCACGGCTCTCGGCCCCGCCCCACTCACCACATACCATTATACTGTACATCACAACCCAAGCTCAGAAGGAGCATGTGTGTCTAAAGGCACGAAAGTCACATAGCAAAGTTTTGGTGCAATATCGCAGGGGAAAAAATGTACAATGTCCATTATCAATAGTGTAGAGGTGCACAAAACACAGCTCACACTTCAATTGAAGTAGCTTTCTGTTGGCCATCGTGGTGAATTTCAATGACCATCTTGAACCTGATGCGAAATCTGCATAGAGAAATGTTTTTTTTGCATTTACATTAAATTCCATAGCATGCAAATTCCTATTGAAATGACTTGATTTCACCCATGAAATTTCACAGAACAATAATAAATTAAATCCTTTTCATAACCATATTCTGCCTGACAAGTGGCCACTTATTGTAGCCACTTACATCGCTATGTGAGTCTATGGGAGGTGTAAATGATATGAAATTAGGCATCTAAGTGGAGTATCTGTATACCAAAGCCAGGTCCAGGAACAAAAATTCATGAGCCCCAGTTGAGGGTTAAGGTTTCGTGGGGCGCTCCAGGTGAACCCGTCATCCAGACTGCACCATCATTGTGTTGGAGGGCTCGGTGGAAACACAACGAGTAGATGAGCATCACAGCACCAGTCTCTTCATCCACAACAACCGAACCTAGAGGTGGGAGACCAGGTAGCTCCTGAGAACGTGTCAGAAGAAAGAGATGGTTGGAGAAGAAAATGGGAATGAAAACAGAATCTGACACACCTCTGTCTGTGGAGCGTCTTAAAGCGATGAACTTTGCTCCGATGTCCTTGAAGGACAGTTTCCGGGCCTCTGCAAAAGCCAGCAGACTTCCCTGAGTAGTGAAGGTGAGCAGGGGAATTCTGTAGGTGTGAACTTCTCCAATTTCACCACCGACCCAGAGCAGCTGCTCATCAATGATAGCTGGACTGATCTGTACATGCAAAAAAGTAAAAGAATAAAATAATACAGGTCAAAACTATATAATGAATAGCTAAATAAATAGATAAGCTGATATGAGGTTCGCTGTGTTTACTCTTGAAAGACAAGTTCTGCGAAGGCACATATGAATGAGACTTGACTAGATAAATTGACTATAAATTTCCTCAGGAAAATATTCAGATGAATGAATATCAGAATTCACATACATTATCCCAATTTAAGACCGTTTTGAGCAGTCATGTGCGAACTACTGTGATTTTTCCTGAAGGCTAATTAAAGTCCGCACAAGAGCTCATCGGAGTCAGCCGACGAATGACAAAAGACAAGAGAACTGGTTTAACAGACCGGTGTAGTTTACAGTAATGAGTCCATCGTTGACATGCAAATCAATCAGCTGCACCTTTAGACTTCACTTGGACACCTTTAGATAAAACTAAGTCAAATATGGTAAATATTGACAAATCTTTAGGTACTAAAACGACCTGTTTAAATGAGTAAATTTATCTAAAATTGCTTTCTTTATATTTGTGTGACAGTTAATTTATCATGGCTGTCATAGAAAATGTGACAATCACAAAACAAACAAATCTTGTCCTTCAGGATTAAGGCTGAGTTGACATTACATAATTTTACAAATGTTTTCATGACAATGCTGGCAGTAGGGACCTTATAAAAGTTCTTATATATTTATTTACCAGCAGTTTTGTAATGTTACTTTCAAAAAATGTGTTCTTTAAACATATCTAACTTCCCATCAGTGAAGGACAAGAACATTTTTAAGAATTGAAAAAAAAATGTTTTAAGTGTGAGATGTTTTAGTCTCTATGAGTTATTGTGTGAGGAGTGATGTACCATGTAATTAAATATGATGCATTTGTGTTAAGAACCTTCTAGTGGTCGTCTCTGATTATTTAGTAGAAATGCTGCTCTACTAAAATATAACGTAAGGTAGCTGTATTCTTATTTGTCTTTGAGATGGTTGGAACTAAAAGAAACAAGGAGCTGCTGTATCAAAATAGAAACATTTATTCAACAATAAAATGGGTCCCTTTGTAATCCAGCAAATCAAGTGAAAAGTCAAATGTGTTAGTATGAAAGTTAATTAAGTGAAAGCCTTTTGGGTGACTTTTAACACAAACTTAAATGTACTATTTAAAATTCAACTACAGTAAGATGTTACCAAAATAACTGGGTAAATAAAACCATATAACCTGAAGCACATGAATGACACAGTTCAATATAAAATGAGGTTTTCTGACTTCACAGTTGTATAATTTGGAGAACAAACACTGCTTGCTTAGAGTGTCTATGTGTCTTAAACCCTTGTGTCTTCCAGTTTATATCAGTCATTTTAGAGGCCTTCATTAATTTAAGCAACACCTGATAATTCAAATGAAATCACCTTTCTGTATTCAAAATATTAATTCAAGACTTACAAATCAATCACTGTTATAAAGTAGGAAACACCCATTTTAAGAATGTTGTAGCTTCATGAATATTCACTTCATTTGCATTATTGTAAACAACACTAAAATAAAAGAAGAAATAAAAAGATCAGCAAGACAAACAGCGCCTGAGTGGTTTAAAAACCATCAAATCGGCCCAAAAACACATGTGCGACCAACGTGCAGCTCACCAGATGCACAAAGTAATTATGAGAACTTCAAAACATACAGAAAGTTGTGTGCACTGACAGGTAAAAAACCAGTGGGTGCAATCATGGTTGTTTTTGTATTATATTGCTGTATACTGTAGATCAATCTCACAATGAAGCAGGATGTCTTGATTCTTTCAGGAGTGAAATTCATATAAAACAGTTCATAACATAGACCAGATGTAATGTAAAGAAACGTAGAAATGACTTTGCATCAGGATGATACCATGGCTAAAAAAAATAATAATAATTCCTAAATATCCCAGTTTTCTTGGCTCCTCCACTTGTATTTATTATTTTTTATTTCCCTCCGTATAGATGGATTTTGACAAAAGATACTGTCTCACAGTAATCTTTATGGCCCTTTTCATAAATGACATAAATGTATTTGCTGTCCTCAGGAGAATCTCCCTTGAGTGATGTTATAGACGAATAACCGCTTGGCCCCGCCCAGATCTGGACTGCCTCCTTTTCCCATGACGTCCCATTAGTGAAGGACCAGCGAAGAGTTAGATTGACCCCTGTCCAAGAAAATAACAATTAATCTTCCATGAAGCTTTAACTTTGATATTTCTGAGTAATACTTTGCGAGTTGCTCTTCCTCACTGTGCTGACTGCTGGAGGGGTTGGTGAAGTACATCACTCCTTGTTTCTGCAGGGCTCCAGCTGCGACCACGGGGTCGATCAATGTTTTGTCAAACACCAGCTCCTCCACAGGAAGAGTTTCGCCTCCGTCCAAACTCCGCACTATTATTCGACAGCGGCAGTGGTAGTTGTTCTGGTTGCGCACATTGATGACTATACTTCCGTCCTCTAGTTCCACTGGCTGTAAAGGACGTGAGAGAGCAGGTCAAGTCAAATAGGAAGTCAACTGATGCAAGTTCCAAACATGTTTGCATGTTTTATTGAAAAAAAAAAACTAAAACACTTGTCAATTGGTTAACTGCAAATTACCTTACCATTTACAGTGATGTTACATCACATCACATGTAATTTTACAAAAAATTTTTTTTACTTTGTTTGGACAAACTATGAATTACCATATAATTTACAATGAAAGGCAGTAAAATTACCCAGAAGTCCCTGTGTGACACTTCACATGATATTTTATATATTATATAGAAATATAAATATATACAATTATATTATTTTTGTTACCATTATTGTTTGGTGTTACATGTTTTGTTATTTATTGAGTGTATATTGCATTATTTTAGTGTCACGTGTGTACGTGTGTTACCCTGATGCCGTTTGTTTTGACCCTGTGCACCATCTACATTTGAGTATTGGCAATGTTTATTGGTCAGACTAATTATGATGAACTCTTATGCATCATGTGCTTTTTTTTACTTTTATTTTACCACCTCTATTATAAAACAGATTTTGGTCATTCAGATAACATAATATCACCTGATGAAATACATAAGTTGTAAAATGCTATCCAGTAATACCAGAAAAATAGTTACAACACTTTTTTTTTTACGATGAATTACTGTTTATACATACATACATACATACATACATACATACATACATACATACATACATACATACATACATACATACATACATACATACATACATACATACATACATACATACATACATACATATACACATATATATATACACATATATATATATATACATATATATACACATATATATATATACATATATATACACATATATATATATATACACACACACACACACACATACACACACACACACACACACACTAGTGCTGTCAAACAATTAAACGTGATTTATCGCATCCAAAATAAAAGTTTGTTTACATAATAAATATACACAGTACACATACATATATTATGTAAATATAATTACACACACATACAGTGTATATATATATATATATATATATATTTTGAAAATACTTACATGTATATGCATTTATATTCTTATATATATATATATATATAAACAAAAATTCTTAAATATATACATGCATGTGTTAGTATTTATATATACATAAATATACACAGTATACACGCATATATAAATGTAAACAAAAACTTATTTTCTCATTATTTGACCAGCAGTTTCTTTGCAACTTCTATGACAAGCATATTACTACTAATTAGATTAAATTTGGAATTTGCATATTTACATTTAAAATAGCTAGTATTGAAAGCACCTCTAGTGAATATTTGCGTCTATGACTGCATTTCTGTGATTGAATGCTTGTACAGTCTGTGCCTGTCCTACAGCAAGTAAACAATGTGAACAAAGTTCTTAACCAGCAGGCCCACTAGGGGGCCTCAAAATGACTTAAAATAAGACAAAACAAGCTTACAAATAGGCTACTCTATTCACCTTGGAAAAACCTGTAATAAAAATAAGGAATCATAAAACTCCATGGGGATTTTTATAATGAATAGACATTTTTTTGTTATACCAAGCTCTAAAATAATTTACAGCATAGAATTTAAGCACAAAATATTTTTTAAATCTTTATCCAGTAAATTACGAGTAAACTGAAAAGTCACATCTTTTTGTAAGAAAAAGGGGGTGCCTTCGAGTAAAAAAGCTTGAGAACCACTGACTTACAGGGCTTCAAAAGGCTCAAAAAGAGACACTCAGAAGCAGAAAGTCAGACATACTGTATTTCATAACATGTAAGAAATGACTCGGAGAAACAAAGCATTGCAATGGCCACATTCAATTAAAAAAATCAATTAAAGGTGCCATAGAATGCATTGATACAATATTTTAAATTGTTCTCCGATATCTACATAGAAGGTATGTGGCTTAGGTAAGTGCAAAAATTCTCAAAAACCAGTTTTACCTGTGCATTTACAACCCTAGGATTTGTCCCTAGAATGAAACAGTCTGTTATTGGCTTATTTGGAAGGGTCATGAATAATAATGTTGAGCTCTGCTCTGATTGGCTGTTTCACAGTGCGGCTCATTTCAGTAGCTCACAGGAAGGAAACACAAGGAGGAAAATATATATTTCAATACTTTCTCGCGCAGTTATATCGTCGGGTAATTATACTGTATAAAAAATGCGGGCATCAGGGAGCCGCTATTAATATGCTGGGCACTAAAACTGCTTTCAAATGCTTTTTAGTTTCACTTTCGCTTTCGAGATTTAGGATCGCACGAACTCTGTTTATACTATGGAGCGGCAGTACTTACCACACATATTTTACAAGATCAGATTCTTGTCAGTGGTGCTCAGGATCTGTAAATCATTTGCCATCATCCTCAGGCATCTCTCGTGGTAAGTGAACTCTTATGTACTGTAATGTAACAGGCTACACCTAGTGTTACGCTACAGTTACGTCACAGTCGGTGTTATGTTCTGGTTCGCTTATTTTTCAGTGGTCTTTTTTATTCATGAGATTTACATAAGAAGGAAGAAACAATGGTGTTTGAGGCTAACGGTATGTCATTTCCATGTACAGAACTCTTATTACTCAACTGTGCCAAGGTAAATACAGTTTTCCATTCTATGGCACCTTTAATTATTATTATATACACTAGTCAGCATTTAAAGTGGATCAAAACCTTTCATCAAAGTTGTCCTAAAACCAAAATGCATTCTTGTCTTAGAAATACTATGATCAACTTTTTTCATCCACTTCAAATGTTGACTACTGTAGTAACACTTCAGTATAGATACACACGGTGTGCTGAGTTTTTTAATATTACCTGACACTCATCTGGGTTGAAGTCCAGGTCTTGTTTAGGCTGGTTGTAAGGGATGCTCTTCAGGGCAGCTCCATATCTCCAGGATTTACCATGATCATCACTCAGGATGCAGAAGACCCCATCACCAGCAATGGATCCATGGCCACACACCACCAGACGGCCCACATTGGGAGCATACCGTTTCTGTAAACACAAGCATACGATGGACTAAAAGCACATAAAAAAATAAAAATAATTGCTGGAAAAGTACCATGTCAGCTTTTCTGTTCTCCTTTATAAACGAACACTTAACCGCACATAGACAATAAAATATAGTTTTATATAACCCAAGAAGTCATAACAGCATCACAAACAACAGGAAGTCATAAACCATGCTTGAGTTTTCCCCTGAAGGAGGAACAGAAAGGAGACAGCGCTAACCACACCTGTATGCCGAAGCCAGGCCCTGGAGCAAAGCTCTTCACCCCCAGCTCAACGGAGAGGTTTCGTGGGGCGCTCCAGGTGAACCCATCATCCAGACTCTGCACCATCATGGTGCTGGAGGGGTCGCAGTGATAACGGTGGAAACACAATGAGTAAATGAGTATCACAGCACCAGTCTCTTCATCCACAACAACCGAACCTAGAGTCAACCCATCTGCTAGAGAACCATCATCCACTATGAATGAGGTGGGAGACCAGGTGACTCCTGAGAGATATACGAAAAAGATCGCAATTCAGTTACATCTAAAATAGCCATTTATAACTGTAGTGAAAGTGGATGGCGCACCTTTGTCTGTGGAGCGTCTCAGTGCGATGAACTTTGCGCCGATGTCCGCGGAAGACATTTTCCTGGCCTCAGAGAACGCCAGCAGACTTCCACGCGTCGTGAAGGTTAGCAGAGGGATCCTGTAAGTGCTGACCTGACCAGCTCCACCGCCGACCCATAGCAACTGCTCCTCATATATCAGTGGGTCAATCTGTGGGGAATTACAAAAGTAAAACAAAGGAATAAAGAATTGACTTAAAATTTCCTCCATATGACAATCACATGACAAAACTCTGCGTCAACACGTTTAATCAATGCAACTTATTCTAGGACAAAAAAAAGCATTTAACAATAATATGATGATAAATATGAATAAACAAATAAAAATATATAAGCATGAATAAATGAATTAAATAAACCCTCTAAAATAGACTAATTTACTGGTTCTTTCACAGTATCTCTGTAAGAATGCGGACAAGGTCAATAATCTTAGTTTGTGCAGGTTGATGTGCAAGTGACTGATTGTTTGGACTGCACAACATTTTTCACAGGGATATAAAAACACAAAGCAAGAGATGATGTGAACAAACTAAATATGTAAATATCATTATTTTTAATGAGATCTGTTAACAAGCACAACATGTCAGTGCAAAACAGTGTTCTTCTGGTGAAAAAACACTAATTATTTGAAGTAAGGCATCACTTGCATCATAAAACTTTAGTGTTACACACTTGATTCTGCATATACATTACCTGTATGTATTTAAAAGCACTAATAACAAAACATTTCAGTTTGAGGACAGAACAGGACAATATCATGTGACAGAAGTCATGTATTTACCTGAAGCTCGTCTGCACGTGCGCCGCACAGCACCGCAATTACAAGCACAACTCCAAACAGTCCAATAAAATCCATTGGAATAACAAAAGACAGCGACAACAGCGCAGATATGACTGCAATAAGCAAATAAGAAGCTACAATTTCTTGATTAAGGTATTTCTTTCCTTTAATAAGACTTGTGTATCCTGAAGTACCTACATGGCAAACAGCACAAGACTCACCTTTAAGATCCTTTAACCAGAGAGTCATGTGACAGCCAGAGTCAGAGTCACATGCCGGTCAGTTTACATAAGAAAAAAGGCGGAAGTGGGAAATATGTTAAGATATTTTAAAGCGAGTATTTTTTTATTTTGTTTTATGTACTGGCAAGATCTTTGTAGACTTGATTGGTTTTTATTTTTGGTTAAATTTCATGAATAAACTACAAATATTTTCATTTTTGTGTATTTATACACAATAGCCTATATTATATTTATAATAGGCTAATGCATTATACAAGATTATATGTAATAATATTTTTTACGTAATTTGATTTCTCCTAATATATATATATATAAAAACACATTGTTAAAAATTTCGCTTCTGCGGCATTTGGGACTATAAAGTCCAGTGCTGACAGACCGACCTCAACCAAAATATTTCTACATTAACATCGTTTCTTACCTGCAAAACGGGTTCAGTTCGTTAACTGTATGCTATGGGTCAAGTGTTCTTGTGGTCACTTTTGTTTCCCAGCAGGTGGAGTCAGAGAGCCAAGAGTTGGCTGTATCAGAGTCCATGATCATATTTGACTTGATTAAAGTTGATTAATCAGTACTGTATGTGTTCATACTGATCTTCTAGGTGTGCTTTCTGTTCACCATTAGCTTGAGGGACGATTCTGTCCATTTCACAAAAGGTGCACTTATTACACACACAAATGTCTTTAATAATTTTAGACTGAACCTCTTTAATTTTTGATAACCTATCTGTAAGATTATGTTTTTTGAATACCATAAATGGCCACAAGATGTTGGTTGAAAAGTAGGCTACATCTTGACAGATATAACCAATATTATTTTAATAAATAAAGTATGTGTAAGACATCAGAAGACCTTGAGATAGTTTAACGAACACATTAATATAGACCAGTCCTGTGTTGCATTGAGTGCTGCACTAGACATCTTCAATTTTGATCGCTTACTTTCGATATTAATGCTGAAGATAAAATGTAATTGAATTGAAATGAGCTTTAATTGAATTTAAATATATTTTTACAAATTGGTCTCCATCATGCTGCTTATTATATTATTAATCATCATCATCATAGAACATAACACATTACAATAAACGCTTATCAAACAAGTCTACCAAATTTATATTTTTAAATAACTAAATACAGCAACAACAAATAGTTTGTCTTTGCATATTATTATATAACATTTTTATGTTAACTGCAAATTATTACTTGCAATTATTACTATGCATTTTTTAACAAAGCCTGTTGATGGCATTAGTGTACTGCCAAATTTATTTTCATACTTTTTATTTGACATATTTTCTGCCCTGGCCTTAAAGCCTTAGCTAAAAAAAAAAAAAAAAAAAAAAATTCCAACAAACATTATAAAGATATAATGAAACTGACATTTTTGTTAGGAGGACGGAATTCACCCCCCAAAAAAATCCTAATTTAAAACTATTACCAGGTGTATAAAACCAACACACTAAGCCACTCCTAGAGAATAGTTCAACTGGACTTTTGACACAAAACCGGTTTTATTTTCTACAAACTCAATGACCAGCACCAGTTTTGGCAACAGTAAATACATTTAGAAAGACCATAACATTATCATCTCCTGTCTCTTTCTCTTTCCTGGGCTCACACACATTCAAGCACAAGCACACACATATTTTGCCATGGGTCTGTGAAATTGTGTGTACATTCCTGCAGTCATGTGTTCAGACTGAGCTGAGTCACAAGCTGAGAGAAAAAGAAACTACACAAAATAGAGAGATAGAGGAAGAGCATGAGGGGGAGGGTTTAAAATCAGTTTTGCATTCACATAAAGGAGGACGACACACTCACAGGGAGTGAAAGAGAAAGAGAGCTTACGAGACCATGAGAGGTGCCTGATGGGAAAAAAGGAGAAAGACAAAGCAAATATGAAGAGATAAATAAAAGAGAGTTAAAAAAGTAGGAGGAGCCTAAAAAAAAAAAAAAGAGCAAAGGTTGTGGCAACAGCAGGCATGACTGAGAAGAAACTGAGGCAGACACAATGAGAGAAATTAAGAGATGGGTTTCCTGTTACATTCACACTCTGTTCTTCAGCAGTTAAACATGTTTGCTGTATTTAAAAACTAGCAAAGGTAAGCGAGAATGAGATGGAGGGATCATTTTCAGGGTAAGCAATATATATATATATATATAGACACATGCTGTATAATATCTATGTGTCTATCATCTTCTTCAGCTTGCAGGCTGCAGTGGCGTCAGCTGTGAATGCTATCGTGTCAGTTGCTGTGCTTACAGGTTTGTTGAAATTGCTGTAAAACCTTCATGATTTGGGTTCCCAGGTCAAAATGGTGAAACATTAACAGCTCTTTGAAGCATTTTCTCTATAATATATGCAAATATTAATGCATATTATGTAAAAACACTGCTTGCAGCCACTTACAATGACTCAGAAGAACATACAGAATTTTGAAAAAAATGGTTAAGAAATGCTGTCAGTTTCTTTACTGTTAAGGAACCTAAAATCTTCCTCGCTTTCTTGTATACGAAACTCTAAAAACAGAAGTTAACAGCAAGTTTGGTGTTTCCTGTTGTTAAACAGGCAGTGCACTGTGCCGAAAGCATCGACTGAGACAAACTGGGACCTGACAGGTTTGCCATCATGCTCTTTGTTATTTTTTTGTTGGCTTATTTGAAGTTTGATCCTTTGTCTGTGAGAGATCTCATTTGAATGACATAGCATATGTTCTTTAGAATTCTGGAATTATATTATGAACATTATACATAACATTACGTCTTTACCGTCTTTATATGTTATAGTGCATATCGAGGAGTGAGAACCAGAAGGGCGTAAGTGACATTTTTGGTGAAACGGAGATTATATATATCAAATGAAAGCTCTTAATGAGCTCTTTCTACTGGCAAAAGTACTGTCATCCATGAGTGTACAAATTTTTATTATAAACAATTGAAATTAGTACACAGTCAGATCAAACTATGGTAAAAAAAATAGTTTTTGGCTCTCCTGTAAAATTGGTGAAATCTGCTTCTCACCCTTCAATATTATAACTGGATCTTCTGATGAAATAGCAGACTTCTTCAGGTGACGTATGCAGGACTTCTCCAATCATTTAGGCCATTTAAACCCGACTCTGCAAGCTCACCTTCATCTGCCTCCACTATTGAGTGACACCCACATATCAACATCCAATCAACAACCGATGCACAGAATAAGAAACTATAGGCAAAAACCTTTTTCATGATTTTATTTTAAGATTTTGTGCTATTTTGCCCAATGTATGGGTGTTGCTGGTGTTGACAGTATTTTCTGATTTATGTTGTAATGAAAACAGAAATCCAAAATCCCCAGTCAAAAACCCCCACTGTAAAAAAAAAAAAGTACGTTAACAAAATGAAACTGGTTTATGTTCTATCTTTCAGTTAGATAATGCCTCATTTGCATATTTCAACAAAACATTCCAGAAACTTGTAATACAAAACAACTGTCTTAATCTACTGTGATGAAAAAAGTATGGTGATATCTGTTATATTTGCCATTTTCACCATGTGGTGTTTTGCCTTGAGCACTCATATTGAATAGTTTGTTCATATTTTTCTTTGAAATGGGACTCAAACTGCAGTTGCAGTGGCAGTGTCTGGTAATATTTGGGTGCATGTGTTTTCCAGCAGGTTCTGACAGTGGCCGTCACCATGGAGGAGAGGGAGCGGCAGTGTAATGGAGAGGAAAGATGTGATGTTGAATCCCCCACAGGACAGGCAGTCACGGCTGGAGAACCAGGCACAGCATCCACATGGAGGAATGGTACATATTGGCCAGTTTCTCTGCCTGTTCTCTGCCAGTATTAACAACAAACCAGCTAACTGAAATCATCAAACACTGAGTGGTAATGTGACTGCAGTATGATTTTTACCCGTCCTGGTTTATTGCCCGAAGGACACAATGGTACTGAATTAAATGCTTGTAATGACTCTTTCATAACATGTCATACTGCAGATCTTTTTTAAGGCCACAGGAATTAAAAATATGTGATCCAGTAAATCCACTTCTTTCAAATGCATTACTTTCCTTTTTAATTCTTAATAGACACCGGCCTATTAAAGATGGGATTTCGGGTTTTAAACTGTTTAATTGACCTCATCTGGTGTCTTTCTGTCAGGTCAGTGTGTGGCGTCTGTGTCCACATCCACATGGTTCACTCCCACGTTTGACTTCTCACACTGCAGGACTCTTCTGGAAACCAAAGGCTTCCAGGCTAGTACATTTACAGCATCATTTCGACGGATTTCTAAAAGAACCAACATCTTACTTCTGTGTTGTATTTTAATGTTCAAAATCTATTTCAGATTCCAGCAGAAGACTTTGAGGGTCCACTTCGTTTAGCGCTGGACCACCCATCCGTCAGAAGATACCTGCTTTTCAACTCAAACATTTTTAATGTCATCATGGCACCCGTAAGAAACAGCCTGTAAAAAGATTGCAGGTCACACACATTCCAGCACTGAGCAAAGCCAATAGGACTATGGGAAACTCATAGAACCTGTTATGTATAGGCCCAGGTCATATTTTAATCCAAAATCAAAAGAACTACAAGTGTTAGACAAGTCTTTTAAAGAAATGAAATGTTTTTAGAACCACTGAGAAATTAAATAAATAAATTTGAAATAGTAAAATTAAATAAATCATTCAAATATAAATCATTTAAATGTTTATTCAATTGTACACTGAAAACAAACAAACACAAACCCCAGACATTTCAGTCCGGACCTGATCCATTAACTGTAAAACACAACACAATGCAGTGCAAAATTCAAAATACAGGTAAAAATCCTTTATATTAAAACAGTACATTGAGGCCTTTTTTTGGACAATACACATGTATTTAAGCATCGTTTTTAAATAATTGTAGTTTTGCTTTTATGCCTTTCATTTAGGCTCATTTAAATAAGAAATGAGCTAATGCACTTCACACCAAGAATGACAACTATAAATATAACTATAACTCTAACTATATTAGTGACCACACCACTGGGTGATAGTTTTCTGTTTATTTGAATTGAACACTGCTATTTTTGTTGTCTGCCGTTTTGAATGCTCCAACAATATCGTTCCTCTGTGCCGTTATATCGTTCAAGTTGTGGTGTAGACTTCACTATTCTCATAGCATTAGAATGATTATTACAACTTTATAGCTACAGACATAGTTATACTAAGTGTTATAGTTATTGCACTTGGTGTGAATGGATTTTTACAGGTTCAGGATCAGGTGACTACTAGGAAATCCAGCATGTTGCGTTTCTGTTGCAGGTCTTGTATGTGGTGCTGTGGTGCGCTGTGTACTCGACCATTCACATGTACCTGGATGGCAGCACAGCGGAGATCTGGGTGCTCTGTCTGTGTGTCAGTCTGGTGTCCGTGATCCTCACCGCCGCCATCAACCTCATCTTTCACTACAGCAACAAAGAGGTGGGCTGATGTGACATATCACCTCCGATCACATCACTCGCTCTTTCTTGTAAAAACAAACCCATATTCCCTTTTAATGCAGATTTGATTGTAGCTGAGATTAAGAGGTGTATCTGTTTCAGATCAACATGAACACAGACGTGCGGTTGGTGGGGGTGAATGAGCACATGGTCAGATACAAGCTGCTGTTGGGAGTGGCTGACTGGGTCCAGAAATGCAGAGGAAAACTGCAGGTAATTCTCCTGTGCTTAATATAATGCGTGTTTACTGTATACTGTATCTCGACTCTTGTCAGCATGATCATCATTCATTAGGCCTTTCTGAATTGGGTTAGGAGTCTATTAAAGTTTTATGGCAGAAGATAACAGGTATTGATCATCACTGTTGATTGTGCGATGTACTTTGTACACATTTTGTGAGATCAAGCATGCCAGAAAATATTACTAATTAACCAGTATATGTTGTGTCTTACTCTCAAAACTACATTTCCCATAATCCTCTGCAGCAGCATGAGAAATTTAAAGCCATAGTTCCCCCAAATATGAAGACTGTCATCATTTCTTACTCACCCTCATGCCTTCCAAACCTGTTCGACATTGTTTATTTTGCTGAATGTCTCAGTGTTATTTTTGTTCACACAATGGAAATGATTGTGTGCCAAAGTTGTTTGGTTATGAGCAATCCTCAAAATGTAATCTTTTGTGTTCCAGAGAATAAAAAAGTCAATCGGGTTTGGAAAGACATTAGGATGTGTAAATAAAGACAGAATTTCAATTTTTGTGTGAACTATACCTTTAAAATACACATATGAAGCATCAGCTACACACATTTGCTCTTAATTTTCTTGCATTATTGCTAAAAAGCTTCCTGTTTTTTGTCTGGGAGTGAAATAGAGAAAAATAAATGAGCTTTAAATTTAACCAAATTTATTTGCATGCATATCACATCTTTAATAAGATTTCTGAATTAGTAAGCAAGAATTTCTCTGTCAGAAAGTTGAGAGTGACGGTTGATGGTCTAGTGGTATGAGAGTAAGAGAGATTGTAAACTGTACTGAGCTACATCCTTATCTTGTTTATTATCTTCTGTATTCTCTCTGATGGAGCTGATAATGTGTATAGAGCCATGCACAGACTTGTTTAACTGCTCTACGGCTTGATCTTTCCTTCTGTCTGCAGCTCTTCTGTGTGTACTGGGACTTGTCCCCGTGTCTAATATCTCTGACTGAAGCGCTGGACAACATGAGTTTTGTCAGGGATCAAGTACAGGTTGGCTTGCTTTTGTTCATTGATTTGTTCTGTTGCTGATGCTTCAGGGCTCCATTGAAAATAATCAATACACAAATGTTTTGTGCTACAAAAATAGTGGTACATCAAACAACTGTAGAGTGCAGATTAAATCCAAATGTTGTACTTCAACAGTTTACTGTTGTTTAGTCTCACTCAGACAGGAAGACAAAAATGATGAGAGAACAGTTATGTTAACTGAAATAAAGTAAAACATTTAAATAATTTCAGGTAGTTGACAGGCATCATTTCTCAATATTATTTTAGTTTTACTTGATGTACTAAAATAACTAAAACTGAAATAAAATTAATAAACTCTATATAGACATATTTAAAACAAAAACAATAACTAATAAAAATGACAGAACACCACAACAAAATGACTAAAACTGTAACTATAATTAACTGAAAAATTTGAATAAAACTATAATAGTATGTTGATACTAAAATAACACTGTAAGAGAAAGAAAAACCGTCACAAAGTTGCCATTTCACCCTGCAGAACAAACTCAAGAAAAGAATGTCCCACCTAGTTCTAGTGACCGAGGTCACGACCCTGGATCCCGAGGCTGGGTTACAGGACGAGGAGCTTCCCGAAGAAGAGCAGCCGCTGCTGCTGGAGGGACGAGAGCGAAGCGCATCAACTAGTCAACGGGAAGACTCGAAACTCACCAAAAACTTCAGCTTGATGCCTGACACCACTCTCTCTAATCAGGTGAAAAAATATCAATAATAATAATATACAAATAACCGTCCCTATATTCTTACCAATGGTGGTTTGAATAAGAATTTTACATGGAAGCTGATTAAAATTAAAATTTATCAAATACAACACATGGTAACAATTGAAGATTATAGTACTTTACCATATATATTTTTTAATATATTAAGAAATCCTTGATCGTTAAGGCTGCATAATAATATTTCCCATCACCAAACCAATAACTGTCATTATAGGAAAATGAATGGGAAAAATCAAGCAGGTCATCTGAAGGTTTAGGAGACCTTTTCCTATAATGTATTTGTTTATTTATATGGAAATTATCATTTGCATAACCATTCTGATTGGTTAGTTTATGCATCATATGAAGACAAGACTCCTCTCTTTCATTTATGCAAAAAGTCACTTAGACTACTGAAGTTGATTTAATACATCTTTATTAATTAAATGCAACTCAATTATTCTCATAGGGGACAAAAATGGTCGAATTAATTTTACTGCTTTAGTTATATTTTGAATAGTAGTATATTTAGAATAAGCTTCCTTTGCCTACTTTGATTGATCACCACAGTCTTTGGTTGAATCTTACAGCAATTCAAGTGAAAAATGTGCAACTGTTTTCTTCAGGCGATTGCTCAGCAGCTCCTCATGACCTACAGTGCACTTTATGTCAGACTGCTGGTATCAAACAAGCTTCCTGCTCCTCCCCAGCGGCCTTCAGGTGCAGGGAAAAATCATTCCACTTCCTGTCTGTGTCTGTGTGAGTATGTGGAGCTGAAGGTCCTGCGGTAGACAGACTATCATGACTATCAAATCTCACATTCAAAAGTATTAGTCATCCATTTCTCTGGGATGATTGTTTTAATGTCAGTCACAGACTGTTCGTGCTGCTCTTGAAACTGTTATGATTTCATCTGTAGTGAAATATATATTTTTGTTTCCTGACTTATTGTGGTTCTCTATTTACACGGTATGCTTACCATGTATGAAAGAATGAAATGAGAGTTGATTCTTTTCTCTTCCGTGTTAGGTTTGTCACACTTCTCCAAAATCTTGTTCAACATACTTGTATTTTTTTTTTTAATACATAACTTGATCTCTTTATGAGATTCTGATTAATTATTTTTTTTTGCAAATTTCCAGATGATACAGGATATTCAACCAAGCAAAAATGTAGTATGGCCAAAGGACTTGACTTTATCGGAAGCACTTTACAACAATTTGTATAGTTATAAAGTTATTAAACATAAGTTTGGGAGGAGTAAGCCCATCTAATCTAGTCTATTACCAGGATATAAAAGCAACCTCTTTCCAGCGCCTTTCTTCATTCCTCCTCCTCCCCTTTCCCTCTTTTATGTAGTTTGCCTTTAATCATCAGTAGACAAATCTGAGCTTGAGTAGAACATCCTCCCTGAGCCCCTCCATAGCAGACAACCAAAAACTGCTTACCATGTTTGCCAAGATTATATGGGTGCATGCAAGGTCTAATTTGTTAACATTATATTTAACATGAACTAACAATGAAGAATACTTCTAAATCATTTATTAATTTCATTAATTAATTTCAACATTTTGTATTACATCAAATCAAAACTGTAAAATGATTACTTAAAGGAATAGTTCACCCATAAATGAAAGTAAGCTGAAAATGGCCATCCAGGATGTAGATGAGTTTGTTTCATCATCAGAAATTAAGCATTACATCATTTGCTCACCAATGGATCAATGAGTCCAAACAGCTGATAAAAACATCACAATAATTTACAAGTAATCCACACCACTCCAGTCCATCAGTTAACATCTTGTAAAGTAAAAAGCTGCTCATCTGTAAGAAATAAATCCATCATTTACTTTAAACCGTCACTTCTTGCCAAAATACAAGTCCATAATCTACACTTCCTCGCATCACATATCCACCAATATATTTGTTTAGAACAGTTTGGACTGTTTTTTCTTTGTAAATGTTTTTTGATCTGTGCATATTTCTCTCCTGATTCAGTTGAAATGACTTTTTTTCACTGGAGAAACCAATTTTATGGATAGAGGACGTGTATTTTAGCTGGAAGCAATAGTTTGAAGTTAAAAATGTCTTGGACTGGAGTGGTGTGGATTACTTGTGGATTATTATGATGTTTTTATCAGCTGTTTAGACTCTCATTCTGACGGCACCCATTCAATGTAGAGGATCCATTGGTGAGCAAGTGATGCAATTCTCCAAATCTATTCCCATGAATACATTCCCATTTCCTGAAGGTGGGTGAACTATTATTTTAATGTTACTTAATGAACTAGCTAATGTTAACTAATATGACCTTATTGTAAAGTGTTACCATTTTATTGGAAGGAAATTGATTGGATAGTGAAAAGTGTCTCTATATACAAAGTAGTTGGAGGGTCGGAGCTAAAAAATTAGAGGGACTGATAATGTCAGCCAAATAGGAAAGTTGTTTAAGAGGCGAAGAAAGTTATTTACATGTTGATGAAAAAGTTTTGCTTTGTTTGGAAGAATGTGCACTGATGAATCATTCACAAAATGACCAAGAGCATGTTTTAAAATAAAGGTCAGTTTTGATTTGTTATCTTAATTTGTGGTGAGCACAAGCCGTTTTTAAATATGAAATATGTGATTTTGTTGCTGGAAACTTGTCGTGTCTAGTTAGGACACTGTGTAAAGCGCGGGTCTTACATAAGTCTGGTGAGGGGAGGACAGTGCAGGGAGAGCGGAGAGATAGGAAATGACAGTAAGGGTGTCAACATGAATCAAGCAGCGAGTCAGTGAATCTACACTGCACTGCTCAAAGCTTGGCACAAATAGCACTTGGGTATGCATTAGCCAACCGAGCACAGAACGGCTCCAAACAGCACTGCGCCGTGAGGGATGTGTACACCAGATGTAGCCGACCAACACAGGTTGTTAATCAGCCTTGATGGAGCTGTGGAGGTGATTGGTGGGTGAGTACATGGGCGCAGTATGGGCAACATAACACTTGGCGTGAGGGTCAGAGCAGAAGAGACAAAACTGTGTGGAGGAAGACGGCAGGCCTGCGGTGTTAAATGATTACTGAAACGATGGGTCTCTTTGGGAGGCTAAACGACCATCTGTGATCCTACTGACACAGTCTGTCCTGCTTCCTTCTTCTAACTGCATTCATCTCTCTTCTCTCTCACCACTTTGCATTTTGAATGAAACTCACAAAATCTGTCAAGAACACGTCTGGGTCATATTTCCCCAAAATCAAAGAGAGCAGTTTTATTTTAGTATTACAATATTTATTTGTAGTAGTAGTATTAGTATTTATACATTATAATAGTATTTATTTCCCTCCAATATGTTTAAATTCGTGAAACATGCATCCAGTGACCACCGTTTAATGCACAAATCAAATCACAAATAAAAATGCACTAGATATTACAATTATGGTAGCCTAAAACGTTACAATAAATTTCAGAATAAGGATAATGAACAGCACTATATTATTATATTTAATAACATAAGTTTAATATTAATTTTAGTATTTGAATTTTTTTTTCTAATATTTTAGGTTTACTTGCAATTAATTTCAGCTTTATTTCAATTAACGGAATCTATTTTAATTGTTCTAGTTTTGATGATCAACATTAACGCTTTTTTTCAGAACCATTGTGAAATACAAGCTGCAACAACCCCCCCCCCCCCCCCCCAAAAAAACACTGCATTACAATAAATGTTTTATGTAATACAATGACTATAATTTAGAATCTATATCCATTAGACTATCTAATGAGAATCGTATTTTAAGAATAAAAACAATTAAAATTACAGAAACAAATCATGGTAATAAAATTTGCTTACAACACAGAACAAAATATGATCATAAATATTTTCTCATTTTACTACTAAATAAATGAATAGTTTAAAACATATAAAGTAACAGGAGATGAAGACACACATTACTAACATAATACCACTCACTTTTTCTCTGTAACCCATCTTCTATTGCACACTCTCACTAATCAAATAAATGAATCCTGAATCATAACTTTCTGCAAAAAGTGCATTTTTTCTGTCCTGTGCAGCCAGGCACGGTCATGCCGATGCTTTCTAATAGCTATCTTCACTCGCTCACTGTGATGGCCGAGCATCATATTGAATTTGAGCCACAGAGCGACAGATGCCTTCACAGACTGAGAAGAGCTGCAGGCCCTGGGCAATTACTGTACACCACGTAATTGATACAATATGTAAATGAGAGGATTTTAAGAAGCACTGGCGCCCTCCTATCAGTTTATCAGTTATGTGATGTGGAGATACACTAGCTCCAGTGACACAAGGGAAAAAGATTCAGAGATGGAGAGGAAAAAAACAGGGCAACTATAAATAGCACCTCTGAGACAAAGAGAAAGGCCAAACGCGAGAGAGAAGCAGAGAATACGCAACACAATCGATTCTTGCACAACCAGGTATTTCTCTTTAATTCAAATCACTGGATTCATACACAGCAAACCAATGCTTGGTCTCATTAAGAGATCAAATCTCACAAAAAAAATATCTTGAGTTGCAATTCAAATTCAAAATCAAAGGAAATAAAAATTCATTCATTTCTGAATAAAGAAAATGAAGCCTTTTTGACAAACACTCATGTCTGAAATGCATCAGGATGTTTTACTCTTCTGAGAAATTATCATTGGATTTGCATTACGATAAAAAATATTGTTGTTTTTTTTAATGGGAAAAATGTTTAATTGCAATCAAATTTATGCAAAAAATAATAACAGTCCTTAAATAAGTTTAATTTGATTTAAATATAACTTTATATTTCTTTCTACTGACTTTAGATGGAATATGTTCTTCACAGGTTTTTGTGAGATTCAGCTCAGAATAAACCTCTAAAAGCACACAAACACAAGGGAGCTTGCGGCTTTTTGAATAAACCTGCATTTACAAGCTTAGTAGACAAACCGTGTGCAGTAACTATAGGCAATCAGATCTCAGTGGCCATGTTTATAACAATAAAGCATTTGCTTTATATCACAACTGTGTGAAAAAGCATATTGCTGGGCTAATTCTAAACAGGAGCTAGGTTCACATCAGCTGTACAGCGTTTGCACAACTTTAAAACACCAAAATAAAATGTATCGGACAAGCTTGTCTTATTAACAGACAGGATTTCTTTTGAAACTGCTCTCTTAGTTAGAAAATGAGGGTCATATTTGTAGACGTAGCCCATGTGCAATCACACCTCTTAACAGGTATAAACGATACATCAGAAGTCATTCAACATACAGTTCAGCGAAACACTTGCAATATGCTGCAAGTCATTTGTTCAAAAATAGACCATACTAGAAATCGATTAAAGAGAGCAGGAAAAGAACGATATGACGCAGTTCAAATTACACAAGCAAAATAAATACTTAAAATTGAGTGACATGGCAGAAGAGGACAGAAAGTAAGCGCTCAAAATGAATGCAAAAGATGATTTTCTCCCGTCTTTCACATTTGGACACTTGTTTATCAAAATTGGCCGTTCTCTTTCAAGTATTTCACTGAAACAATGAAGCTTATTTTACTCTCGGCGCGACTGTCAAGCCTGAAATGTAGAAATCGTAAAGCTTTATACATAAATGAAAAGATAATCCACTGAATCAATCCAAAAATGAAAATTCTGGCATTACTTTTATTTCCATGTTGTTCAAAACCTTTATGACTTTCTTTCTTTCATGGAACGCAACATATAGCAGATTCAGGCTGGTGTTTTACAATGAAAGTAAATGGGGTAAAATCAAATCAATTTTGGGCACTATATTACAAATCTTGTTAAAGTCAAATAATATATTTGACTTCATTTTTTAAACAATGTTTTTGGTCATTTTTGGAGTTCAACGGCCTCGGATTATGGAATAATCAACATTTTGGTCTATTTCTCCTTTTATGCTCCATAGAAGAATGAAAGTCATAAAGGTTTTTGGACTGTTATGAGGGTGAGTAAATGACAGACTTTGAATTTTTGGGTGAACTCTAGTTTGAAAACAAAGAGTT
This sequence comes from Barbus barbus, assembly GCF_936440315.1. Classification (NCBI taxonomy): domain Eukaryota; kingdom Metazoa; phylum Chordata; class Actinopteri; order Cypriniformes; family Cyprinidae; genus Barbus; species Barbus barbus. Next base: position 8,142,983 of record NC_136755.1, read on the forward strand.
TTACAGATTATACAGTCAGCGAATGGCACAAATGGATGCATTTTTTAAAGCAGTAAGAGATTAATTCACATACTGGAGTCCTAAAAGAAAAATCTAAAACATTGCATCCATGTTTCAGTACAATATATATATATATATATATATGTAGGACCACTCTAGGATTGTTTGATTCTTTTCATTCAACCAAACCATTGTGCTAAATGCGTTTACCTAACAAACTACAGCTAACTGACAGCAGCATGTGAGAAGTTTCAATGAGGTCAGAACTTGAAGCAAGCTACTTGCTTACTGAGCATAAAAGTGCATATTATCACATGCGTCATCAAAATATGCCAGCCGAGCAATCATCTGTGATGACTGACTGTTATCAAACCAAATATTTCAGCACAACAGTTAGACCTATGATTACACATTTAATAAATATAGAAGTATCAATTTAATACACAAATGAATAATTTAGTGTTTAAACAATAAATAATACACTAGTTCACAACACACAAATCTCATGTGTTCCTTCAATGAATAGCCAATTTACAATAGTCAGTAATGAAGTAATAATTTCACCCTAGAATACATTCTTTCAACACCTCTGAACTGGATTGATTCAAGACAGGTTTGCAAACAAGATACTTGGGAACACTTAGGCCCAAGACATACACTACGCAAGTACATGAACACAAATGCTTTCACTTTTATATTGCTATACATTAGTTTAAATTGTCTTCTTCTGGGGTCAGTTTACTGTCACGGTAGAGTAACAGTTTAGAGGATCCTGCTGAGCTAGTTAAAGCTGGTTAAACTCATGATTTTTATAGTCAGCTACTACAATAAAGGTGAGGGGATTCACATTCAGACAGAATGGGATCTTGTGATTAACATTGGGGCAAAAATAAAGTCATTTTAAAATATGTAAACAACAAATACGGTTTTGTGGCTCTTTAATTTGTCGTGACAGATCGATGTAACGCCTCAGTTCAAGCAGCATGTGAACCAACTGTATTTTCATATTTGCTTAAAGCATGAAATAAACATGAATGAACATCAGAAGGTATTTTAATTCAACCGTGGAAAGATGTCAATAACTCATTAAGTCACCGATGTTAATTTGCTCTCCTGTCTGTTGTTTGTCGGACAAAATAGTGGATTCTTCATTATGATTGGTCAGATCACCTGCCAATCAAACCCCCTGCGAAGGGTCAATTGCGTCACTAGTACTGCAAAAATTGAACATGTAATTAAACTAGTGCTGTCAAACGATTAATCACGATTAATCGCATCCAAAATAAAACAAATTGTTCACATGATATATGTTTACTGAGTATATTTATAATGTATATATAAATACACACGCATGTATATATTTAAGAAAAATATGTTGTTTATATATTTTTATATATAATATAAATTATATGAATATAAATATATATATGTAGATACATTAAAAATATTTTCAAAATATATATTGTATGTGTTTGTATTTCTATATACATAATAAATACACACAGAACACACTCATATATTATTTAAACAAAAACTTTTATTTTGGATGCGATTAATCACGATTAATCGTTTGACAGCACTAAATTAAACTAAATGTTCAAAAGACTGTTGACTGTGTCAGTGTCTATTTTGTGTATAAGATGCAACAGACAAACAGGTAAACCAAAAATGATGCTAAAGTAGCAAAATGAAAAATTTGTTCAATTAAAATATCACGAGGAGGCATGTTACTGAAGACCTTTATTATGCCTGGCTTATTATCTACTGTATGAACACCAGTACCACCGCTCCATATACGTAGAGTACACAGCTTGCATAGGGCTTCAACTCCCAGGGGGGCACCATCCCAAGTTGCTAAAAAAAAATATATATATACTTTCGCTCATATATATATATATATATATATATATATATATATATATATATTATAAAAAATGAATTTTACGGTGAACGCAGTAGGCTTACACGCGATGCGCCATTCCCGCATCCGCGTCTGCGCCCGCCCTCACCTCATGTTTGCGGCTGACTGCAAATGATCATATTTGATGGACAACTATGCCTGGGAAAAGACATCAGCAGTCCGACGCAGAGAAAAAAATAAAAAAGCCCAAGATGAAGCCCGTGCATTTAGGTAGGCCTACGTTACATTCGTAATACTGTGAAACTTTTTTGATTGTTGACGTTAATAACGTGTTTTAATGTCAGTAATAATTTTACCACCACCAACGCGTCTGCCTTAATATTCTAATAAAGTCCATGTTCCCTTACGAAAATTAACCATGGTTTTACTACGAATAAAACCAGAAAGTCATGGTTCTTTTAGCCATGCATTTACATTTACATTTACATTTATGCATTTAGCAGACGCTTTTATCCAAAGCGACTTACATTGCATTCAAGTTACAGTTTTTACATTTGATCAGCCCATGCAACCACAAATTAACCGCGGTTTAGTTACATCAAATAATAATTTACAAAAAAGTATTCAAATAATATTTTTTGTGGTAATAAAAACAGACCTACGCGAACAACAGCCTTTAAAATGACTTAAAATGCATTGAATAAAAACAATGAGGCAATAATGATTGGTTAATTAATAAAACTGTTAAAATACAAAATGTAATACAAAATAAACAATTTATGTACATTACATATTATTACAAATACATATTATAATTGCTGTTGTTACACTTACGATCAGATCCTTGTTTAATATCGACCAAACAATTAATTCAAATATCCGCTTAATCTTTCATTTTTGGCCACCTTTTTGCAATAGAAATGCATCATCAAAACATCACAACCCTTACAAAAATGAACCATGGTTTTATCGTAGTAAAACTGCTTAATTGTCTTTTGAGTGATTTCTGAATGCTTGAGACTAAACTCAATCAGACAACTGTCAGCTGCAACTTGTCATTTTTAAATTATACCATTTAATTACAATGTATTCATTTACTTTTATATTTCATTAAAGTTCTATTTTGACCCCAATATGTTTTTTTTAACTTCCATAAAATTTGGGGGAGGGGGCACAACAATACAATTCTGCTTAGGGCTCCCATTTGGCCAGCAGCGGCCCTGATGAACGCAACACCCTGAATAACATACAGAGTTGAAACACCCAAATGCCAAGCATTTGCATCTGTGTTTGTGTACTGCGTAGAGTAGACTTCTGGCTTTGGCTTTCAGAAAAGAAACCACTGAGTAATCAATACTGATATACACTCTTCAACCACACAACAGACGTTCTTTAGGTGAAATCCCAGTTCTACTATATTGAAACTTATTTCAATAATCTATTAGTCTTTTGACTTAATACATTGTTACACTTTTCAATAATTAGCGTATAGAAAACACAATTTATCCACACTTTCAGTTACTAAATTTGTCAGTTTATCCTGCAAAGAAATATATGACCTTTCTAAACAGATAAATGGCACAACTAATAGATGGAATGTTTTGAACATCAAAAAACACAAATTATGTTCTTGTAATACTTGTGTGTTTCTTTTAAAAAGTCATATTTTTGGCAAATTTCAAGAGCAACACACCTGACCTGACTCAAGTCTTTAGTACGCTGTTTCTAACTACTGATCTAGCACAGGCTTTTGTTTAGGAGAAACAGGAAGTGTTCAGGTAGGTTAATGTGAGTGTGAGCGTACACCGCTTACGAGATGGTAGATGCGCTGTGTTCCCCACGCTCGGATTTACCATACCGTCAAACTATTTTGTAACTAATACATGGGCAATTGGCTGTAAAAGCGTATTTTAGACTGCAGATTAGGATGTGGTGGCTTGAGCGTCAGAACTGTGCTGTGTGAGAGAAAAAGCAGAATACCGACTGGAATGATGGCCTGGGGTCAGGATGGGGAGGTGCGTCCTGCGCTGGGCTCTCTAGGGCTCCCAGTCGTCATCGTGGTGCTGCGAGGCGATGATGACCACAACGGTGAGTATGGTGCAGAGCACGATGGAGGCGATTCCCACCGCCAGACTGATGAAGGAGAAGTTACGTGCCTCACGCGAGGCGATCTCTGCTGTAACCATATCGCCTCGAGCCACAGCGGTACGCACCTGAACAAAGAGATTCTATTTAATAGATATCTAGATAAATACCTGTTCACACCAAATCTGAAATTATTATATTAAATTCAGTTAAATTGTTTGATGCTGAGAAAAACCCTAATTGGACAGAATTCGGTTTAAAAATCATTGTAAACTTAGATAATAAAATGTCACACTGAAATGCAGCCACTAGACAAAAAATATCCTATTACTAGAATAAAGCGATAAAATTCCTGTTCACACTAAGTCTGAAATTCAATTTAAATCATTAAATTAAACTGATGTAATTCAATTCAATTTCATGTCTGAAATTGTATTATTAAATAAAATTAACTTTAACAAATTGAACCAGATTTTGTGTAAATTGTTTGTAAATTTAGACATTTAAGGATTGCAATTTACGAAATGTAACCACTAAACAAATGACAAATAATCCTATTGTGTATATTTCTAAAAAGAAAAAAATAGATAAAATACCTGTTCATGCCAAGTCTGACATTAAATAAAATTATGAACTTGTTTGATGTTAAAAAACCCATAACTGAACAAAATTGTGTGAATCGTTTGTCACCTTGAAATGTAACCACTAAACACATATCACATAAAAATCCTATTTAGTAAATATCTAGAAAAAAATCAATAAAAATAAAATGCCTGTTCAAAGCAAGTGTGAAATTAAATGAGTACATTAAATTAAGTTGTTTGATGTCAAAACAACCAAACTGAATGGAATTCTGTGTAAATTATTTACAAACATCCACTAAAATAATATGTGACCCTGAACCACAAAACCAGTCATAAGGGTAAATTTTTCGAAATTGAGATTTATATATCACCTGAAAGCTGAATAAATAAGCTTTCCATTGGTGTATGGTTTGTTAGGATAGGATAATATTTGGCCGAGATACAAGTATTTGAAAATCTGGACTCTGAAGGTGCAAAAAAATCTAAATATTGAAAAAAATCGCCTTTAAAATTGTCCAAATGGAATTCTTAGCAATGCATATTACGAATCAAAAATTAAGTTTTGCTATATTTACAGTAGGAAATTTACAAAATATCCTCATGGAACAAGATCTTTACCTAATGTCCAACTGATTTTTGGCATAATAAAAAATCTATAATTTTGACCCATACAATGTATTTTTGGCTATTGCTACAAATATACCCGTGCTACTGATGACTGGATTTGTGGTCCAGGGTCACATATGACAAAAAATGTTTTGGTAAAAATCTAGAAAAAGTATATAAAGTCTGAAACTGAAATTAAATTAATTTTTTTATTTAAATCAAATTAAATTAAAACAAAAAATGTAACTAAATTAACTTTGTTTGATGTAAAAAGTCGAATTGTGTATAAATCATTTGTAAATATAGTTAATATTCCAGACTTAAATGCAACCATTTACCTAATGGTTTTATGAACGTGTTTAGTTCTTAGTAGTTCACTTGTGTGAACAGCCAGCATGAAACAGAAATGATATCCATGAGCTGATTCATATCTCAGCCCTGCTGGCATCAGAGCATCAGAGCTCTGTCTGGGCTCAATTACCTGCACGGCTTTGATGATGGCGATTATTCCTGTTGGCCAGAAACAGCAGACAGTGGTCAGGACGGCGATGGGCAGGTAGTCGTGAGGAGGACGACGAGACTCCATCAGAGCAATGCCATTTGGCATATGCATGGCCATCTGGCCAGGGGCAACACCTGGATGAGGTGCACCGTTGGGCATGTAAGGCTGTGCCTGAGGAAAAGAAGCACACAAGAAAGGCCATTTCAGAAACTGGTGCATAATTTCTATATTTTTATTGTGCATGACATTATTACACTGGACAGGCATTATTTCCTTGAAAATGTGAAAATTCCTGAAATTTTTGACAATGACAATTTTTGTTTATCTTCTTTAACAGCACAGGAACTGAAATAGGGCTGCACAATCAATCGAAATCAAATCAAATCATGACGCACCTTAGTGCAATTATCAAATCAATTGTGATTAAATACTATGGATTTATCATGTATGCCAGTTCAATTTATTTTCGCATAATTATCAATATTTTTGAGGAAAGAAGTTTTCAGCCTTTTACAAGATTTGAATGAGAATGAGAAACCTTTCTAATGCTGTCTACACCAGTTTTCCACCAAAATTAAAGCCTGAAATGCAGCCCTAATCTTAAATAATTTATTTGGAGATGAACTAGTTTTTGCTATGGTACAAAAGTTGGTACCAAGAACAATGAAATTTGACTGGTATCTAAATCTAAAGAAAATATCTATTCAACATTTACTTTTTCAGGTTTTACTAATACATTTTCAAAATGTACAAATATTTTGCAGATAAAAGTTATATTCTGGACATGTCATTCACATATTCTCCACTGGTATATTTCCAACTTGGAAAGGTATTTGTCCTCCAGGGATGGACAGGAGTCACATCACATTTCACATACTCTTTTAAGCATAAGATAATCTGTTTATTCTATTTAAAGACCTATGGCTATTAAAATAACACACACAAAAAAACATAAAAATACATACTGTTAACAGAACCATTCATCTCCCTATGTTTAACTACTGTAGTATGTTTTATCCCGCTCTCACTCTATATACACCTGGATTATCCTGAGCAGTTTAAACACCTTCTGAAATGAATCCTCACTCACCCCTGTGCCTATGGGATAGACGGGCACATAGGCCGTGCAAGGCTGCAGCTGGAGGGGGTATCCTGTATGTAAATAGCCCACTGGGGGATGAGGGACGGTGCCCACTGGTCCGTGCGTCTGCACCGGGTATCCGTTCGGAGCTCCCTGGGGCCCGAGGGTGCCGCAGTGGAACTGGGTTTCCTGCAGGTACCCCTCTGATCCAGGAGGAGGAGGAGGAGGGGGGTAATTGGGCTGCGGGGCACAGCCGGGTGGAGGAGGATGCGGGGGCATGTTGGGGTCCTGGGTGGGGAGATATGGAGGCGGAGCCATCTGCATCATCGGCTGAGACATGGACTGTCTTCCCGCTGCCTCCTCCAATCCTGAGCCGTGACACAAACACAGTCATACACCACAAATATTTATAAGAGCAATGGCCCATTCACACCAAGGACGATAAGCATAAGAGAAGCTGCATATTTGATTTAAATAGCCAGCCTATAACCATAAAGTTCTAATTCTATGAAAATAGGGAAGTTTACACGACCGTTATAACGATAACAACACAGATGAACAATACCGTTTTCAGGATGATTTTTTCAAGTTGATGAACAATCAGAATCCATCTGACTTTAAAAATCTCAAACATTTAAAGTGGTAGGTAACAAATCTGCAGCTGGTGCTTAAAAGTAACATAACGTTTTTGGTGGTGTGACGCTAATACACTTACAGTTACAGTTATAGTTATCTTCTTATTCGTGTTTAGTATTGAGAAACAGTGTGTGTGTTCATGATGGTGATATTAGTTCAAATTGTTCCGCCATTAGATGGTGACAAGAGACTGTATTTACAAGTCAGCAGTAAAAACTTTTATATTGGAAAAATAAATGCTGTAACGGAAGCTATTTTTACTTTCAACAACAGCTTGTATGCAGCCAACAAATGCACTGAGTAGCGCTGTCATCGGAAATCACCCTTAACAGATGAAAGGATAGTACAAGACTATCGGACATTGTTTTATTGTGAATATGAGATTGATCTGAAGAATGAATGCTGGATCAGATGCAGGTAATCACACTCGCTCTGTCAATTTCTCTCTCACAATACACTGATTTTACTACAGTAATACAACATTCATCATTCCTTCGTTACTCTAAAGTGACGTTTCGGAATTAGTAACGGAGGCTTGGGCTCAGCTGTTAAACTGTCCGTGGCGGAAGGAAGTAGTTCTGCACAAAAGAGGGCTTTTAAAGACACTCCGTTGTTGTATTTGCCATTGAACTGTTGAGTAAAAGCAATATCACTCGTAGACGTGAGATATGGCTGTATATCGGCACGCGGCGATTACCTACGGCCGAATCACAGCCATTATGTGTATTATGAGAGCTTCCCTGAAGAAATATTTTGGTGTGATTTGCTCACTCTCTGATTGGTGGAATTTTTTAGACTTGTGGGAAAAGTAGTTTTTCAGCAGGAATTTTGCTTTTAAACCCAGTCTTTAAAAATAAGTTCAAATAATAACTGATGGTCTCAACTAAAGCATATAACATTGATTAACAACCTCAGAGAGTGTGGCAGTTAAGATCAGTTTCCTACGGAGAAAATGAATGGATTTTTAACCCGACCAATGCATTCTATCATTTAGACAATAAACTATTCCTTAACTTGTTTTCAACCTTGAATATTCCTTTACAATAAAGATTTAATGTCAGTGTGTTTTATGTGTACTGTAAACGATTATGTAATCCTTCACAATGTCAGCAGCATATATAGAGTTGGTATGGGGGGGGGGGGGGGGGGGGGGGGGGGGGGGTTCAGGCACTGCGATTCATATTTAATTACTGTAGTTTTAAGGGGGGGGGGGTTATACATATTTAATGCATCATTTTCTTAGCATATTTAAATAATCTTGTCTGTGTCCTCTTCTCTTAGGTATATTAAATTATAAAATATAAATTATTAATATACTTTAATTCTTTGTCTATAGGTTGACAAAGAGATGAGGTGGATGTACTGTAGAGATTGCAAGACATTGACTCATTACACTGAAATATTTTTTTTCATAAGAAAGATTAATGATAGGCTAATCCAAGAGATTCTTATATGTAAACCATATCTGCGTTATTGCAGAAAATCACGTTACAGCTTCAAGTGATTTAGGGCCCTCAATCACGGACCCAAGGGACCTCATGCCTGAAATAGGGCCTCATACAACACCCTTTAAACCACATACTGCTATGTACACATTTAATGAAACTCCACACAGCCGTTTCTAATGTAGCCAATGTGTTCAACCCGACACTACCGGAGAGAAATACGGACACGACGGCTGTGTCTCAAATGCTAGCGAGCTGCCTACACAAACAGCGTTTATGGGGATCATCTGCTAGTTTTATTTTTTTTCGAAAGGCACATATGATGCCCAAACTGCGCAGTATATTAGATTATACACGCAAAACTGCAGCACGCGACTATAGACATTAGGCTACGCGCTGATTTTGATGCCTAGATAGGCAGCTCACTAGGATTTGACACACAGCCTAAATATGACTATATATAGATGAAATAAGGATGAACAATGAAAAAGGGGGGAAAAAAGATTAACAACAATATTCATGAATGGTCGTATAATAGCGTATTAAAATGACATTTTATAATTTGATTTAAATGAGTCGTCCAGCTGCATGAACTGATTTAATTAGCTGTGATATGACCAAATACAAAATAGACATTTTTACCGTGTTTTTCCGACGACATCGCGTTTATTTATCCGTTTCGACGATTGTCCCTCAGTTATAAAAACCCAAATCCAACCAGTACGTGTCTTTTGTGTCAGATCACAACAGACGATGCTGATGATTTCTCCAGGCTAATTATAACGCATCTTCAGATGGTAATCCTGATGTATGCTGTGTAAAGCCTGGGTTATCTGTGTGTAAAAGCGACTGGATGTCTGTTGCTGCTTTTTTCCACGGTCACACTGCAACATCCACAGCATCAGCAGCAGCAGCAGAAAACAGGTTTCAACTAACGCATCGAGTTACACTGAATTAACCAGAGCGTCTTAAAGAGACAGTAACACCACACTACAGCACATATCATCACGTTAATATGATGAATGTACAAATACTAAAACTAATCGTGTATTTACAACAAGAGACAGACATTTAAAACTGAAAAAGAAATTAAGTGTTGTTACCATGGTAACTAGTTTCCTATAAACTACCATCGTATTACAATAAACTGTGGAAACTTGGCATTAGCTAAAATTGACATTAAAATATTATAATCACACATTGTTTTAAGAAGATATTCAATATTTATGATGGTTTTACAATATAATATCTGTAACTGTAGTATTGTACTTTCGGTTGTATGCAGCTTTAAATATTTTCAAGTAAATCTAAAAATCAAATCTGATTCAAAATATTTTCTGAAATTAGACCTGGACTAACAAAAAAATGTTTTATTAATATGAAAAGTGGGCCTATATTGACTGCTAGTCACAATAGAGATGTATTTGTAAAATATTCATATGGCTCTATTATAAACTGTTTATTTATTGAAAGCAGAATAATACTAAAGTTGATATAAAATTCTTGAGATACTGTCAAATATTCAGAACTGGGAAGAACAAATGTACAACTTAAAGAATACTACATTTAAAAAACATATGATCGCTTGCCGTATCTGAAAATAGTTTCATCCTAAATGATATGGTTACAGTCCTGATTGATCTGAGGACTAATTTATGAACTATATTTAATGTTAAAAAGTGGGTGCAGAGGGTTAAGAGAAAGCAAAAATGCAGTGCAACCAGAATAAAGAAACGTCCCTCATGACAAAAGTAAAATAATAAATAATAATAATAAAAAATGACAGCAAATGTGAGAATAGCAATGATATCGACACACAATCATAAAAGAAAGCACCGCTGCGGTTCTCATTAAAATGCTCACAATGCAAAAAAAAAGTTTTTCTGACAATATGGATGAAACCAGTGTTCCACATACAGCTCATTTTATTGCTGTACATTTTATATTGAGATCACATCTTTGGTCAGGTATGAGGAGTGAATTACTCCTTCACTCGCACATGCAAACTCAACTCAATGTAAACATGCACTCAGTAATTCAAGTAGTTTCTCAGGTCCATATTCTGTACGCTCTATTTTGTATCCAAATCAACACGCAAACACATTCTGCCTCTTGCTCTCTCTTTCAGTGTGTGTAGAGCGAGGCGGTGAACACAATGTCTCTGCGTATGGCCAGTGAGGCTTTTTCCATCTTGCTGCCCAGGACGGAGTCGCCCACAATGCGCGCAGCCTGTCTCACTTCCTTCAGGACCTCGTCCAGCCTCTGGATGCAGCGTACGATCGTCCCCTCTTGCACATCCGTCAGCTGGGCAATCTCAGAAAACGGCTACCAAACACAAAAACACAAAGTCATTATCCCAATAAGGTCCTATTTTGAAAATGATTTTACAAAGAAGAATATAGTATAGTGACTTTAATATCATAGCATTACAAGAATATGAATATTTGTGCAAAGTGCTATTATTAGAGAAGCTACATTTAAGATAGATAGATAGATGTGAACTAAATGAGCACCATAATAAGGCCGCTGTGATGGTTGGATGATTTGTGTTTTAAGGTCAGTGCTCACCATGCCTCTTGCCCAGCAGTATACAACCTCAGTCAGGCCAAACTTGAACTGGGCCACAAAGTCTTCAGCAGTCTGAGCTATCCCACAATCCCTCTGCAGCTCACCAATACGCTGTGCCACATTAAGCACTTGATTGATGCCCTACAAAAGCAAGAGAATGGAAAAATTATTTATAATTGTGTAACATATACATATACATACATACATATATATATACACACACACACACGTACACGTATTATATGTATATATAATCTAAATTATATGTATAAATTATGAAAAGCTTGGGATCAGTAATTTTTTAAAAGAAATGAATACTTTTATTCAGCATGAACACATTAAATGTATCAAAACAGACAGTAAAGATATTTATAATGTTACAAAAAATATAATTTCAAATGTTTCTTTAGTAGCAAATCAGCATATTAGAATGATTTCTGAAGGATCATGTGACACTGAAGACTGGAGTAATGATGCTGAAAATACAGCTTCGCATCACAGGAATAATTACATTTTGAAATATTATATATATATATATATATATATATATATATATATATATATATATATATATATATATATATATATATATATATATATATATATATATATATGTGTATATATATATATATATATATATATATGGATTTACATTTTATAGTAATGTGCTTGAGTAAAATGTAATTTTTGTTATATTCTGTAAACTACTGATGACATTTCTACCATATTTTAAATAAAACTTCCGACATGTTTATATTCATGTTTAGACGACAAACAATACCAATTTTTAACTTCAGAAGAGTTAAGAAATCAATATTTGGTGGAATAACCCTGATTTTCAATCACAACAAATGAAAACATTTATTTTGATCAATTGTCATTTTCTAAATTTTATTTGAAATTTGGAAGAAATGTTATCAGACCTTTATAGAATAAAACAAATATGAACATTTTGCTCAAACCCATACCTAGTAAATCCAGAGAAACTAAGGATTTTCAAGTGGTCTCTTAAGTTTTTTCCATAGCTGTATATGCATTGTATAATATTAATTATTTACTCATCATTTAATATAAAGTTTTATCTTCAATTAAAGTTATTGTTATATGTGACATATGTGTTATATGTGATTAATTCAATTAATTAAGTGGCATCTTGTGTAATTAATTAAATTAGATGTATAGATTTACAGATTAATCACAATGAGATCTCTTAGCACAGCGCTGCGTCAGTTTCTTTTGTCCTGTGCTCCACTCTTGTCTCCAACTGCTGTCTAAGTGCTTACGCAACTAGAGCAAGGCAGGCAATGTAGTCATGCAGTCAAACTGCAGCTACATTATCTGTACGCCCTCACCTCGCAGCGTTTGAACAGCAAGGGCTTTTTCACATTGGTCTACGAGCCTCTGTGAACTATATAACTCTTGTGTGTCATGACTTATTCACGGTCCCTTTAAAGCAATTCCATGTTTCTGGGCTGTTTGACAACACACACCTACATATTCGTGTGCAACTGCATCCTTTGCTAAAGGCATAAAGCTAAGCTCCCAGGCCACATCCACTACATTCTTATGAACATCTCTTGGGTGTTGAGATCAGAGAGCCGTATAAATTCACATCCATCCATAACCATGACGACAAGAGTATCTGATGCTTTATATTCTAATGGCTGTGGGCTCGAATAAAATGCTTGTTGTTTTTTCAGATGGGCATAATGTATTAGCATGTGTAATTCATAGGATTTCCTCATCTTTTAATCTTCGGCGGTTGTGAGAATATGCTGCATTACCTCCTGTAGCGTGTTGGTGATGTGCGGGTCTATCTGGGTGTTTTGCGTGAAGATGAGGCAGGACAGCAGGGCGGCGCTCTCCTCAGGTGCAAGAGGACTCAGTGTGTTCTCAAACAGGAGTTCAGTCAGCAGCAGCTCATGACTGCTGATCTGACACGCCACACGACCCTTCAGCTGAACCGCCCCAGTGCTGTCCACATACTGCAGTGCTTCCAACACCTGCGAATACAGCACTATACTGTTAGCACTGACTGTGGTTATAACATCTGTGACATTAGCAAACATTTAATGTTAAACAAAGCATAGCACAAAATTTTAATGACTGATGCACAAAATATCAGCCGCTGTATCAGTATTGGCCAGTATTAACATTTTAAATGATTAATTCTGGTCTGATTAAGAATGTTGGAAGCAAATAATATTAGGTATTTTTTTTCCATAATTAGAACAGTTTATTTGCTAAAAATTTACTCAACCTCAGGCCATTTAAGATATTTATGAGTTTGTTTCTTCATCAGAACAGATTTAAAGAAATTAAATCACCCATTCACTGCATCACTCTGCAGTGAATGGGTGCCGTCAGAATGAGAGTCTAAACAACTGATAAAAACATCACAATAATCCCCAAGTAATCCACACATGACTCCAGTCCATCAGTTAACGAGCATCGCTTCTGTCCAAAATATGAGCGTATAATCCATAATGATGTTTTCTCCAGTGAAAAAGTCCATCTCCCGATGTTCTCTCATATCAATATCCATTGACATATTTGTTTAGAACTGTTTTGGCTTGTAAATGGTGCTGGATCTGTGCACATTTCTCTCCTGATTAAGACAAGACGACCTTTTCACTGGATAGAGGACTTTATTTTAGCTGGATTTAAGTTAAAATTATGGATTTGTTTCTTACAAATACGTAGCTATTTGCTTCACAAGACATTAATTGATGGACTGGAGTGGTTTGGATTACTTGTGAATTATTGCGATGTTTTTATCAGCTGTTTGGACTCTCATTCTGACGGCACCCATTCACTGCAGTGGATTCATTGGTGAGCAAGTGATGTAATGCTAAATTTCTCCAAATCTGTTCCAATGAAGAAACAAACTCATCTACATATTGGAAGGCCTGAGGGGGAGTAAATTGTCCCATTGACAGTTCTGTTGTTGTTGTTTATTTACTCAGCTTCTCTTATTCACACATAAACATTGATCAAAGCACATATATAGAGCACAACATTATATGTGAATAAAAGCCTAAATTAAATACAACATGAAAATTTGGTCATTAATTACTTGTCTGAATTATACAGGTTATTGGCAGCAGGCCCACATATAATTAATTGACGCTAATATCTATATCTATATTTATATATATATATATATATATATATATATATATATATATATATATATATATATATATATATATATATATATATATATATATATATACACACACATACATGTATGAACAGTATCTCACAGAAGTGAGTACACCCCTAACATTTTTGTAAATATTTTATTATATCTTTTCATGTGACAACACTGAAGAAATGACACTTTGCTACAATGTAAAGTAGTGAGTGTACAGCTTGTATAACAGTGGAAGTTTGCTGTCCCCTAAAAATAACTCAACACACAGTCATTAATGTCTAAACCGCTGGCCACAAAAGTGAGTACACCCTGAGTGAAAATGTCCATCAAGGATCAAAACCTTTCATCAAAGTTGTCCTAAAACCTAAAAGCGTTCTTGTCTTAGGACAACTTTAATGAACTTTTTTGATCCACTTCAAATGTTGACTATTGTTTATACACACACACAAACACACGTTTATATACAAAACTCTTGTTGTTATTCATTTCATGACTGCATCTCAAAGAACATATTACTGTGCTATGAAATATATATCCATCTATAACGTGGACATGCAGCAGAATGAGTAGATGGACTGACCTTGATTCTCTGATGGTAGTCAGGCAGCAGTGTCAATGACTGATCTGACACCAGGAACAGAAGCTTGTCAAGCTCTTCCTGTACACTCATCCTCTCCTGCACACGTGCAAACTGAGCAAGATATTCACACAGAGAGAGAATATGAAAATGACAGTGAGAGAGAGCGAGTTTATCACTCTACTCCATCAGCGCACTGCAGAAGGTGAAGGCTGGAAGTGATTACTGAGAGCTAATGAGACACATCCTTATTCCTCCCTGCCACTGTCACACTCAATAAATGAGAGTCTGTGCACGTGGGAGAGTTACTGTGCCAAATTACTAAATATGCATGAGAAAATACAGGATACATTTAGATTAGAAATGACTTTTTTTTCCCTTTTGTCTGCACAGTGGATTTGGACAACAGAAGGAAAAACACTACCAATCAAAAGTTTGGGGTCGGTAAGTTTTTTTGTTTTTGAAAGAAGTGTCTTACTCTATACTAGTAATATTGTGAAATAGTATTACAGTCTAAAACAACCGTTTTCTCTTTGACAGGGTTTCTGCAAGCTTTTTGAAGACAAATTTAAGCCTTTTTAGAACCAAGTAAAAAACTTTAAGAAATAAATTGAATAGAACACAATACATATGGAACACATTACAATATGGTCTGTAAATGTCTTGTATTAGCAATGCTTCGAAGTATAAAAATTAGCGCTGTCAAACGATTCATTGAGATTAATCGCATCCAAAATAAAAGGTTTTGTTCACATAGTATGTGTGTGTACTGTGTATATTTATTATGTATATATAAATACACACCCAAGCATGTATATATATATATATTTTTTTTTTAAAGTTATGTTTATATATAAAATATATTTATATATTATATAAATTCTATGAATATAAATATATACATGTAAATATTTTCAAAATATATACTGCATGTGTGTGTGTCTATTTATATATACATAAATATACACAGTACACACAGATATATTATGTAAATAAAAACATTTATTTTGGATGCGATTAATCGTTTGACAACACTAATAAAAATACAACTTCCAACAGATCTAGAGTAAAAAAATAAGAAAAAAGTAAATGTCTAAAGATTCTTAAATCAAAATACATTTACTTGAAAAGCAAAAACACATCAAATGAGAAATTGATCAAAATTACAATCAAGAACAAATATCTTCCAAAAGGCTTAGAAAAATCTATTTAATTCAAAGGGAAAACATGTTGAGAACAAATTTGCTGCTTAATATTTTTGCGGAAATGTTATAATTTTTTTATGTTTTGTTTATTTTTTGATGAATAAAAGGTTCAAAAGACCAGCATTTATCTGAAATATAAATATTTTTGTAACATGTCACTTTTGCTCCACTTAATTCATCCTTGCTGAATAAAATTATTAATTTCTTAAAAAAACAATCTTACTGGCCACAAACTTTTGAATGTGACACATGAATATAATAAACAGACCTGTTCAGTGAAGGTGGGCGAGTGGATGCAGTGGAAGTCTTTCAGACAGTCCTGTAACACTCGTTGCCTCATCACTCCCTCCACCACATCCATACCCTTCAAGTGCAGGTCATTCACAGGGTCAAGGGTCGTAATGCCATTTGGATTGGCCTCAGCCAATCGCAGGAGCTCCTGAGTTGCTGTAGAAATAGCCTGACCTGGTGGATCCAGTCTAGGAAGGGAAGTTTATTTATTATCAGTACCACAGTTCAACTAATGCAAAACAATCGAGATGAGCACATACACACCTGAAGCGTGGCTGCTGTCTTTTATTGTAATTGTCGATGATTCTCTCTGGAATGACCTTGAGGGTTTTGATTGTGATGGCAGAGATGTCCTGCAACTTCAGTTTCTGCACCGTATGACTGCAGGGTCCTACACACACAGTCACACTGTAATGACACTTTAACAACAAAAGAAGCTGTAGAAGTAGGTGTGAGGTACATGGCGACAAGCTAACCGGTGGTGATTTACTGTGTGGGCAGGTAAGATTTGGGGGTGGATGTGATGCTGTGTGTGTGTGTACATGTCTGCTCACCCTCTGGAATAAACAGTGAAGTGCTGTAGATGGGATGTAAGACATTATTAGACTGATCATCACCCGCCGCCTCCTCATTACCCTTCTCACAGATAATGAGCGCGGTGAAAGTGCGATTTACTGCATCGTTGGACACCTGTGGGAGGAGATGATGGGAAAGAGAGAGAGGAAAACAAATAGGGGAGAGTGAGCTAAGCTGTGAAACTTTCTACTTAAGTTGTCCTCTGGGAAATACACTACTGTTTAAAAGTTCATTAAGATTTTTAAAGAAATTAAACGCATTAAATTGAACAGTATAGTTACAGAATATTTCTATTTCAAATAAAATATGTTCTTTTGAATTTTATATTTATCCTTGAACCTATACTTGAAAAAATGCATCATGGTTTCCTCAAAAATATGAAGCAGCTGTTTTCAACACTGAAAATAATCAGAAATGCTTCATGAGCAGCAAATCGTCATATTAGAATGATTTCTGAAGGATCATGTGACACTGAAAACTGGAGGAATGGTGAAAATTCAGCTTTGCGTGATGGGAATAAATTATATTCAAATAGAAATCAGCTCTTTTAAGTTGTAATAATATTTCACAATATTACTGTTTTTAATCACATACAGTAAATGCAGCCTTGTTGAACAAAACTTCTTACAAAAACATTAGAAATCACAAACTTTTGAAAACTTTAGTGAAACTATTAAAGTATAATACTATACCTAATCATATTAAAGGTTGTCTGCTATACACTCAAATTAGAAGAAAACATCCTTGATATACAGCCACAGAAATATGACTTTAAATAAAAACCGATCCAGTGACACAGCTAAGGCTAACTGTGTAATGAACCATAAGGAATACAAAAATAACTTACATTCAAATAAAATTATAAACACATAAGTAAAACAACTAATGCACATTTCAAACTATTTTGTAATAGCATCTGTTTAGTGGATTAAGTGGTGGTGCATCTTACCTCACTTTCCCCAAATGAATATGTGACAGTCTCAATGGTCATTGCTGCAGATGTGTTTATGGTTAGAGGAGGAGAAGATGACAGTAAAATGTGTTCATTACTCAGTCACACACCTGTAGAATGACTCCCAGGGCGTTGTGATGCTGGCCGTTGTTCACTATTAACACCCTCCCCACAGACAGAGCTTTGAGTCCATTCATTGACTCCAGCATAGCTCGCTGCCACACACATACACATTACTATAAAAATATAATGCAATTTATATATGTATATATTTTTTAAATGTTATATAGAAATAAAAATCTACAAAAAAGGATATATATAAACTAGCTAAATGTTATCATAATGACTATGTTGTTTTATTTAATTAAGAAGAAACTGTCATTTTGCTCATGTCTTTGGTGTTATATCACCTGTTATAATAACAACACAGAATTGTAAATATTTTACCAATTCAAATCACATCAGTGTTATTTTAGTATTCATTTCATTGAAATACTAGAATAATTTTTTATAACATTTAATTAGTTTTTGTTTTTATATTTTTTGTTTATTATATTTGTATATTTCATTTTTTAATTAATTTTTAAGTATTTTTTTTTTACTTGGCAACTAGTTGAAATAAGTTTTTTTTATTCATCTTAGTTCAGTTAAACTTTTTTTGAAGTAACATTTTTTTTTATGGTTTTAGTTTTTGTTCAGTAACCCTGAATAAAATTTAAAATCAAGATAATTCTTTTTTTAATTTGATTAATTAAATTCTGTCATTTAATCTGAAATCAACTGTCCAAGTTTTTTTTTAGCTGGTTTGTAACTGAGTATAATTGCTCAAATGCTGTGAATCGAGTGTACAGCTCTGTGATAGTGCTCACTATGCTCATATAAATGTGTGTGTGTGTGTGTGTGTGTACCTGCAGGGTCTCTGTGGTGATGCGCAGCTCTGTGATGGTGTGGTAATATGACAGTATATCAGATAACTGCCCCTCCGTGTCCAGCGGAGGGAGAGAGGAGAGTGTGTTTCTCAGTTCACTTATTCTCTTCTCATGAGCCTGAGCAACACAAAGACAGAAATGATTTGGCTAAGCGAAAGGGTTTCATAACATTTCATCACATATTTCTGCCTTTTGCAAGATTGAATTACCGAGGCAGTTACTGGGGCATGCAAACCCCACAGACATTTCAGCGTCACCCAGGGGCTGCTGGGAAATGAGGCCGTTTACCTGCGTATCCCTGTGGTTCTCAGAAAAGCTCCTCTTCATCATGTCGGTGACCCTCAGGGCCTCCACACGCAGCAGATTCAGGATCATGGCGTAGGTCAGTCTGAACTGAGACTGCAGGACTGTCGGCTTCCCCTGACACAGAGAGAAACGCCACACATTAACACCATCTCTCTCTGCTCTTGCATATTTAACTCCATTTCATTTAAAGGTGACATAGCACAGACTTTTTCCGTGTTTAAGTGCTATAAGGGGAAGTCGTGGCCTAATGGTTAGAGAGTCGGACTCGTAATCCAAAGGTTGCGGGTTCGAGTCTCGGGCCGGCAGGGATTGTAGGTGGGGGGAGTGAATGTCCAGCGCTCTCTCCACCCTCAATACCACGACTGAGGTGCCCTTGAGCAAGGCACCGAACCCCCAACTGCTCCCCGGGCGCCGCAGCATAAATGGCTGCCCACCGCTCCGGGTGTGTGTTCACGGTGTGTGTGTGTTCACTGCTGTGTGTGTGCACGATGGATGGGTTAAATGCAGAGCATGAATTCCGAGTATGGGTCACCATACTTGGCAGTATGTCACTTCATAATTGGGTCTCCAGTGTATCTACCAACGCAGAAAATGTGAAAAAGAACAACCTTGTAACTTTGTTTTGGTAAGCCTTCCTCTGCAAGCTTGTGGACAAAGAGCCACTCAGATTTCCCCGTGACGTATAAAGGGGATCTTATTATTATATTACCGTCCCTTAATCTGCAAGTTTCCACCCACGGCGCCGCCATTGTGTTTTTGCAAACATTGTACCAGTTCTAATGCCATGGCGAAAGTTTGAGCAATGCTTGCTAACTGTTCTGTCTTTGGCTGCACAGACAAGCACAGAACACTATTTAGAATCCCAGCCTCAGAGGACACAAGAGAGCAGTGGATTTAGTGATTTATTTACTGTATATTACTGTAATCATTACGTTTATGATTTCTTTCCCAGCTGTTTACCTTCACAGACATAACCGACTGTTTTTGTAACTCATGTGTTTTTAACATAAACTTGCATATATTTGACAGTTTAAGCGCAATAAGACATAAAAGAGAGCTTATTTTGTTACTCACATGCAGTATGCGCGTGCTTCGGATGTGTGCGTTCAGAAAACCGTATATCAGACGTTTAAACTAATATGGCTTTAAAACATGATAATCAAAACCAAACAGATGATTTTTAGCAGAGTATCTGAGGTACAAGCTGTAAAGGCACTATTCTGGAAAAGGGGGCGGGGGCAGCAGCTCATTTGCATTTAAAGAGGCATGCACAAAAAATCCACTCAAAATAGGCATTTTCAAAATGATATAATAAATGATCTGCAGGGTATTTTGAGCTGAAACTTCAGACACATTCTGGGGACACCTGAGACTTATATTACATATTGTAAAAAAGGGATATAGTAGGTCTCCTTTAAATCATTCATTTATTGATTGCCAATATTTGAGCTAAGACTATGGTGTACAGACAAATACAATAACAAATTGGCTTCAAACCATGAAAATAATAACATGAGGACACAATGTAAGGATGTGTGTATCATGATTCTCATTGTGCTCATCCAGGGTAATTAGAGTGGGGAAATGGAGTTGACATACAGTGGAGATCCAATCACACAGCGGCCCTTGACAACACACTGTGCGTTATTACAGCATCAGCTGCTGTTGCCATGACGTCCATGACATGGAGCTGATCAGCACACAGATTACTGTGCCATTTGAAAAAAAATGCATCCCGCATGGACTGGGTCAAACTCATCAGCAGCTCAAATGGATAATGGAATTCAAATGTTTCATGCTCTTTTCAAAACAGTAAGGAAATTACTCGTAAAACTAACTATATCATTACATTTTCTGAGGATCTGTCTGTGGAAAACTCGCCACCATGATGCTAGGGGTTGTGGGAGATTGCCAGGATATTGCTATGCATTTGCAAACATGTCAGAGTATTTTAAACATATCAATGAGGTGGTTTCTGACTGGTCCAATTCAAAAGAGCCCAGGTCTCTATGTAACAGATATTCTGGCCTCTGAAAATGAATTTGCAATTAAATTAATAATTGCCTCTTCAGTGCAAGTCTATGGGATTTATTTATTTTATTTAAACTATTAAAAACCATTTTTGTTAACTCAAATAAAGCTGAAATAAAATAAAACTGAATTATTAGATGCAATACTTAACAAAAACATCAGCTAACTGAAATAACAACATACACTAAGTATTCATAGTGTATGTTGTAATCCATTATATCTTTCCATAAATGATTGTAACCACAGTTAAAATGCATTATAATTTTGGGAGATTTGTCTGATGTTTTAATGCGTTATACTTTCTAAAGGTGTAACAATGAATAGATAAGTATTATAATGTATTATGACTGTGGTTCCAATCATACAATGCATTATAAGGCATAATTACTGCATTAAAACTACTTTCATGATGCATTATATATAAAGGCTTTAAGTAAACTGTTAATATTTTATATTATATATAGAATATCAAACAAAGTGTAGTATATTACATATTTATATGTATGTTTAAAAAGCATTAAAATGTCAAAAGTACATAAAAACAAACTAAAATTAAAACAAAATATTAAAGGTAATTAAAAATATTAATATTAATAGTATAGTATAAAATAACACTGATTCACTAACACTAATAACACTCAAAATCAGCCCTCACGGCTGTGGATTCTGGTATGTGCGATGTGAAGAGCACTAGTGAATGCTGGAGAATTTTATGCAGGAATAGCAGTGTATGCGGTCAGGGAATCAGGGACAGGGTTAATTGACTGAACAGCTGTGATGTGAAACAATGAGAGGTTAAAACAGCTCCAGCACGCTGGACACTTTAATGAAGAGGAGCCCATTCACCCACACTCCATCCACAAGAGGAGGACAGAGGTGCACTCACATGCTCATGACTCTAAAAAAAGACCAGCAGCATTTGTATTTGTCTCCAGATTAAACAATCAGGCTGTGATTTACAAAGAGGAGATTGCTACAGAGAGTGCTACAGTAATGGTCGTAAAAATGGAGGACTTCACTAATCATGTCCAATTTGGGCTCTTTTTTTTCCGTTTCTGTGTTTTAGTCATCCTGAGGAGAATCATCAGCAGTGAGGCATCAGGCCTGACCTTAGGTGAGAGATGTAGGTGTTTAACACATACTGCTGCAGTACTGACCAGCATCATAGCGTGGAGGTCTCCCATATCATGAACTCCAGCCTTACAGAGGATGATAACCGTCCCTGTAGCATCCAAACCTCTTCTGCCTGCACGGCCCGCCATCTGTATGTACTCACCTACACACACACACACACAGTTTAGTACTATGATACTCTTGATCAACATCAGACTAAACCAAAAAAATTGTATACATTTACATATATTAAACAACAACACTGAGCTTTTTTTTTTACCATTTGAGGCCATTAAGATTTTTTGGCATTGTGATTTCATTATTATTTAATTATTCAGGGGGGGGGGGGGGGGGGGGGGGGGGTCTGTGAATTTTATTTTAGATTAAAATAATCATAAATTTAGTACAGAAAATATTACCATGATAGTATCATTTAAAGGTTTGGAATCAGTAAGATTTAAATTAATTAAAAGTGTCAGTAAATACATAAATATTTCTAATAAAATCTCAAATAAATGCTGCTATTTTCAACAGTTTGGACAAAAATATTAAGCAGCACAACTGTTTTTAACATTGAGAATAATAAGAAATGCTTCTTGAGCAAATAAAAATACATTAAAATAAAAAATATAAAAGAATATTTCACAATATTACTGTTCTTAGTGTATCTTTGATCAAATTTTAAAACATTAAGAAATGCTAAACTTTTGAATGGTAGTATATACTTAGAATTATCTTTCACTATAATTTTAATTATAGTATTTTTTTCCATTATAGTAGATTACTGAGAGAGAGTTTAATTGTGTTTGTCATAAAAATCACATGAAAAATGTTCCTGACATGGGTTTCATTTTCTTAATTTTTTTTATTTTAATTTTAGTCAAATGTATAATTGTCTTAAAAATTTAAAATAATAATTGATAATTTTTCTTTATTTTGATTTCAGGGGTGAAACATGACCCAGACACACTTTTGATATGTATAGTCACATTTATCCAAATGTTTTATGAATATCTATTTTGTCTGTCTTGTGTACTTTAGGCAACATGCAAAATGCTTTCGACGCAATGCATAAAACAGAGTCATCTACACTCAAACGTGTGCTGCATCTTTAAAAGCGGCCAGCTATACTCTCTCCCTCTCCCCTTTTTCCATAAACACTATTATTAGAAGAAAAATAGACTGAAGCATACTCAAGCATCTCTCTCACATACACACATCAAAGGCCTCCTGCTGTCTTCCCCCAGTCTGACTGCAGTCCAGTCACATGTGCACAAACATCTGCACTACTCCAGCATAATTAATCTGCTCATTCATTAGAGATGGCTAATTCATCAAACACCTGGCCATCAGCAGCGTCTGTCTGCCTGTAGCGCCTCCGCCAACAAGTATCTGACAGCTTCTTAGAATTTCTATTCTTATGATAATACAAATCAATTATCATTTTAAATGAGAATACCTGCAACAGGTGTGCTTAAGAGATGCAAGTCAGGATATGTTTGGACAAAACAGGCATTTCGTTGTTTGTAATGCAAGACAGCAAAGGAGCTGAGTTTTTACCAGGCAGCAGGTTTCTGAAACCCGTGCCGTCATGTTTGCGGATGCTGTCGAACACGACAGTTCTGGCAGGCATGTTCACACCCATGGCAAACGTCTCTGTAGCAAACAGCACCTGAAAGAGAGAAAGATTGTACGTCATCAACTTTTTTTTTGTCTTTAATCAAATATGCAGTTGTGCTCTTAAGTTTACATACCCCTTGCAGAATGTGCAAAATGTTAATATAATAAAAATAATAACTGAATTTATAAAAATGACCCCATTCAAAAGTTTACATACTCTTGAATCTTAATACTACGTGTCATTTTCTGGATGATCCATGGCTGTTTTTATATTTTCTGAGTCCCTTGTTGGTCCCGAGCAGTCAGAAAAACCCTCCAGCTCCTGCACATTCTTTGGTTTTCCAGCATCTCCTGCATATTTAAACCCTTTCCAAAAATGACTGTCTGATTTTGAGATCCATATTTTCACCCTGAGGTCAACTGAGGGACTCATACACAGCTATTACAAATGCTGAAAACATTTACTGATGCTCAAGAAGGCAACACAATACATTAAGAGCCAGAGGGTGTAAACTTTTGAACAGGATGAAGATATGAACATTTTTCTTATTTTGTTAAAAGATCATATATTTTTTCATTTGGTACTGCACTTAAGAAGCTACATAAATACTTAAATGTTTCCCAGAAGACAAAATAAGTACAATTTACCCTGATCATCCAATTCAAAAAGTTTACACCCCCAGCTCTTAATGCATTGTGTTGTCTTCTTGAGCATCAGTAAATATTTTCACCTTATATAATAGTTATGTATGAGTCCCCCAGTTGTCCTCCATGTGAAAAGATGGATCTCAAAATCATACATTCACTGTTGGAAAGGGATCAAATGTGCAGAAAATGTTGGAAAACCAAAGAATGTGCAGGAGCTGGAGGATTTTTCTGAAGAACAGTAGACAAGGGTTTCATGAACAACTATCACAAAACAGAAAGACATCGTGGATCATCCAGGAAACAACACACAGTATTAAGATTCAAGGGGATGTAAACTTTTGAACGGGGTCATATTTATAAATTAGTTATTATTTTGTCTTGTGGAGAATATTTAAGCATGTGTTATGTGAAATCGCTTATTCAGGACAGTATTAAATTAAAAAAATAACATGCAAAATGATTAACATTTTCCATATTCTGAAAGGGATATGTAAACTTATGAGCACAACTGTAGCTATAAATTTAGCTTTTGGCTATTCATATATTGCTTGTACAAAACAAGTCCATAAGACAAACCTTTACTAAACCTCTGGAGAAGAGCATCTCAATAATCTCCTTCAGAATTGGCAGGATGCCGCTGTGGTGAACACCAATCCCTCTCTTCAGCAAATCACGCATCGACAGGATCTGTGGTTAAAAAACAATGCTGATAAACACCATAACTCTATTAAACTGACTTTTAAAAGGTGAACATTGACCAGGCTAATTAATCAACAAATATACTGCAATTCTGAACCTAATGCAACCAATTTGTTTTTAAATTCATTACAAATTTTGTAAAAGGATAATGCATATCTTTGGTTTTCACATATGTTTTTTAAAATATATTCAAATAGAAAACAGCTTTAATATTTCACAATTAGAGATTTAACTGTATTTTTGGTCATATAGTCACAGCCTTGGTGAGCATAATAGACTTCCGGTAACTTTACTTTGCTTAATTTTACTTAAAGCCATTATGCATAATGCATTATAAAGGTATTCATAATGTACTCCGCAATGCATTATATCTTTTAATAAGCAATTGTAAGCAAAATTTAAATGCATTATAATATTTGCAAATTCATTGTTACATCTGATATTGGTCATTTTCATGTGTTTTTATACATTACACTTTCTAAAAATGTAGCTATGAAAAGATAATTGCTATAATGTACAATAACATTCATAGGATCATAAGATGCATTACAAGGCATAATTAATGCATTAAAGATACTTTTATAATGCATTTACATATAAAGGCTTTAAGTAAAGTGTTACCAGTCTTCTTTCAAAAACATTAAAAAAAAGCAGTGAACAGCAGTGTATATTTAAAATTGTTTAAAAATTAAATAATGCATTTTCTTTTATTGCATTACAGTAGTAATTATTCTTTTACATTACAGGAGGTTAACTGTATTTAACTGTCATTAACCTACTGTCATGTTAAAAAACAAAACATTATTTACTATTGTAATGCAAAAAAAAAGTAAAGACAACTCGAAGTATACGCTACTATTTAGTATACACTAAATAACTTATGACAGTTCAACAGTGCAAAACATCTTAAAGTCCTAAAAATAGCCTTAAAGTAATTATTACCTTTTTTTTACTTTTTCAGTTATCATTAAAGTGAGTTTGCAGTCTGTAATTTTGTATAAGGTATAATTTATCCTTGTTTTCCAGATATCAGAATCAGGCAATGAAAAACCAGTTGGACACTGGAGCCAAATCTCATGTACCTGCGGTAACTGCCGATCGCCTCCTCTCAGCCTGGTCAGGCTCTTCTGCAGGAAGGAGTGGATCTCGCTCTTCTCTATGGAGCTGGTGAGGTCCAGAGAGGTCAAAGAGCGGGCGTTTTCATCACAGCGTGTCCGAGAGAAGGTGAACGCCACCACTGGAGTCTGCTGCCTCTGAGACAGATAGTTCAGCAGCGTCTGCCACACGGCTCGATCCTGGGGGAGCACAACGAGGATGAAGACAACACCGTAAAAACACTGCAGCTGTTAGAAATAAAGACCTGCTATGTTATATAGCCTGTTTAAAAAGAAATGATGAGAGGTTCAGACGCTGACCTGACTGGCTGTTGTGTTGTGCTGCGATACGTTCTTTGTGCCGAAAGACTGTGCATGTTTACTGGTGCGTTCCTTCTTGGCTTCTACTGCAGCATAGTAGCTGTAAAACAAAAGGTTTATTCAATTTGAAAGCCCTTTTCTATATCTTTGAAAACCTCTTCTAAAGTCCATTTACATTGTTAGTCGAAATATGTTAATCAAAGCTTTTTTTGTGTAAATGTAGTTTTATACACCACTTTCAACCCTTTTCTGGCACTTATCTACTAAATAAATTCTAGTTCTGCCTGACAAACGATTAATTGCATCCAAAATAAGAGTTTTAAATTGTAATAATATTTCATAATTTGATCAAATAAATGCAGCCTTTTTAAGCATAGTTATTTAACAAATATTTGAAAACAGTAGACATCTTGAACATCTTGAATAAATCTGAAATGCACCATCTGTGACATAATCTGTACCCTTTAGTAAGGAAGTTTCCAGTGGAGTCCAGTAACAGGAAGAGCTCTTTCTGAGTCTTGGTGCTGTTGCCGGTATACAGATAGTGCTCTAGAGGAACAGGCCTTTTAATTGTGCTGATCACATAGATGGGCCGCTTCTTGATACGCCTGGGGACAGACAAAGCACAGTAAAACCGTATGAGCCACACAGTCTACATAGAGCAGGATAAAATCTGGTTTCATGGCTTTGATAATACACACCCGATCCATTCACTGAACTCCACTGCGTTTGGCACTGTGGCACTCAGCAGGATGATGCTAACATGCTCCGGCAACATGATGAGCACTTCCTCCCACACCACTCCCCTCTGACAAACAACAACATCATATGAGATCTGAATGCAGTAAAGAGAAAAGCATAACTGAACTAGATTTTTGAACTGAAACCATCACCTCTGCATCATTGATATAGTGAACCTCATCAAAAATGACCCATTCCAGATCTCGAATGACCTCGGACCCGTTATAGAGCATAGATCTGTTAGGAGGAAGACATATTGATGAACGACGATTGTAAGAAAATGATGAATTATGAGTAACTGACATGAAGGCCTGCTATTGGATAATCACCTCAAGATCTCAGTGGTCATGATGAGACACGAGGATTCAGGGCTCAGCTGGACATCTCCAGTCAAAAGTCCCACATCACTGAACGTGTTCTTGAAATCTCGGAACTTCTGATTGGACAAGGCCTTAATGGGGGACGTGTAAATGGTCCTGTCAGGAGAAACAGTGACATTAGTGTGAGCCATACATCTAATGTCACAGTAAGGAAAGATAAGTTTACTTATTTGGCATATTTCACACACAATGGCAATTCAAAGTGCTTTACATTTATGCTTTTAACACAGTTTAAAAAAGATCACCAAAATTGCAATTACATTTTTTTAAATACCTAATATTCAAATGTTTGTAAGATTTATTATTATTTTTTTAATCAGCAAGCATGCATTTTTTTTTTTAAGTGACGATAAAGCAGTGTTATTTTTGTATATTTTTTTTTATTTGATTTTATACTTTCTACTTTCACTTTCATTAGGGCCCAAGCCAGTAAGGCGCAGGGCCCTATTGTTCTTCTAAGGATTATTATTTAGGGCCCAAGCCAGTAAGGCGCAGGGCCCTATTGTTCTTCTAAGGATTATTATTTTTTTTTTTTTTTTTTTTTTTTTATTTTTTTTATTTCAATCATCCGGGCACTTTTGGGGGCCTTAACGTGCCCGAAAACTCTCGAAAATTGGCACGCACATTGGAACCTGCGGCCATTAGGACGCCGCTGAGGCTGGGACCCGGGCGTGGCACAGGGGCTCTACGGCGCCCCCTGGAAAATTGTCAGAAAACTTGATGTATAGCTCACACATACTTGCACGTATTCATATGAAACTCGGTACACATATAGAACTCATTGAGCTGAACAACTTTCACGCAGCATGTCTTAGGCTCCGCCCAACAGGAAGTCGGCTATTCAGGGCTGTTTAAAAAGCGCATGCTCTGGAATTTGATATACTCCTCTGAGGATTTCCATACGATTGCCACCAAACTCGGTGAACATGATCTCAGGACATTGGGGACGCTAAATTGCGAAGATATTTTTGATATGTCGAACGGTTTGCCCGTGGCGAGGCGATGAAGTTATGGCGAAAAATGAGACCCAGGAAATGCCTAATAACGTCCACATACATTGTATGATGTAGATCAAACTTCAGAGATTTGTTCGTTGTATGATGCCGATCGGATAGATGTGACTATTATGACTGAAAGTTATAGCGCCACCAACTGGCTGCAGGAAGTGTGTCGTTTTCAAAATGCTTTGAATTCAGCATCTTATTTTTACTCGATTTGCTTCAAACTTCACCAGAATAATGTCAAAACACGGCCGATGTAAAACTGTGAAGGGAAGATTGATATCTAAAATTATGTTGCCATGGCAACGTGTCAAAGTTGAAAATTCGTTTCTGGTGATTTTGAGGCAGATAACATGTTTAGAATGTCATGAAACTCAACACACATATGAGTATTAATGATAGTTAGACACTGGAAAAAGCTCATATACGGGCGTGGAAGAGGCACTCTATAGCGCCACCTTTTGTCAAAAATGAGGGGGTTAGTTTTAGCTACAGACCCCAAACTCGGTACATAAATTGTTCTAATTAATCCGGACAACTTTCTAATTTACAGTCATTAGCTACGACCAACAGGAAGTCGGCTATATTTATTTTAATGTGGGTTTTTTTTAAAAACGGGCTGTAAACAAATTAATACTCCTCCAAGCAGAAACACAGAAATCACACCAAACATTTTTTATCATGATGCCAAAATACTGAAGATGCTAAATTGCGGACGGATTTAGGATATCTTGAACGATGATTTAATGGCAATTTATTAAAGTTACAGTAAAAAAGATCATTTCTTTTTTTTTTTTATCTTTTAAGAGCAGCTTCCAAACACTTCATAAAAAATTACATACACAGAACAATACAGTCTGAGGATATGTGATTAATTTTATGAATTTACAATACACTATGCAGAGGAGAAAATTTGAAAACTATCAGAGAGTTAGACTTAGACTGCTTCTGAGTGAGAGATCCCTGTCAGCCTGCAGCTGAGTGAGGGGTGGGGGTGGGGTGGGGTGTGAGTGACTGTGTGAGTGACTGTGTGGATTGAGCCAGTGGGTGAGAGAGAGAAAGAGAGAGAGAGGGTCTGTTTTTTTAAATCTTTAAAAAATGCTTATAAATCATTAAAGATTTTGATAACACTTTATAATAAGGTCTCAATTCTTAACATTAGGAAATGCATTAATTAACGTGAACTAACAATGAAAAATATATTTTTACAGCATGTTAATTTTTCCATGATAGTATGAACTAACAAAGAACAATTTTTTTAAAGCATTTATTAATCTTTTTAATGTTAGAAAATTAGTCATGTTCAAAAGATAAACTTTAAAATGTAATAATATATAAACACATTTTGGAATTAATATTGATCAACATTAAATGGTATATAATTATTAATGATTATATATATATATATATATATATATATATATATAATGATAGCTACAGACACCAAACTCGGTACATAAATTGTTCTTATTAATCCGGACAACTTTCTAATTTACAGTCATTAGCTACGACCAACAGGAAATCGGCTATTTTTTTTTTTTATGTGTTTTTTTTTTTTTTAAACGGGCTGTAAACAAATTCATACTCCTTCAAGCAGAAACCAAAAATTCACACCAAACATTTTTTCACATGCTTCCAAGATACTGAAGATGCTACATTGCGGACTGATTTAGGATATCTTGAACGGTGATTTAATGGCAATTTATTAAAGTTACAGTAAAAAAGAACACTTTTTTTTTTTATCTTTAAAGAGCAGCTTCCAAACACTTCATAAAAAATTACATACACAGAACAAGACAGTCTGAGATATGTGATTAATTTCATGAATTTACAATACACTATGGAGAGCAGAAAATTAAAACTATCAGAGTTCTCCTGTCTCTGTGCTTCTAATGTTTGCGGTGGGTGACTGGGTGGGTGACTGACTGTGTGAGTTCAGTGAGTGTGGAGGGGGAGAGAGAGAGAGAGAGGGTCTGTTTAAACTTCTCAATAAAATCCTTAAAAAATGCTTATAAAGCATTAAAGGTTTTGATAACACTTTATAATTAAGTCTCTTTTGTTAACAGTAGGGAATGCATTAATTAACATGAACTAACAATGAAAAATATATATTTTACAGCATGTTAATTCTTCATTGATAGTATGAACTTACAATGAACTTACAATGAACAAAATATTTTTAATATTAGAAAAATAGTCATGTTCAAAAGATAAAACTTTAAAATGTAATAATATATTAACACATTTTGGAATTGATTTTGATAAACATTAAATGGTATATATTTATTAATGATGTAAATTAACAACAGTTAAATAATGTTGTTTTTAACATTGGTTAATTCACAAATAACATTAAATATTAACAATATATGTTTTACTTTATTCATTTGTGTTAGAATAAATTATTCATGTTAGTTAATGGAAAAATAAATCATTAAAAAATGCTTATAAATCATTAAAACCTTTGGTAACTATAATAATTTCTCATTTGTTAGCATTAGTAAATGCATTAACTAACATCAACTACCAATGAAAAATATATTTTCACAGAATTTAAAGTTTTATATGTTGTTCTGTGTGTGTGTGTTTCACAGAGTTGATGGTTTGGAATAACCCTTTAATTGCCGTATCCCTTAAAACCAAACTGCCAGAGGGTTACTGTAATGTGTGTGCTCGCTGGGCACCGTTTTATCGATGCCACCGGGATGGCGTATGCTGACGGCTTGGGCCCGTCATCGCTGCTCGCAGCTATATTTTTTATTTTTTTTTTATTTTTTATTTCAATCATCCGGGCACTTTTGGGGGCCTTAACGTGCCCGAAAACTCTCGAAAATTGGCACGCACGTTGGAACCTGCGGCCATTAGGACGCCGCTGAGGCTGGGACCCGGGCGTGGCACAGGGGCTCTACGGCGCCCCCTGGAAAATTGTCAGAAAGCTTGATGTATAGCTCACACATACTTGCACGTATTCATATGAAACTCGGTACACATATAGAACTCATTGAGCTGAACAACTTTCACGCTGCATGTCTTAGGCTCCGCCCAACAGGAAGTCGGCTATTCAGGGCTGTTTAAAAAGCGCATGCTCTGGAATTTGATATACTCCTCTGAGGATTTCCATACGATTACCACCAAACTCGGTGAACATGATCTCAAGACATTGGGGACGCTAAATTGCGAAGATATTTTTGATATGTCGAACGGTTTGCCCGTGGCGAGGCGATGAAGTTATGGCGAAAAATGAGACCCAGGAAATGCCTAATAACGTCCACATACATTGTATGATGTAGATCAAACTCCAGTGGTTTGTTCGTTGTATGATGCCGATCGGATAGATGTGACTATTATGACTGAAAGTTATAGCGCCACCAACTGGCTGCAGGAAGTGTGTCGTTTTCAAAATGATTTGAATTCAGCATCTTATTTTTACTCGATTTGCTTCAAACTTCACCAGAATAATGTCAAAACACGGCCGATGTAAAACTGTGAAGGGAATATTGATATCTAAAATTATGTTGCCATGGCAACGTGTCAAAGTTGAAAATTCGTTTCTGGTGATTTTGAGGCAGATAACATGTTTAGAATGTCATGAAACTCAACACACATATGAGTATTAATGATAGTTAGACACTGGAAAAAGCTCATAAACGGGCGTGGAAGAGGCACTCTATAGCGCCACCTTTTGTCAAAAATGGGGGGGTTAGTTTTAGCTACAGACACCAAACTCGGTACATAAATTGTTCTTATTAATCCGGACAACTTTCTAATTTACAGTCATTAGCTACGACCAACAGGACATCGGCTATATTTATTTTAATGTGGGTTTTTTTTTTAAACGGGCTGTAAACAAATTCATACTCCTCAAAGCAGAAACACGTAAATCACACCAAACATTTTTTCTCATGATGCCAAAATACTGAAGATGCTAAATTGCGGACGGATTTAGGATATCTTGAACGATGATTTAATGGCAATTTATTAAAGTTACAGTAAAAAATAGATTTTTTTTTTTTTTTTTATCTTTTAAGAGCAGCTTCCAAACACTTCATAAAAAATTACATACACAGAACAATACAGTCTGACGATATGTGATTAATTTCATGAATTTACAATACACTATGCAGAGGAGAAAATTTTAAAACTATCAGACAGTTGTTACAATGCTTCAATGAGTGAGAGTTCCCTGTCAGCCTGCAGCTGAGTGAGGGGGTGGGGGTGGGGTGGGGTGTGAGTGACTGTGTGGATTGAGGAGCTGGGTGAGAGAGAGAAAGAGAGAGAGGGTCTGTTTTTTTTAAATCTTTAAAAAATGCTTATAAAGCATTAAAGGTTTTCATAACACTTTATAATTAAGTCTCATTTGTTAACAGTAGGGAATGCATTAATTAACATGAACTAACAATGAAAAATATAATTTTTTACAGCATGTTAATTCTTCATTGATAGTATGAACTTACAATGAACTAACAATGAACAAAATATTTTTAATGTTAGAAAAATAGTCATGTTCAAAAGAGAAACTTTAAAATTTAATAATATATTAACACATTTTGGAATTAATATTGATCAACATTAAATGGAATATAATTATTAATGATTATATATATATATAATGATAGCTACAGACACCAAACTTGGTACATAAATTGTTCACATTAAGCCGGACAACTTTCTAATTTACAGACATTAGCTACGACCAACAGGAAGTCGGCTTTTTTTTTTTATGTGTTTTTTTTTTTCAAAACGGGCTGTAAACAAATTCATACACCTCCAAGCAGAAACCACAAATTCACACCAAACACAGAACAAGACAGTCTGAGGATATGTGATTAATTCCATGAATTTACAGTACACTATGGCGAGAAGAAAATTTTAAAACTTATCAGAGATATCCTGTCACTGTGCTTCTAATGTGTGCGGTAGGTGACTGGGTGAGTGACTGACTGTGTGAGTTCAGTGAGTGTGGAGGGGGAGAGAGAGAGAGAGGGAGACAGAGAGAGAGAGAGAGGGAGACAGAGAGAGAGAGAGAGAGAGAGAAAGAGAGAGAGAGAGAGAGAGAGTCTGTTTAAACTTCTCAATAAAATCCTTAAAAAATGCTTATAAAGCATTAAAGGTTTTGATAACACTTTATAATTGAGTCTCATTTGTTAACAGTAGGGAATGCATTAATTAACATGAACTAACAATGAAAAATATATTTTTTAAAGCATGTTAATTCTTCATTGATAGTATGAACTTACAATGAACTAACAATGAACAAAATATTTTTAATATTAGAAAAATAGTCATGTTCAAAAGATAAAACTTTAAAATTTAATATTTAATATATTAACACATTTTGGAATTGATTTTAAACATTAAAACATTGATTTCAACATTAAATGGTATATATTTATTAATGATGTAAATTAACAACAGTTAAATAATGTTGTTTTTTAACATTGGTTAATTCACAAATAACATTAAATATTAACAATATATTTTTTACTTTATTAATTTGTGTTAGAAAAAATTATTCATTTTAGTTAATGGAAAAATAAATCATTAAAAAATGCTTATAAATCATTAAAAGCTTTGGTAACTATAATAATTTCTCATTTGTTAGCATTAGTAAATGCATTAACTAACATCAACTACCAATGAAAAATATATTTTCACAGAATTTAAAGTTTTATATGTTGTTCTGTGTGTGTGTGTTTCACAGAGTTGATGGTTTGGATTAACCCTTTAATTGCCGTATCCCTTAAAACCAAACTGCCAGAGGGTTACTGTGATGCTTGTGCTCGCTGGGCACCGTTTTATCGATGCCACCGGGGTGGCGTATGCTGACGGCTTGGGCCCGTCATCGCTGCTCGCAGCTATATTTTTAATTAAAGTTTTAGGAATTTTGTTGTTTTTTATTTTAAATGTTTTCATATAGTTTTTATTGATTTGTATTATTGGTTTTAGTTTATTTATCTTTTGATGTCTGATCTTTTAGTTTATTTATCCTCCAAATCTTTTGAATGGCAGTGTATTAAAAAGAAAAGAACAAATAACTAAAATGAAGGAATCAGTTGACAATGGGTCTCACATACACACCTGGTCATGTGTTTCTGGGAAAGTGCAATTGCGTATTCAGCCACCACAGTCTTGCCAGCAGATGTGTGAGCCGCGACAAACACCGAGTCATGAGCTTCCAGTTGGAGAATAGCCTGCTTCTGAAACACATCCAGCTCGAAGGGATACTGAGGGAAGAGAAAAAAAACAACCCAAACCTTTATTTTAGCAAACTCACAAAAACCACGTGCATTATAGCAGCTTTGCACTTAAACATAACAAAACGATGAACATATAGTGAGTTCTGACCTTGAAGGCTGGATCAGGGATACGCTTGTAGAAGTCTTTACAGGGTGAGCTGATGTCCACAGGAACAGCCCATTTTTTATGGTCTCCCTTGTCTTCTTGCTGCAGTTTCTTCTTTTGCTCACTCAGACCTACTGTGTTCGCTGAAGGCTGAGAAGGAGAGTTGCCTGAATCCTGAGGAGTACATGTGGTTAAGAAGAACATATTTTGAAAATTATAAAACAAACACTAATGTTGGGTAAATAAACAAATGAGAATTCGTTCTAAAAATTGAACACACTTTAATTCCCAGGTCCTCCAGGCTGTTCGTTCTGGGAAGTTTAGCAGTCTCCTCTTTTTGTGAAATGCCCTCTTTCTCCTCAGGTTGAGCGTCAATGGCATCCTCAAAGGTCGACAGGAGGGACAGCAGGTTCACCTCACTCTTCGTGGTTTTGGCTTATAAAGGCATTAAAGAGATGAATTAAATCCTGTTATCATTTACTTATCCTCATGTCGCTCCAAGCCTCTAAAACTTTCTTTCTTCGGCAGAGTTTTAGAGACTAAAGATCTTATGTGTTCTGCTGAAGAAAGAAAGTCATACAAGTTTGGAAAGTAATTGATGATAGTTTTTTTATTGTTGGATAATAATGCACAACTTAAAGTGGGATTATAACATGTCATATATGCAGAGAGCAATAATGAAATCCAACCTTTGTCACTTAAGTCCATACCAGCCTTCAGCCCAGGAGGAACCGTCAACAAATCTAAGGCAAGAAACAAACTGTCACAGTTTCTTTTTCTCTCTCACACACTCACAAAGTATTGTTCACTACCGACAAAACAAAACAGACCACCAACCTTTCTCAAAGTCAATATCTTCTTCCAGCTCTGACTTTTTCTTAATCTGCTCTAACGTCAGTTCTTCCATTCCACCTATACGAGGACAGCAGAATTTAAAAACTGGATCATTTTTAAACTCAATTATGAGAAATGTATCTAAATATGAATTACTGAACCTGGCAGGAATGGATAGTTTGTGTTACTCCCTCTTAGGCTCTCTGATGGGGGTCCAGGCTGTCTTTGTAACGAGAGAGAATTTTTGGCAGACAATCCCGTGTCCTCTAATAACACCTGACATAAGAAAAAACAATGTTATATTCATTATAAAAATACATTATATTTTAAAGAACATTTACTGTGGTTTCCTTGTCCACATTTAAAAAAAATGAATTTTAATTTAAAGATGAAGAGCATATTTTAGGCAACACTACTGGTAGCAACTGAACTGCAAAATAATGACTGTTTCCAAACAGATTTCCATTGGCTGGGCAAGCAGATAGTCTGACTCAAACTAACCCTTGGTTGAGTTGAAAGATGAAATATTTGGGTTGTTCAAATAAACAAAGCAATATTTTTATGAATCACAGCTTTTACATTCTTCCAGAAATCAGCCTATTATGTTCATTATTGTTTTAAATAAGCTTTTATTTGCAGTTTTCATTTTAATTTTACTTTAGGTTTTTGTAATTTGTGCTTTTGTACTTTTTTTTTTATTATTAGTTTTTGTCTGTATTTAAATATTTATATTTAATTGATTTTTATTTTAGTTTCAGTAATTAATTGTAATACTTTAACTATTTCAACTACCAATTTTAATTAGTTGCCAAGGCAGGTTTTTATATTACATCTAATTTAATTTCAATTAACATTTTTTTTTAATAGTTTTAGGTAACAATAACAACACTGCATCTATCTTTGAAGATAAAAATGGAATAAGTAAACAAAATGTAAGATCAGCAAACAGAATGTAGTAAATGTTTTCCAGTGTTACCTCAGTGAAATCCAGCAGCATACCGGTGGTGGGATCTCTGACCACAGACAGACCAGAGTGCAGTGGAGACAGCGAGCAGTGCAGGAGTGAGTCCAGCTCTTTGTCTCGCGTACTTATCCTAAAGGACACATTTGCAATAGACAAAACTGAGTAAATATATAATATATACATATATATATATATATATATATTGCAAAGACAAGCACTATGTTCTGCATGTGTCTCATACTTAAGGAACTTGTGGAAGGCATCATCTACATCGTGTACCGGAAGCCAAGCAGGGTCTCGGAGAAAACGCTTTTCTACCTCTGTTTTTAGATCCAGACAAGTAGGAGGGAGCCCATGGGGAAGCTAAAGAGAGTAAGAATGTACCATAGAATATAAAGGATTGGCTTACACAAATGAATCCCACTGTTATTTTAGTACTATTAAATGACTAACCGTGCTGTGTGGAGGCAGGGGTTTGTTTTTGGGCAGTGGGTGTGTGATGAGCTCAAATCTCCCCGAGCAGCCCATCTCCAGCAGAGACAGGGGCAAATCATCAGCACCCAATGGGGGCAAATCTACACACAGAAGAAAACAGCAGTTCAACAGTAGCACTGTAACTACAGGCAAATACAAAGAGTGACACCAAAATACTCATAAAACCCATTCAGATGCAGTTTGGCTGTCATAGGAGCGAATTATGACACAAATCAGCTAAATCCTAAACTGGCTGCTAACCATATTATTACACCACACCAGGTAAACACGCAGAATTACAAATTCCAAATAAAATAAACTACTACTATATTTTTCATACCTATTTTGTCCATGTCACTGCAGTTCTTCAGTGTCAATAAAGTATCAGTCCAGCAGGAAGCTACGCAGAACTAAAGGGACGGAAGGTTTTTTTATTATTATTATTTTTGTTTCGTTTACAGCATAATGTTATGTGTGTGTGTGTGATCTAAAATAAATTTACGTTTTTAATATACTTCAGCAAATTATAAAATAAAATCAACTATTTTGTTTGAGCTGGTTCTGCGGATGACAACAGATTACGTCATAATTGTGCGCCGAGTGAGGGATTATTTCGGACGCTTATTCTCATTTTCTGAATTTAAGGTAATTTCATATGAAGTCCTGTCTTTTATGCAGTTTGCATTTGTTTAAAAAAAGAAAACTGATCGTTGTTAAAAGCCATCTGTAACGGAGACATCGATAACGTTAATATGGCGATGCATTGATTGGAAAAGATTCAGGGCATTGGCTCAAACATTGCTGTTGTTTTTTCCCTTGAGATCCACCAAAATGGCAATATTTCCCAGCTCACTAACAGAAGAGGAGGAAGCACTGCAGAAGAAATATGCTAAACTAAAGAAAAAGGTGAAAATATAATAGGTTTTCTAAGGCTGCATTAAAAAAGCACTATAATATTTTAAAAAGTAAAGTCTTATTTAAATTGATAAATAAATGTATATGCTTTATACAATACAGATAATAATAATAATAAACAGGAAAAATAATGTTGTCTTAATGTTCCAAAATTCATTAATTATGAAACTGTAAAGCAGCTCAATGTTGATTCAATTATACATTAACTGTATTTGAAGCCCCAGCTGCCAAAGGTGAAAAAGACACATATATGCATATATACAATCCTTTTGACATGTAGTGTTATCTACTTTCACATCCATCATGTAGAAAAAGGCCCTAATGGCTCTGAAGAAACAGAGCTCCACCAATCAGACGAGTCAGACAGGACTCAAGCGCAGTAAGTCAATTTATGGATTTCTAAACTTTCCAGATGCTCCTGAAATAAGTTTTGCATGAAATCTGTGATCTTCAAATGATCTCTCTGGCTGTCTCTGTTAAGCTTTGTCAGATCAGCCGGTGGTGGACACAGCGACTGCAACAGAGCAGGCCAAAATGCTGATCAAGTCTGGAGCGATCAGTGCCATCAAATCAGAGAACAAGAACTCAGGCTTCAAGCGCTCCAGGACACTTGAGGGGAAACTGAAAGTAAGAGACGTTTTCACCTCATTAATGGCAAGGCAACATGCATTTGATTTGTTTATTTTTCATACAAAGCTAATAATGGATTTTCTTTGTATCTCAGGATCCTGAGAAAGGTTCTGCCCCAGCATTCCTGCCATTTCAAAGGAGCGTCTCTACAGATGAGGAGCCTCCTGATGTAATGCTGTTTTACACTATAGAAATGATCCACTCAAGGATGCGTTTATTTGATCAAAAATACAGCAAAACAGAAAATACAGAAAAAACATTTTTCAGCATCATTACTCCAGTTTTCAGTGTCAAATGATCCAGTGAAATACAGAAAAACAGTAATATTTTGAAATATGATTTAAATTTAAAATAGCTGCTTTCTGTTTGAATATGTAATTTATTTCTGTGATCAAAGCTGACTTTTCAGCATCA
Source organism: Barbus barbus (assembly GCF_936440315.1). Lineage (NCBI taxonomy): Eukaryota > Metazoa > Chordata > Actinopteri > Cypriniformes > Cyprinidae > Barbus > Barbus barbus. The sequence continues at coordinate 8,182,565 of NC_136755.1, forward strand.
TTACTCCAGTCTTCAGTGTCACATGATCCTTCAGAAATCATTCTAATAAAGTGTGAATGTATGTTATATGTAAATAGGTCTGTTGAGTATATTAAATATTGTCAGTAGACTTGACTTTACACCATGTTGTTTTTTCTTGCTGTAGTCTGCTAAACGAGTCCATAGGAAATCATTGTATGAGAGGTGAGACTCATAATCTAATACCTTCATAGAAACAGTACTGCAGTCAAATTTAAAGCTGTTTTCTTTTACCTATAGTTTTGTTCCTGGCGATCGATCTCGTGATGATGAGGGAGGAATGTCGAGTCGAGATTCTGAGCGTGATCGGGAACGAGAGATGGACTGGGAGAGAGATCGAGAAAGAGACCGAGACCGGGACAGAGAGAGGGACCATGAAAGAGGCAGGGAGAGAGAACAGGATCGTGAACATGATCGGGACCGGAGCCGGGATAGAGACAGGGAAAGAGACCGGGACAGAGAACGAGATCGAGAAAGAGACAGAGAGCGGGACGGACCCTACAGACGTAAGTGAATCTGTGCAAAAGTAAATCACTTCACGGTCAGTGTTCATGTTGTGGCATTACAGTGTTTGTAAACAACTGAGAATATTTCATGCATTTGCCTTTTCTATAATCACTGATAATAAGCGTTGTTCTGTTGGAAATCTGAACGTCTAATAATCGTCTCTAATGTTGTTCAGGGTCAGACTCGTATCCAGAGCGCAGAGGTGTGCGCAAAGGAAACACTGTGTATGTATACGGCACAGGTTTAGTGGAAGACAGTTTGCGCTTGGCCTTCGCACCGCATGGAAACATAATCGACCTTTCGATGGACTCACCACGCAAGTAAGATTGTTTTCTGTTTCTTTTGGGCACAAGAAACCTCATTATTATCCATGTTCAAAACAGTTGTTCTGCTTCATATTTTTGTGAAAATCGTGATATATTTTTTTCAAAATATAAATCTTTTGTAACATTGTAAATGTCTTTACTGTCACCTTTGATCAATCTAATGCAGCCTTGCTAATTAAAAGTGATCTTTAATCTTGGTTCCTTCTTTTGAATTGAGAAATGTCTGAGAAAACACAAAATATTTAACCCATTTTTGCCCTCTGTCTCTTACTAGTTGTGCTTTTGTCACCTTTGAGAAGATTGAATCAGCAGACCAGGCTGTGGCAGAGGTCAGTAGTCCATTTAACGAGCCACTTTCCACACTTTTGTATTGTTATATTTTCATACTTTATACTTCCTCTCTGTACCTTTAAGAATTCTATATATCAATGACCTCAGTTCACTTCACATGTAATTTGCATGCATATATATATATATATATATAATGTATGTGTGTGTATATATACAGTTGAAGTCAAATGTTTACACCCCCCTTTCAGAATCTGCAAAATGTTAATTATTTTACCAAAATAAGAGGGATCATACAAAATGCATGTTATGGTTTATTTAGGATTCAATTCAATTCAACTATTATTTTCTCTTGTGGACTATATGTAAACATCTTTTATGTGAAATATCTTATTCAGGTCAGTCCTAAATAAACATTAACATGCATTTTGTATGATCCCTCTAATTTTTGTCAAATAATTAACATTTTGCAGATTCTGAAAGGAGGGTGTAAACATTTGACCTCAACTGTATATGCGTAGTTGACGTATCAATGTGTCCTATGGTGTGAATATATAAATGTCTATATATATATATATATAAAATCATAAGTGGTGAATAAATACTAGTCGTGATCCATATTTGTTTTAGTAAATTATACTTGATTCTATATTTGCCTTATACAAGGCCATAGCAGCAGAATAATTTGTCTATCCAAACTGTGTCCTTGCACAATATTAACTTGTACAGTAAAATGATTTATGCTAAAAATGAGAATAAAGTAAAACTTGAGCAGTTTGCATTCACAAAGTATATCAATGTTAAGTATTATTTAGATACCAATATTGTATTTAATTTTTATTATAGTTTAAGATTTAGAAATGTTATGCGCTTTTGTCATTTTAAATAGTTTTATAGTATAAGTTTAGTTTTTTTATATTTTATTTCAGTTTTAGTAATTCTAGTATTCAACTTGCACTTATTTCAGTTGAAGTTGTTTTATTTGATACTATTTCAGGTATATAGAAAACTGTTCTAGATAGTTCTGGTACACTAAAAGCCAACCACACAAGTGATCTGAGAACCCACCGACTACTTTTATGGACAGTCATACAAGCTCTAGTGGCCATGTGTGAATGAGCTCATGGTTCTGACATCAATACCATGTCTATTTCTGATGTTTTGTAGCTTTACATCCATAAATAGTCTATTGTGGACTGTAGAGTTTTTGTACTGTGTATATTTAAGCTTGTCTGCATTGCATGTTAACACTCCAGCATTACAAATGCACAAAAAGAAATCTGTTTTCTGTGACAGGACCCTGTGTCAGTATTTAACAAATCTTTATTTACTGTAAGAAAACCCTGTTTTTAAACTATTTCTGTCTCTCAGCTGAATGGCACTACTGTGGGTGACGTCAACATCAAAGTCAGCATTGCCAGGAAGCAACCCATGCTTGATGCTGCCACAGGGAAATCTGTCTGGGCTTCTCTTGGTAAATAAAGACATTTCACAGGGGGGGAAAAAAACTGTCAAGCAGGTTGAGTGTTGCACACTTGACTAACCCATTTCTATTTCTGTCTTCTTTTCTTGCTCCTGCTTTTTTCGTCCTTCACAGCTGTGCAGAACAGTGCCAAGGGCTCGTACAGAGACAAACGGAGCCAGGTCGTCTACGCTGACGATTTTTTAAAACAGTAATTTAGCATTTGTTCAACTTGTAAAAAGGTCCAGCATTCGATTTTGTCTACATACAGCAGACACTTTGTTTTAAAAAAAAAAAATCGGTTACTTTTCTGTCATTTAATTAGCAGCGTTTACTGCTCAGTGTTTCTGGACATTTAACTCAGTCGTGGATTATGTCACTGTGTTCAATAATCAATAAACATTTCCATCAGCATGCCTGGGTTGACTTCATAATATGGGTTAACTATAAAACCGTTACCTCAATGAAACATCTATACAGTGCATCTTCAGAGATAGACAGGCAGAAACTATAAGCCTGTTGAGTTTTTAGCTGTGACATCAAGCAAATCTGAGCTTTGTATAATGGGTTTGTGTATGAATAATAACTGATTTACTGTGTGGAACAAGCCTTCCCCCGCAACAGTTCACAACATTAGGTGGTATTGATGAAATGAGCTCCAGTTCAGACCTTCCAGTGCTCTTTTTGCCTAAAGGGAAACAGAATACTGAGAACACAAATACAGAGGCATGCGCTGTTATATAAACTCTCTGCATACTAAAGAGTAACATATCAGATTTAATGGGAAACACTTAACTTTTCTTTTTTTAAAGAAAGATATACAACATTACGCACATGAATATGGGGAAAATATCAAAACAAACATTTTTTTAAACAAATTGAGAAACTGCAACTCTCAATATGACAAGTAATAATAGTGTAAAAAAACAAGTAAATAGTGATTTTAAGATCTTTCCCAGTTGCTCATTCAAGTATGTAAAAGCTGTGACTATAAAACTCTTCCTATATGTCTCAGCGCAAGTCAGTTGTTAGATTAGGATTTGTGCAAAATCATACATTTACATAATGGTGGATACATTGTGGAATGGTGGAAACCAAGCTTAACATGTTTAATCTAGCTGTTTATAAAGAATGCATAGGTAGACTCAGTAAAACAATAGGTAGGAAGAGTTGCCTGAAGGTTCTGGGTGGAAGAGAGGAGATACTCCAGCTGGTGAAAGATGAAGCTTGCAAACAGACGAGCAAGAGGAGGAGAGTCTGAAGATATTATGAGATATGCGAATAAGGGGTAGGTTAGCAGTATTGAGGGCATCAGTGAGAATGCAAGAGCAGAGAAAAGGAACGAGCACAAGAGGGAGTTGTTTAGTTTGCAATGCATCTACTGGAAGAAAAAGGAGTGGTGACCTATGGAGGGTGATGGCTTTATATCTAAGGAACAGGAATCCACTAACATCACTCATTTTCAAGTATTGAATTTTTAGGGGAAGATTTTCTTTTCGGTGATAACAGGAAGAATGTCTGGTTAGGAGGTCAGAGACACAAGCTTTCCTGGGTTTGTAGAACATGCATTGATGATATGGGAGCAGATCTAGACTGCCAAGAAGGTCAAGAAAGACCTCTTCTGGCTAGACTTGGCAAATGCTTATGGGTCAGTTTCACACCAGCCTGTTGGCTTTTCACTAGAGTTGCTTTATTTACTAATTTAGAATGTATTAGGACCTTGGTCTTTCAAGCTTACTCCTTTATTTCCAACCTGCTTCAGCTCACCTGGCCTGTGTCTTTTCAAGTGATCCTAAAGACCCTGCTATCCTTCATTGTGGAGGGGAAAAGAATCCCAGTGCTGGTAGAGCAGCCACCTCAAAGCTAAGAGAGTCTAGACTCTAGAGTGGTGACTGAAGTAACTACGATGAAAGAAGAAGGGTATCTTGATTAGAGTGGTAAACCAGAAGCAGAATGAATGTTGGAGGTTACATCTGACAAAGCTGTAGGCTGGTGGACGTGTGGTAGGTGCCCCAGGCTAGGATAAGATTTTTAATAAGATCTGGCTGACTGATTGCAAGATCGCCTTGGTGCAGGGATGGTGTAGATGGTGATATAATCAGGTTCTGCATAAGTTGGCAGACATGTTTCAGATGTATATAAAGGCAAACAAAAGCACCCCTGCCTCACAAAGGCAGTTCATAAAATTTGTGAAAATGGGAGGGCTTTGCCAAGTCTTGCCCAGAGGGAACCAAATCAAAAATAATTGTTGAATAAAGTCACACAAAAAGTATTCTCGTAGCTCCATTAAATTATGATTGAACCACTTATGTCACATGGACTATTTAAATTATGTCCTTACTACCTTTCTGGGCCTTGAATGTAGGTGAACTATCCCTTTAATGGGGCAAAATATCTAAGAAAGACCGCAGCTGGACCAAAGGCACTGACAGAGATGCAGCATGCAGTAATTCCCAACAGGTACCTGTATATGTAACAGTGGAGTCACTATTGTTTGGACCCTTTTGATTTTTATTGTACGGACAAAAAACTGTTAAAGATATTATTTTGTGTTCAACAGAAGAAAGTCAAAGGAGAAAATCACAGGTTTGACAACATTAGATTGAATAAATCATGGCAGAATTTTTATTTTTAGGCAAACTTTAACTGAATAATTCATTCACTCCATGCTATAGAGCTCAAATGCATAGTAGTTACTTATCGATTTCAAAGACATTTTCATGGCTGTGCAAAGTAAAAATAGAGAAGTGTATAATGAAAAAACAGAATTTTCATTATAACACCTACTTTACCTATTCAAATATGACTTAAACCCTAGCCCAACACCACCCTCATTGTTTTGCTGCATCTCCATGTGGTTTTGGGGCATGGTCTTTCCGTGTTGCTCCATCAGGTGACGGCGCAGAGCAGACTTGTGGGCAAAGCTGACGTGGCAGTACGCACACACATACGGCCGCTCCCCACTGTGCACATTCATGTGGTCATACAGTGTTGACTTCTGAGTGAAGGTCTTGTGGCACAGGGGGCAACAGTGGAGCTTGGAAACTCCACGGTGGACGATCATGTGGCGGTTGAGGATATTAAAGTGGCTGAAGTGTTTCCCGCAGCATGGACACACGTACAGCCGGTGTGTTGACAGGGAATGCATGGCTAAGTCCTGCAATGAGGAAACCGCTAGTCCGCACTGCTCGCACACCACTGGTCCCGCTACGCAGGACGTGGATCCCACCACTGCCACGGACTCATCAGCAGCTCCATGTTCATTTGTATGTCTCCCAACTTCCCCACTGGAAGCTTCCACACCAAAGTGTGCAGGACCTCCATCAGAGCCAATCTCTTCTCCTTGTCCCTCTCCAGGCCTGTACTCAATGCAGATGGTGCCGTCTGCGAGATTCTGATTGGACTTGTAATCAGCCTGAAAGTCCGCTCCAAAATTATCCACTGTCTCATCTGGCGTCGGAAGGTGCTCCTGATAATCCTGATAGTTACCCAAGAGCTTGGGGTCTTTGAATATGTACCGCTTCCTGTGTTTAAAGCCTCTTCCTCTGCCTCCCCTGTGCTCTCCGTGCCGTCGTCTCCAAATGCGACCTGCTCCTCTGATGCCGTTGCCTTCGGCTCGCCCTTCCATATTGGGCTCCTCTATACCTGCGTCCAGCAGACCTTGGTCATCCAACACAACAACAGCTTCTCTGTCTTCCTCCTCAGCACCAGAGGTCTTCTCTGGGTCTTGATGTTCATCGTTGATCTGCACCCGAATGATGTCACTCTCAGGCCTGTCTTCTCCCACGAATTGGCCAGATGCATCTGATCCTCTGACCTGTTATGGTAAAAACATAAATTAGTAAACCACAACCAAGCAAACTACCACACTAAGAGCTGATCTAATCCTTTCGGGTGTTCAGATTGGTAGAGATTTACACCAACATAGAAATCAGAAGTCGATTTGATGCATGACTGTTGTTGGTGATGGGTCTTTTTGTAAAATGAAAATCATCTGTGCTGCAAGGGAAACCCATTAAGGTTGGATGATATATTGAATATTCATGATTTGCAATGATTCCACTGGTGGTATTGTGAATGTTAAAATTATTCTAATGAAATGTTTCCAAAAGAGCATTATACAAATTTCCAGATCCTTCATTGTCTCAAAACATTGTCTCTGTGAGCATTATTAGCATCTGAAGCAAATCCAACACAGATTTACATGGATGTTGAAGAGATCCCAATGAATGAGTGCTTACACTGACAATCACAGGCATAGACTGATAGTCGTCTGATTTCACAGTCTGAATAGACTTGTTTGAGGTTGAGACATTCACAGCTGGGCTGCAGCTCTGGGGCTGCATGTACTGGCTCAGGGCTCCTCTGCATTTCTCCACCACATGCTCCATCTGCAGGTAGCTGGCTGCAGTCAGGTAGTTCACGATCTCTTTGGCACTGAACTGCAGCATCCCTGTGTAACAGGACTGGAGGAGCTCACATACCACCGCTGAGCTGTGCAACATTGACACCTGCTGGATAGAGAGAGCATTTGTTGACAGAATCAAAACTGTTGATATAAAAATAAAATAAAAAATAATCATGTCCATCTAGAAAAAGTACGCTCTAATTTTTTAAGCAACACCAAACAGAACTGCATAAATTCAAACAACAAATACCAAAGGTCCATTCACACCAAGAAAAATAACTATACGGTTAAATATATTTGTGTCCACACCAATGCACGACAACATTCTGTATAATATAATCACGTGCTGCACTTATGTTGTCTGCCACTTTATATGCTCAACCTCTTTAAAGTTGGAAAGAATTTAATTGCCTGTCAATGTCTTATTGTTCATCGGCTAGAAAACAAAATCACTCTGAAAATTATTCCAATGATACTTGTTCCATATTCTCATAAAAATGTACATTTTTATTTTAAAATTATTTAAATTTTTTCATTAATGTCCCTTAAAATCAAGTGCCACCAAGCCATATCTAAAACATTTAAGAGATAATGAGGTTACTTAAAATAGTTCAAATGAAAATGTATATCAACATTTTTGCATGATTTTAAGGGATGGGTTCATCTAAAATCAATGAAACAAAAACTGATGTGCATCAAAAGCTGTTATTACTTCAGGCTGTCCAGATGTTATTAGATTTAACCTTATACATAAAAAATAAGATGCACCAAAGTAACACTAATCATACAGAAGATTTCACAAGAACTTGACAACAAATGGCTTTACCTGTAGCTCTGATGAGGGGTTCATGAGAAACTGGTCCCTGAGAAAAACAGAGCAAGCAGCCAGAACGACCTTGTGACCCCTGAACATGCGCCTGCCTCCCGCCACGATGGTAACATCACAGAAGTGCTGCTGTGTCCGCAGGAAGTTCATGTTACTCAGGGCGGTGTCTCCATGCCCAGGCAAACGGAAACTCACTACATCCACTTCCATGTTTTCACTACAGGAAGCAAAAAATATATATATATTTTTACTATTTGGAATATTTCATATGAATGCCAACAAAACAAATATCTGCACTTAAAAATAACCAAGTTACTGTTACTACAATAGTTCATACCTTTATTTTAATAGTTCATAAGTTTACACACCCCTAGCTCTTAATGAAATGGGTTGCCTTCTTGAGCATCAATGACTGTTTGCAGCTTTGGATCTCAAAAACATACAGTCACTGCTGGAAAGAGCTGGAAGATGCTGGAAATCCAAACAATATGCAGGACCTGGAGAATATTTATGAAGAACAGTGGGCTGTTTGACTGCTCAGGGCTGCTTTTCCAAAAGCATCGTCAGACTATATAGATCGTAAAAACCATTGCCACCAATGGTCTCTATGATGCTCTTGAGAAACACAGCCCAGGACTCATGAACAACTATCACAACACAGCTGTAGATTAATAACAACACACAGTATTAACAATTAAACATACATTTTGTTTAGTTATAAATATATTGAGTTATTAAATACATTGTTCAAGGCAGTACTAAACTCGTTTGTGCTCCGTGTGTTTTAAAACAATTACGGCTAAGAATCGCAGAAAGAAATGAAGTCATGAAACTCACCAAGAAATCATGAATATGAAAGATGAATTTCAGAATAAAAGCCCCCTTTGGCCAACAATAAGCCTGGGTTTCGGGACCCCCGGGGGTCTCAAAGCGGTAGGAAGGGGTCGTGGGAAAAATGTTAATTTTGAACGAGTGTACTTGCCTAATGGCCCCATCTACCGACGAAATTATATAAAGTTTAATAAATTGAAAGCGTTACTGGTTGACATGGCAACCGCGATGGCTCAGAAAATTCATTTGTATCAACTTTGTAAAGTAAAAAAAAATAATCCTATTCATAGAAAGGCCATTGATTCATATTACATCGAGATAGAGGCGGAGAGATGAGGATCACGTGTTCCTTAATAACAATCACATTACAGCCTTGTGCGACACACAGTCGCCGTTTACGGATCCCATAGGAATGAATGGGAAGAGCCGTAAACTGAATCCCACCTGTCGCAAAAAGTCGGTGACTTCTCTTATAATACGGCATTTTTTCCGTGGTAAATTCTAAAAATAGTTCAATCCAAAAGTATTTTTTAGTGTAAAACATGTTGAAGATTAGCGCACAGGCTGTCGATTCATTAAATGATGAGCTGTTTCCTCAAAAAAGCTGTTTATTCAGCGTAGTGAAGCCTCTCCTCCATTGACATCCATTTAAAAAATCGGTCTCTGGTCTCTCTTTTTTTAAACAAATAACATTCACAGGGGATACAGTCAAAGTAAAAAAATACATACACAATCAGAATACAAAACAGTAATTACCTGAATTAAAGTAGTAACAAAAAAAAAAAGAAATATAAGAAAAACTAAATAAATAATAGTTACTATAAACATTTTAAAATAAATAATTTATAGAAAAATTAAAATAAACTATAACTAAAATGAAAAATTACACATAAAATGTCAACTTCAAGAAATACTCAGGAGGTAATCCTTACAACAAAGTAATAATTTTTTCCATCAATACAGTTGTTTTAACAGCTTTCTTATTAAGTGATGAGCAGAGGGATTCATAAAATAATTTCAAATCAATACAAAAAATCCTAAAATTAGGCATACAATCAGTAACTTTAGATTTATGAAGATGAAATAGGCCACAAAGAGTTAAGAATTTTAACAGATCATCCAGCTTCCCAAAACTAAAACAGTTGACAGAGGTCAGTTATGAATCATTGGTAATTCACATTTTTTAAGATTTAATTTTAATCCAGATGCCCTTGAGAAAAACTCTATGGTTTGGAGAATTTTTGGAATTTGGTCAATGTTGAATGAATATGGTTGTGTCATCTGCCAATTGGCTGATGACTAACTGTTTGTCAAATACGGTCAATTTTTCAAAATCAGAATTTTTTATAAGAATGGAGAGCATTTGCGCTACAGCAATAAAGAGCAGGGGAGAGAACAAGGGCAACCTTGTTTGATTCCTTTGTCAATTGAGAATCTTGGAGACATGCCATGTGGTAATATAACGGTGATATTCGTGTCTTTATAAATTAATTTAACTAGATCAACAACATTTTCTCCAAAACCAAATAATTCTAAAGTACGAAACATAAATGTGTTCGATCATAAGCTTTAAAAAAGTCTAGAAATAAAATGAAACCATCTTCAATTAAATACTTATGATCCAGTAAATCAAGCACAAGTCTTATATTAATGTGAATTGAGCGGCCTTTTATAAAACCGGACTGTCTCTCTGAAATTATCTGCGAAACTCTGGTTTTTAACCTGTTGGCATAAATATAGATTTTATAGTCATTATTAAGCAGGGTCATGGGCCTGAGATTGTCTATTAACTTATCTTTTCCAGGTTTGGGATGAGAGTGATGATTCCTTGCTCATAGTACTTGGAAGAATATGGGATTCAGATATTTCTTTTAACATGAATAACAAGGTCTTTAATATATTTCCAAAAACGCCTATAGAAGTTACTCGTTAATCCATCTGAACCAGGCGATTTGTCTAATGAGAAACAATTCTCTTTATAAAGATATTCTCTAAATACATTCAAGAACTGTCCTAAATGATACATCAGTCAGTTTTATATGGGCCCCAGCACATATAGGAATAAAGGGAAATGAAGAAGTGGATAAATGAGCAAAACAAGCATTACAGAGAGAAACAATAGAGATACAAGTGCCACTAAATCAGAGATTAAGGTTTTAATCTGGAATAAAGAATGGCAAGTTAAGGGAGCAATGGGGAAAAGGGTAGATTCCTTTATAGTTTAATAAATAAACCAAAATATAAAGTGTATAGGAAAGTCAAGGAAAGAGGAGCTCATCTATAACAGAATATTATTAGGGCACTCAAATTTAAATAATAGAGAAACATCCAAATGGATTATGTGAATACTGTAATGTTGAAGAAACAATACCTCATGTATTTATTGAATGTAGGAGAACAAGAAAGAGGAAAAATGACAGAAGAATTAAGGAAAAATGGAATTCAGGATCTAAATTTGAAGGTTTTAATAAAATGGTCAAGTGAAGTAAATAATAAAGCCTTCTATGATTTTATTAGAGACGGGATTGATAAATAGAGTATAAACTCTGTTCCACACAGAAGGTGGAGGTAATGCATCTATTTACGTTGGTTGCCAGCCGCCGATAAAAAAACAAGAAAACAAAATGACTAGCATGTAACCGTTAAAAGATTTACAAAAACTAAGAATAGACGATAAAGTTCAATTATTATCAATCATTTCTTTTTTTAACCTTGCCTTATACACAGAGGCACTGTCATGTCAGACTAGAAAAGGGCTCTGTCCAAACAATAAAATTAGAAGCACACAATTCCCTAGAATATCATTATATGCTTTAACATTAAGATGTGTACTCATGGAAATGACTAAAGTAGTCAAACCTGTTCATTAGAAGGGGGTGACCCAATACTTTTAGACTTTTCCATCACCTATTTTTTGGTCATTTGCAGCCACCCTCTGCTCCAGCCTGGCCCCCCCATTTAGCATATGCTGCATCGGCCGCATACAAATTATGTCGGGATCCAGTCTTTTCTGTGAGGGTGTTACTTTTCTTCATTACAGTGTCCTGACCATCCTGTTATGTGTATTGCTTGACCAAATTGATTTTTGTGTGTTTTCAGTTGCAATGTCCTGGCAATGTAATATTAATTCACAACAAGAAAATTACAGTTGGGACAAAATCTTTTTAATACGGCTTTGTTGAATTAGTAACATACGGACACTAAAATTGCACTACAATAAAAATGACAAACATGTTTTCTTACTTTCCTCATCCCGCCACAGTACTAATTCATGAACATGTTTTGTTTGTATTAACATTAATCACTCTTAAAAGCCATAGATATGCTAGACCTTCACTTGGCATTATTGTCTGCTCGCGTGTAGTAAAAGACTTTTAACCTGTAAAGAAAAACAGAAAACTGTAGTGTTTGTGCTTTTATGTGGTATAAAGAGGGAAAACTCTGTCATCTTTACAAATGAAGATGTTTTGAAGAGCGCTGATGTTTTTAACAACATCATTAACCGCTTTCCACTGTCAGGTTGAATGGTTCTAAGAACAGTAAGGAATGGTTAGTTAGATTTCCACTTGAGCCGAACAGTGCTGGTAGAATGAGTGCAGTGACGTCGCCACTCAGGATGGGTCACTTGTTTGTTGTCTGATTCTGGCTGCTAGTTTCCATCTGTAGCTGGTCAAGCACACTATTTGAGTGAAGCAAAAGGAAATATCTGATCATCCTCCATAACAGTCGTATCTATCTCATACCGCATGTAAACACTTGCATTACCAAGGCAATGACTGACACGTTTGCATTACGAGCTCTATTGTCAGGCCCACAGTGGAAAATGAAACCATATCTTTACCGGCTGGGCCAGATCAGCATGGAATGAAATGGTTCGGCCCGACGAAAAAAAAAAAAAAAAAAAAGCGCACACTGACTTGAATGGAGAATTCAGACAAAAAAAATTCATATCTTGTTTTGTTTCACAGAAAAAATTAAATTAATCATAGAGGTTTGAAATGACACGAGGATGAGAAAATTAAGCCCAGTTTAGACTACACAATTTTTTTTGGCGTTACGACCAGATTACACGATTTTGACTCTAAAATCTTGTTGTGTCGTGACCAAGAAACATGTCAGACTACATGTTTCTACCCGAAAACTACTTAAGAAAACATCATAAATACAAGAGTATTATTGCCATAGCTCCACGAACATTTCCTCCATTGTAAAATTACACCTAGGACGACTGATATTGTGCTCTCTTTTGTTTTGGCATGTTTGAAAGCATGTACGAAGGCGCTTCTGTGCTCCTATTGGCCTGTGTCGGAACTTGTCGTGGACGACAGAAAAAAAAAATTCAACATGCTTGACTTTGTGTTGATGTTGTGAAGCGTCGCAAACATGGCATCGGCTGTCGTGCACTATGACACACTACATGAGAAAAAAACGATTGAATCTTGCATCCTGACGCCCATTGTCGTATACGAATCCCCACAACACCCTTGGTCAAGCAAATCGTGCCAAAATCGGTCTAAAATTGTGTAGTCTGAATGGGGCTTATAGAATTTTCATTATTGGATGAACTGTTGCTATGAGAGAGTATGAAGTTATTCATTCTCTCCAGGCTCAAATGCTTTGGCAGTATTCGGCCTGCACATTGACAATTCTGAACAATTCTGAAGCAACGATACGGTTATTACATACTGTTTACAAAGACGTACATTTTTACCTAATGTGCACTGATAAATTGTGCACAGTAAACCTATAAATGTGTATTAAGAAAGTAAATAGGGTTAATTCTGATTTCATTAACACATTTAAATGTGATCTAAACCCCATCCCCAGCACCACCCTCATTGTTTCGCTGCATTTCCAGATAATTTTGGGCCGTGGTTCTTCCGTGTTGCTCCTTCAGGTGGCGGCGTAGAGCAGGCTTGTGGGCAAAGCTGACGTGGCAGTACGCACACACATGCGGGCGCTCTCCACTGTGCAGGTTCATGTGGTCGCACAGTGTTGACTTCTGAGTGAAGGTCTTGTGGCACAGGGGGCAGCAGTGGAGCTTGGAAACTCCACGGTGGACGATCATGTGGCGATTGAGGTTACTGGAGTGGCTAAAGTGCTTCCCGCAGCATGGACACACGTATAGCCGGTGTGTTGACAGGGAATGCATGGCTAAATCCTGTGTTGAGGAAAACGCTAGTCCGCACTGCTCGCACACCACTGGTCCCGCTACGCAGGACGTGGATCCCACCACTGCCACGGACTCATCAGCAGCTCCATGTTCATTTGTATGTGTCCCGACTCCCATTCCCTCTTCCCCACTGGAAGCTTCCACACCAAAGTGTGCAGGACCTCCATCAGAGCCAATCTCTTCTCCTTGTCCCTCTCCAGGCCTGTACTCAATGCGGATGGTGCCGTCTGCGAGATGCTGATTGGACAGGTAATCAGCCCCAAAGTCTGCTCCAAAATTGCCCATGATCTCATCAGGGGTCGGGAACCGCCAAGCCTCCTGATAGTTACCTAAGAGCTTGCGATCCTTGTAAGTGTATCGCTTCCTGTGTTTAAAGCCTCTGCCTCCCCTGTGCTCTCCGTGCCGTCGTCTCCAAATGCGACCTGCTCCTCTGATGCCGTTGCCTTTGGCTCGCCCTTCCATATTGGGCTCCTCTATACCTGCGTCCAGCAGACCTTGGTCATCCAACACAACAACAGCTTCTCTGTCTTCCTCCTCAGCACCAGAGGTCTTCTCTGGGTCTTGATGTTCATCGTTGATCTGCACCTGAAAGACATCACTCTCAGGCCCGTCCTCTCCCTCGAAATGACAAGATGCATCGGATCCTTTAATCTGTTATGGTGAAAACATAAATTAGTAAACCACAACTGAGCAAACTACCAAATTAAGTGCTGATATGACCCTCTTTGATTTAGGACTGCCAGCAATACGCAGTAATATAGCAACCATGTTTGATTTTGCTAGCAAATATCGCAATAATTTTAATGCAGTTTGCATTTAGCTATTAAATTTCCAGAAGACCATTTTTAAAAATTCTCAGACCCTTCTCCCTCGTCTCAAAACCAGCAATTATGCTAACAATGTGAAATATTTTAATAGTGTCCTTTTATAAACTTCAGTTGCAAAAACAGTTAGCTTGAGAGTTTGAATGTTAAAGTTACATCTTTTGTCACTGTTAGCATATGCGGCAAATCCAACAGATATTTACATGGTGCATGGTCAAATCGCTGTCATCTTTGTGAGGGATGTTGGAGAGTTCGGCATCGGCAGCCTGGAGCTCCTTTCCTGAACTATGAGGATGCAGTGACGCGGTATCAGAAGGGGAAGAAATGGATCCCAATGAATGGGTACTTCCACTGACAATCACTGGCATAGACTGAGGGTCTTCTGATTTCACAGTCTGAATAATTAATGAGAGAAACAGAGAGAGGAGGACAAACATAATGCAAGTAAGAATTGTACGGTTAAACTACATTTTTTGCTTTATACTACTTTTTATAGGTACAGTTCATCCAAAAATAAATATTCCGTCGTCATCTATGTGCATATTAAAGTGCCTTTTTTTACTAAAATGAATTAAACAATCAGCATAGGTTGTCAAGCCCCAGCAAATACCAAAAGAGCCATTGTCACAAAACAATATTATGTCTTAAGACAATTTGGAATGCAAATCTCTGATCACATGGACCCCTTTTACGGTGTTTTTCAGTGTTGTCTACTTGTCTTTTTTTGAAGCATGGCACTATGATTTTGAGAGGCATTCTGTCTCTCAGAGTGAACAGTAGCTGTAGTGGGCCTTTGAATATAATCTACAATGCGCTAGCATGCCTGGTCTTCAATCAGCCAAAGAGGACTCCTGATCTCAGTCCACTAGCTAACTCAGAGCGACTTTTATTTTGAAATCGCGATGTAGAACAAATCGCATGTTTAGAAATATGTTGATGTATTCTCCTGTGTTGGCATAGATTTGTAAATGATTTACATTACAAATCTACACAGATAGATTTGTAATGGTAAAATCACTCTGGACCCCTCACATCCAGCACACTCCCTCTTTGAACTGTTACCGTCTGGTCGACGTTACAGAGCTCTGTGCACCAGAACGACCAGACACAGGAACAGTTTCTTCCCTCAGGCTATCCATCTCATCAACACTCAACAATAAACGTGGAACACACAACTAATACACTATCCATTCACCACACTCACTTATTTTATTTTTATTTTCTCATTTCTAATTTGCACATACTTGACCTGTACATACATAGTTGTCTATATTATATATTGTGTTTTTGCTGCTTTGTACATTGCCTATTTGGTCATTTGTATATTATTCTTTTATTATCTGTGTCCTGTCCTGTTACTGTCTTTCTGTTGCATTGTGGAGCTTCTGTCACTACAACAAATTCCTTGTATGTGTAAACATTCTTGGCAATAAAGCTCATTCTGATTCTGATTCTGAGATAACACACACCGTTTTCCCAGATGAACGTTAAGCAACCCAAACTCCAGCATATGCTGAGCTGCAGACGCATTTCACGCTTGTAAATTAAAACAGTGCAACACAAAGCACGTCAGACTTTATATGCGTTCCCAAATTAAACTCAAACGAACAGCACATGCAATAAAAGACCGAGCAATATAATGCAAGCTGAAATACCGCGAGATCTCGTGCGCTCCCAAAAGCCAGGAGAAATGGTAATAATTAACACACGCAGCATTGTTAATTTTGCGTGAACATATTGTTTTTTATCAAAAACTAATATGAACACTAATTTCATGTATACTGCCTTTTAAAATTTCAAGTACCTTTTCATAAATATGGCTGTTTTCAAGGGTTTTCCAGGACTTAAATTTCAAAAAGTCAAAATCCAGTACTTCAAGCACTTTAAGCACCTTGTACGACCCTGGTTTATTGTAGGAGCTAGACGACGTATGATTACGTGTTACGGTATAGTAGTGGTGTCCCAATTCTTAGAGGAATATTTTCACCCCTACCCCTTGCCACTCTGTTTCAAGGGACGAGGGGAAGGGATAGGCATCTCCCATTATTTGCATTAACCCTTTTTCGCACAGTCAAAAACCACCTAAAGCGAGCATAAAAACCTTTTTGCAAATTAAGGGATTTCTTTTCGAAATTTGGCATTTCCATCACTTGTTTCTGATGCGATACTTCAAAATGTCCAAACCTTCACCCCTCCTTGCTCCTCTTTGATGGAATGAGCTATCAACCTCCTCCCAAACTGCTGAGATCAGGGGTGAACAGCTTTGGTCCCCCACAGTCCTGCAATTGGTGTATTTCCACTGCATGGTACCGCAAGGTACGGTTCAGTATGACTCACTTTTGGGGGATTTTCCACTGGGTACAGTACCTAGTACTTTTTTTTTTAATACCACCTCAGCCTAGGTTCCAAGCGAACCGTACCGTTACCAAAATGTGACGTGTAAACTCTGCTGATCACTGATTGGCCGGAGAAAATCATCACTGCCTGCGTCGCAGAACTTGGGGCACGAGACACAACAGATCCGCTAGATTTAAATCAGCACAGCCAGCGAAGGGTCGAACGCAAATATTTTGAATGAGCGCACCTTTCTTTTAACAACCAAAAAATGGCTGTTTCGTGGTCTGCTGTTCCTCAGATGTTCCTCTGTGGATCCAGCGAGAGCTTGATGGAGCGATGTGGAATGAAAAAGTTTTTCAGGAGTCACAGCAGTACAGGCAGCGCAACTATAACGACACGTGAATAATCCCGCCCTACTCTAAAGCGGTACTAAACTGCAGTGGAAACACAAAGCCGAACTGAGCCGTGCTGAACCGTACCGAGCAGAGTCGTAACACGCAGTGGAAAAACGCCAAATGTTTTGCTCCAACCCTAATCAAACACACCTGAACAAGCTAATCAGGGTCAAAGGGTTACAAAAGCTGCGGGTGCGTCTCAATCAGCTCCCTTGTTCAGTAGTCAGGGCACTGATCAGGGAGTTGGCCATTTTAAGGGCTGTCTCAATCACGAAATCCTTCCAGTGCACTGGAACATTCGCTCCCTGAAAAATCCCACAATGCAACGCAAAAACTAGGAAGCATCGGCGCTCACTATGCTCCATTAACGGAAATTTCTGAAGCGCAAAAACAAACCACACGAGCCAGCTCGATAAATAATGACATGTGATAGAAGATTTGAAGAGACAGACCGGATTTAGCATATTTCAACATAAAAACACATAGCTAGACAGGCGATGATCATTTATTTAATATTTATAATTAAAATTCGGCTGAAATGTTGTTAAGAACATGTAACAGAACGATGTGTTTAAAGAGAATACAAAATAATATCAAAAAGAGATCGGTCCTGCCTGTCGTTTATTAATTTAAGCGGTGACGTTCTACAATGTTGTCCATTGACGCTGTACGTAGTCATGCCACTGGAATTCAAGCGATCACTGTCCCAACGTGCAGAGAGTCAAGGAACTTACCAGTGACCGAATTCATGTACACGATCTACTGATTCACGAGCTCGGGAGCTGATTGAGACGCACCCTGTGTTCCACTTAGCTTTTAGACACACACTCGCAAACTTCCCCAAACACTTCCCCCGGAGGAATCCTCACCACCATTTTGATCATTTTTCCATTTCATGAAGTGGATGAGGGAAGTTTATATGGACAGGGTCTTGACCCCTCAGTTTTGAACGAGGGAGTTAGTCTACTTTTTTTGTACATTTCAGGCAGCTCCATAGACCACAATAGACCACAATGCAACATGATTATGACATTACTTCACATCATGTTTGACAAGTGTTTGAGGTTGGGATACTCACAATGGGGCTGCGACTCCGGGGCTGCATGTACTGGCTCAGGGCTCCTCTGCATTTCTCCACCACATGCTCCATCTGCAGGTAGCTGGCTGCAGTCAGGTAGTTCACAATCTCTTTGGCACTGAACTGCAGCATCCCTGTGTAACAGGACTGGAGGAGCTCACATACCACCGCTGAGCTGTGCAACATTGACACCTGCTGGATAGACAAATTATTTGTTGACAATCAAAGCAACAATTGATTTTCAAATTTAAAGTTGCAGTGAAATGGAAGTAGCAACAGATCTTCCATGTTGTGATGTATATCAGAGTGGAACTGATTATTGAAGCAAGAAGAAAAACGTAGGGTGGGGCCTTGGCTTTAAACATTGATTGCTGATTGGAATTTTCATTTTTGGGTGAACTAACCCTTTAGTGGGTGTAATGGTTTTTATACTGACCGAGCCAGTAACTGATTACATGTAATCTGGATGACGTAATCAGATTACATAAATTAAGTACTAGTAATTAAATGAAATTACATTTGAAAATACTTATAATCAGACTGCAGTTACTTTTTCATGGATTACACAATTACATATTTACACAATAGTAATAATAACAATAATTTATTGATTTTCCCTAATTTCTCTTTTTCCTCTTTTAAATGTTCATTTCTAAAATACCCTACAAGCTTATATACACTCAGAAAGTCTTCCAGTTTTGTGGACATTCACACAGATCAGTTTTTAGTCAGGTGGCTGCACAGCATTTGACCACTGGATTTAGAAAAATCATTTCAGGTTTAAGAAGTGTTTCAACATTGCATCAACTACTGATGAACACATTCAATTTTATTTGAATTACCAATCAGGTGGTTATTTTACCATAATCACACATTAAAATGCACAAATTCACCAACTTTTGTCAGATGACCCTCTTTCACTGAATATATTTTTATTTGAAGTACCCTGAGATTTTAAAATAATAATTTTAATAATGAAGTATAACATTAGCATGTTCACAGTTCTCAGACGGTGTTTTATGGTCACATGACATGCAGGTAAACAAATAAAATATTCATTTTTTTCAGTAAGTTTTTATATGATTGATTTTGAAATTTGTTTTAATTTGACATTTTTATGATTTAATTATTAGCTTTTTATTAAACTAATAAACCCTCTCCATTTCCTTCACAAGCTCCAGTTTGGGAAACCTTGATGTAACAATGTTTAATGCACTTCATGTTGTTGATAACAACGAACAGAATATATTTTCTGACTTTGTATTTTTATATCAATATGGTACAAGATTATACTATTTAAATCAATGTGATAAACAAATTAGGACAAAAGTAATCTAAAAGTAATCTGATTATATTACCTGAAACGTGTAATGTAATGGATTACATTACTAACTACAATTTTTGTCATGTAACTTGGAATCAGTAACGGATTACAATTAGCAAATAATCTACCCAGCTCTGCGAGCAAATTATATTTTCTATTCCCCTAACCCCAACACAAAACATAACCATCACACAAAAAAAACTTTAATATGCTTTTAAGTCATTTGGTTCACAGACTGTTTATGTTGTAATACACAAGCACACACATTTTAGCTTCACAATGACCCACCTTTAAGCTAAATCCAAAAAAACAACACAATTTTAGCTTTAGAATAACCCAAGAAGTCCGTAAACATGGACATGGATTTCTACACACCTTAAAGAAATAAATAGCAGTGAGGTCTTTCTGGACATTTTATATTTAGAGAGGAGTGTGTCGTTGAATGGGCCGGTGGTGGAGCTTATTTGTAACTACATTGTCTTACTTTCTCAATTTATGCATAAGGTCTAGTTTATGAACCACTACAGTTTATAATTTTTTTATTTTAGGATAAAATAAAATCTGAAATCACTAACACAAATAATAGAAAATGTGAAGTTTAATGCAATATCTTCAGGGTGTTTGTGACACTATTTATTAGCGTTCATCCACTAATACAGACCACAGCAGGTCAAATGGTTTGCTTCTGATGTTGCTGTAACATAGTGACTCTGATAGCATGAGAAGCCCCTCACCTGTAGCTCTGATGATGGGTTCAGAAGAAACTGGTCCCTGAGAAATGCAGAGCAAGCAGCCAGAACGACCTTGTGACCCCTGAACATGCGCCTGCCTCCCGCCACGATGGTAACATCACAGAAGTGCTGCTGTGTCCGCAGGAAGTTCATGTTACTCAGGGCGGTGTCTCCATGCCCAGGCAAACGGAAACTCACCACACTCACATCCATGGTTTTACTACACATAAAACAAACAACAACAACAAAACACCTATTTATTTGATATATGAATAAAAACTTATATCTACACTTAAACACATAATGGAGTTTGTTACTCTTAATTTCTGAACAGTAAAAAACCTTGAATATTTCAGTTATTGTTGTTATATGGAAATTGCATATTAACATATGCCCATGAATATTCTCATAACGCCTTAAATTCACATTTAGAAGAAATAAGAGGCATAACAGTCCATTATATGAGTTCTGTATGATTATTGTCATGGTATGTTTAACGTTACATCGGTGTTTAGCTAAAGTAACGTTAGCTCACACTAGCGTCTTTTGTTTCAGACTGTTTAACACACTGTCCTCAATACAATACAAACACTTCACCGATCTGATAAACAACATGAACTTACTTGAATAATTTATTGAGGAGAAATCAATAATCCTAAAGAAAACACACGAATTTATCACATTTATAACGTCTAGAGATCAATCCAGCTCCATCCACAACCCTGGACGAACTAAAACACTCGCGTTGATCTCGTTTACAGTAGTCTGCTGTCTTTATGTGTCTGTTTTCGGTCATTCCTACTATACATTTTCTGTAGTGGTCCGTGTGTTTTAAAACAATTACAGCTAAAATTCGTAGAATGAAATGAAGTAAGAAAAGTTAAAAGGAAATTTCGAATCCGAAAGATGGTTTTCAAAATAAAAGTCCCGTCTAGACAACATCTACTGTTCACAAGAGCCAGTCGCCTGTTTGTTTACTATACAACGCGCTTGCGTATTAGCAAAACAGTTTATTCGGTTAAACACGATTATAAATAATAATAATAATAATAATGAAATGATGCGGACTGATGCTTCTAAAAAAACATATACCATCGATTAATGATTAGCACACATTTTTTAAAAATCAGTTTATGGATAAAATGACTGTTCGATTGCATTTGATCACTTATAGATTTTGTAATTTTAAAATTTAGATTGTCTCGGAGTTTAAACATCTTTAGAGTGTCAAAAAGCCTTTTTTTTTTTGCTTACATGATAATTTGTATCCAGCAGATAACCACGTGGTGGCGCTGTGAATTCAGAATTGGCCTCCAATAAAATAAATAATTTGCAAACTGATACAGAGAGAAAAATTAAGGTGACTGGAACATGAAAAAGATGAGACATATGCCGAAGCCCCAACTCGAGTAGGCCTACTGACTCTTGCATTTGGTGTAACATACATTTCCAAGTGCTTTGATGGTTGACAATTTTAAAAGAGATAAAATATGAACCTTCAGCAAAATGGCCCACGATAATGTAATTAATCTAATACACTTACCTTGTCTTATGCCCTCAGGAAGGCCTGGCATCTCACAACATGTTAATATAATTCTTAATATCATTGATTACATTTATGTTACTACATGGCGTAACACTTTTTGACACTGATTGAAGACTATACATACACTGATCAGCCACAACATTAAAACCACCTGCCTAATATTGTGTAGGTTCCTCTCATGCAGCCAAAACAGCTCTGATGCACTGAGGCATGGATTTCACAAGAGCTCTGAACATGTTCTGTGGTCTCTGGCACCAAGACATTAGCAGAATATCCTAGACGTTATGAGGTGGGATTGGATTTGTGGGTCCAGCACTTCCTATAGATGCTCAATCGAATTGAGATCTGGGAAATATGGAGGCCAAAGAAAGCGCTTCAACTCTGTCATGTTCCTCAAAACATTCCTGAATAATTTCTGCAGTGCGGCACGAGCATTATCCACTGCCATCAGGGAACAAACATTATTGCCATAAAGAGATCTATGTGGTCTGCAACGATCATTAGGTAGGGGGTACATGTCAAAGTAACATCCACATGTGTGCAGGACCAAAGGTATCCCAGCAGAACACTACAAACACATCCGCTGGCCTGCCTTCTTCCCATAGTGCATCCTGCTGCAAGCATTTTCCCATGTAAACAATACACATGCACCTGGCCATCCACATGATCTAAAAGAAAATGTGATTTATTAGACCAGGTAACCTTCTTCCATTTCTCCAAGGTCCAGTTCAGACACAGATGCCCATTGTAGCCACTTTCAGTGATGGACAGGGGTCAAGTTGTCCTTTGCACCACTTTTGGTAGGTACCATTCAAAATGGCAAGTCTTGTGGGGAAACATCCCCACAAGATGTGCCATTTTGGAGATGCTCTGACTGGTGCCATTGTAACGATATAATCAATGTTATTCACTTCACCTATCAGTGGTTTTTAATGTTGTGGCTGATCAGCGTAAACCATAGAACCATTTTAACCAACTCCGATCTAATTTTGTCCATTTGTGTTTCAGCCCTGTTAACAGCCTTTGCATCAGTAAGAAGCGGGACAAGTTGCATTTTATTGGTAGAATTTATTAAACATGATTTCATCAAGAAACCATCAGTTACAGTGATTGAAATGTCTTTTAAAATGTATTAAATGACACCTCAATGATCAAAACCAAACAATACCTAGATTATGAGCAATAGTCTCAATGTGGTTTTCATCAGAACGGTAGAGGTTCGAGACTGATAGACTACTAAAGACAGCTGATGTTTCATAAACTATTCCCTTGAACTCATAGGTGAGTACTGAATACTTCTGAATGAGCACAGTAATCAGAAATGCAACTAATGTGGAGGTATATAGTCTCTTAATCAAACAAGACGAGAGAGAAGGTTAAACGGGATTTAAAACAGTCAGGATCAAGTCCAAAAACACAATTAATATTGATAATATATCATTTAACACACTTCAATCCGAGTGCACCCTGGAAATACAATGATGCGGTTCATAATCTAGGGTATAATGAAAGCCATATTCATCAAGCCCTGTGATGGAAGAATGTGATCAGTAACATCACTTTGTATATATATGTGTCATTGTAATCATTAACTGTACAGTGTAGTTTATAACAACATAGCTTTAGCACTTTCCGCTTGATATATATATATATTTATACATTCTCTTAATTTCTTTCCAACGTACAGTTTACACATCAGATTTATACAGGTAAACATCAAACATACAGGACTCAATTATCAGTGTTCTGTTTCCATCCATTCATTTTAATTCCAAGTTGTACTGCATATTCTCTTGATCTTTGCACACAAAGAAAATCAATCTCCTGTTGAGATGTGTCCAATATGACTGTGTTACTGCAGCTTGCATTATCATTTGCAGATGACTACAAAACACACATATAAAGGCATCAAAATCTACATTCTCTGTCAACATTAAACCAAACCGATGAGCATTCAGTTCTAAAGGTAGTAATGAGTTCAAAAGCAAGACCTAAAGTAATTAATTTATCAGTGTCCACTCCCAATCCCAAAAACACCTTGCTAAACGTGTCAAAATGAAAAGAAATTGGTGGGTTAAAGGTAAGGCATTTTGAAATGCACCATTATACAAGTGAATATCAATAAAACAGGCATTTTTTCTGCTATATGACATTCTTGAAAACCACTTGTCAACATAATTTAATTAAAAGCGAATGCTTTCTGAATTGTCAGTATAGTTTAAGGGAATTCAATTAAAAGTGTGAGTCAATTTGACAGGTATTCTGAAGTCTATTTCCGTCTAATGAACTGCCACGGAATTGGTAACGTTGAAGAGAAGTGCAGTCGAAGAGCCATTAAAGAGCGATTTTATACCATATCTGTTAGTGTTCATTGGTCCTCTAAGAGACATAAAGAAGTTACACAGGAAAAGTGCTGTTCATATTTTTCTGTAAACTCATAAAGAAACAGTGCTTAATACCACTCTCTCCCCCAGTGCGTCCCACAGCTGTCTAATTTCATCATTTATGAAAAACACAAACCCATAAATATGCTGGAAGAACAAAAGGAAACCACATTAAAACCCAAACTGCCATTGCAAAGAACAACTGAAAATAAAACGGAGGCATGAGGCTGATTTCAGCACAGATTCGAAAGGACAGAAATGGAAATAACCAAGGGCTGAGCCACTGATACATCATGCAATGTTCCCTTGTGCAACAATCTAATTACAATAGACCTTCATTGATCTGTCAACCCATAGACTGGGCCAATGGGCACACGCTTGGTGTCTAATACCATAAAGCAGAAGCTCTAGAGCCAAAACAATAACTCTAATTTCACAATGGGTCAATTTATATCGATCGCCAAACTGTTACAACGCAACAGCCTTTAAAGTAAGATGCAATGTCCACAATGCACTTACAGGCTGGGGATGTTGTGCAACCTATGTGAAATTCTATTATGCAAGTTTTATTGTTAAGGAAATTTTGTGACGTTTGGACACCATGTTTCCATGATTCAAAGGAAATTTGAAGTAACATGTGAAATGATATGGTAATATGCTCCATCTATGGGAGCAGAAAACAGGGATGCTTGCTTTGCTTAAGTTTAAGGACAGTGTGGAGAGCAGGTCAGTATTGGAGGAAAATAAAGAAGAAACAAAGAGAACAGAAGGAAGGTGGTCTCGATATTCAATCCATCTTCTCTTTTTGGACCAGTTTCGGTGCGTCAACAAACTCCCGTCCATTGACCACGATGACAGCAGCCGTAAGAGCACTGGCCATTCCCCAGAACAACACATATGCCAGGGTCTCCGTCCAAGTGTCACCTGACAGAGAGTACCAGATCCATTATTATTCACAAACTAAATACACTATGTACATTTTCCAAAAAAGCAACAGTAATGGAACCATATAATGATTAAAATCATTGTAACGCACATCTCTTGTGGGTCAATGACATATAATGGTAAATAAAGTAAAGGAAAACATATTTTACAAAATAAAGTTTAAAACAAGTCAAGTCATTAATGTATTTTTTGTATTCATGTTGGTTCCATTTAAATGTAATGACTCATGGATTAAACCATGTGATGTAATATTAAAAGTAACATTTTCTTTACACATTCAATACATGTGAATGCACTTAATCATTATTTAAAAAATTATTTCAAAGACATGCATATTTAATTTTTTTCGACAAATCTTATTAATTCATAAATATCAAGCATTAATTATTAATAAATCATTAATAAAATAAAGTGAAAGTGAAATATAATTCAGAAATTAAAACCATTGTTTTTTTAAATCACTGCATATATGAATTCCATTTTTATTAAATAAATAAATAGATATTAGTCAGGGTAGCACCATATTTAATTCTTGTCAGGAGACGTACAGTGCGTTCAATGTTCAGCTGATGAAACAGCTTTCCAAAAAAAGGTTAGACAAAAACTCTCTGAAACTAAATTGTGAAAATAAAGTGATCTAGAACCTTTGTCTGCCATTGTAAAGACTGTAAATCTATCCCTCACTGCATAGTTTTCATCAGTGTTAAAGGGGTCTTCGGATGCCCATTTTACACAAGTTGATATGACTCTTTAGGGTCTTAATTAAAGTCTATAACATACTTTGGTTAAAATTTCTTAATGGTAGTGTAAAAAAAACACCTTTTTTACCATGTCAAAGTAAGCTGTTTTTAGCAAGCCGTTTTAGTCCATGTTGCTTTAAATGCTAATGAGCTCTGCTGACCCCGCTCCTCTCTTCCGTGGG
Source organism: Barbus barbus (assembly GCF_936440315.1). Taxonomy (NCBI): domain Eukaryota; kingdom Metazoa; phylum Chordata; class Actinopteri; order Cypriniformes; family Cyprinidae; genus Barbus; species Barbus barbus. Next base: position 8,208,890 of record NC_136755.1, read on the forward strand.
GTGACGAGCGGTACTGTTTACTTTAGCCGCGAAACTGGCTAACTAGCATATTATTATGAAAGGCGATTTGCAAAGCATCAAAAAACCCTCATACTCACTTCTTCTGTAGATGAAGCTGGATCACGAATGATTCGCGAGAACATAGACACATTTAGACAGATTGGGGATCGGCGCATTCCCTTCAAAGCGAAAGTAACGTTAATCCTCTGCATCTTCAGCAGCTCAGATATCGGGAGTAAATGACGACTTCTATATTCATGATTACATCCAACAACAAACACCTCAATTCATTTAATCTGAGACATCTTGTCTTCCCCTGCACCGGAGCTGACACAATGGCGGTCGGACTGTTTACAGCTCACTCAGGGCGGGCAAGCTAAGACGGCCCTGTCAATCAACTGTCATGGGAGGGGCCTGTACAGAACTAGTTCATTCTGACAGGAATCTCAGAACGGCCTTATTTGAGAAAGGGGATTTTAAAATAGGGATTTAAAAAAAAAAAAAAAAACACTGGGTGGATTTGTATAATTATAGGATGGATGTGTACACACACTTCCAACACACATTTATGTTCAAACAACTTGAAAAGTGAATTCTGCATCCGATTACCCCTTTAAATTCATTCTGGCGTCTAACCTGACTAAGGTCTATAGATTTGGACAAAAATGTGTCATGTTATTGACCCTATTGATTTATTTCATGTTGTGTTATAATGCCAGACCTTACCAGCCATTAGGAGACAGATGATGCACATGGAGAAGGCCACCACCATAATAACAGGAAGCTGTAGAAGAAATTACAGAGATTTATGAATATAAAATAAGCAGGGAATGACCAGCAGCTGGTGTTGTTGAATTATAAATGTTAAGACTGCATGAAGCAGCTTGGAGTAAATTTCTCTTTTTTATTCGTCATAGTAATGACCTCTTTTAATTTGGATTCTCTCTTACAACAAGCAGTATAGGAAAAGCACTGACCAAGAGGAACTTCCAGTCCTTCAGCATGTGCAGAGGTGTCAAGCCATCAGTTTCATCTACTGTATAGTTTCCGAGGAAAAGATCGATGGAGTCCTGTGGGCAAAGTCAGCTACTTAAAATTCAATGCAGTCTGATTGAAAGACATAAAGACGAAGAATTCATACGCACTTGTCTGAACCCGTCTGAGAAATTGTTCTTGTAGTAACGGATCATTGAGTTCCAGCCGTCCATTACCAATCCCCAGTGAGTCCTCTTCCCGGTTCTGAGGTCAAAGGTGAAGGTTACAGCAGTGGACGCACACAACTGCACATATTCTGAAAGGAGTCTGGGATGAATACCTGGTGAAGTCGGTTTTCAATGCTCCGGTTCCTGCGTACTGTTTAGCACAAGCATTGGCATTGTCTGCCCACGCTGAGAGAAAAAGAAAATAATGAGGTTTCTTGCTTTATTTACAGTCCCTAACAAGAGAATTGTGTCTAGTAAGGGAATTTCTAGCAAAACAAACACACCGTTCTTATAAATCTTCTCAAAATCAGCCTGTTCCTCAATTTTCTGGCCTACGTGGAGGACACCCATCCTCTGAAATGAAAGACAGCTCAAGGTGATGACACATCATTATTTAACCACATTATTAATCCATATAGCTGATTTCTCAATGTCTCCAAGCAATCATGACCACATAAAAGAGTTTTACACTTCCTAAGAAATCATGATGCATCAAGTTTCAAGTAAGTGGCCCTAACTGACAGAAAAGCCACAGTATTACAGCCAGTCAGCTTTCTCTAGTTCGTAGTGTCCTCAATTGCATCACACCTAGTTAGGATGCATCAGACATGCTATTTGTGATGTGGCGTCACCTGTAGCTGGCTCTGTAGGGAGCGTCTGGCCAGCAGGCTCTGAATGACGTTGGTACGGTCCAGACAGTCCATACAGTTACTGCGGAAGGTTCCAGACTGCTCGGATGTCACCTTCCCGTCTGAGCTCACCATGAAATACCTGCAGAATCAGCGTTCAAGAACCAGATCAAAGTGAATCAGTGACAGCATCAGAGACCACAGTCTTTCCTATAGAAATGTACAGAGATGAATACAAACCCAAACTCTTCTTGCATGTCAGAAACAGCATCAACGAGAATCTGGAGGCGATGCCATCTCATCTTACTGCATTCTTTGTGAAAGTCAAAAGCGATGTACCTCAAAAGAGATGCAAGAGTCACCACACAGCAATACACGAGTAGCAGATAGTTTTTTCAACATTGATAATAATAATAAATGTTTCTTGAGTAGCATATTAGCAAATCAGATTTTTGATTTCTGAAGGATCATGTGACACTGAAGACTGGAGTAATGATGCTGAAAATTCAGCTTTGACATCACAGGAATAAATTACATTTTAAAACAATTTAAATAGAAAACAGTTATTTTAAACTGTAATATTTAACAATATTACCGTTTTTACTTTTTTGATCTATTAAATGCTTTGGTGAAAGAAAGCCCACACTTTTAAAGTCTGATCACTCTGAATACTTAGAAAAGTAACACCACACTTCTCTTTAATAAACTGCAAGGTTTGAGGCATTATTATGTCTGTAGCACAAATGGTATAGGATGAGTTATGTGACACAAATTAATTCTTAGTCTTAAAGGGATAGTTCACCCAAAAATGAAGATTCTGTCATTAATTACTCGCCTTCATGTCGTTCCAAACCCGCAATACCTTCATTCATCTTCAGAACACAAATAAAGATTTTTTTGATGAAATCCGAGAGCTTTCTGACTCTGCATAGACAGCAACGCAGCTAAGGTAGTTCAAGACACAAAAAGGTAGTAAAGACATCGTTAAAAAGTCCATGTGATATCAGTGGCTCAACCTTATTTTAATTAAGCTATGAGAATACTTTTTGTGTGCAAAGAAATAAAAATAACGACTTCAGCAATTTCTTCTCTTCATTTCAGTCTTCGACGTGCCTTCATGAGAGTACCACAGTGCATGCAAATATTCTTATAGCTTCATTAAAATAAGGTTGAAGCACTGATGTCACATGGACTATTGTAAGAATGTCCTTACCACGTTTTTGTGTCTTCAACATATTAGTTGTGTTTCTGTCTATGCAGGGTCAGAAAGCTCTCGGATTTCAACAAAAAAACCTTTATTTGTGTTCAGAAGATGAACAAAGGTCTTACGGGTTTGGAACAACATGAGGGAGAATAATTAATAATATAATTTTTGGGTGAACTATCCCTTTAAGGGTCTGTTCAAAGTATATTCCTAGAATGAGCAATAGTAATTGCCTTAGCAAAAACCACAAAAATGCCTCTGTAGGAATTAAAAGAAACTGCATTAAGTACTTGATGGGTCCGTTCTCCATGCCATTGACCATTTTGGCGAAAGCCTGTTCAAGAGGCAATTCAGATCCTTTCTGATTCACCTGCAGATAAAGCAATTATCTTCAACTATTTGACCAATTACAATCAACTATAATTTTCTGGAGGTGGTTTAAAAGATTGCACTCACCAAATTTAGAATGACTTGTTTGCCATAAATAAGAACCTGCGACTCAAAATGCCTCCTGAATCCATCCATCTGCAAGGATAGATAGATAGATAGATAGAACGATAGATAGATATTTTCATCATCTGATAGTTGGGAAAAAAAAAATAAAAAAAAATAAAATAAAAAAAATAATTTGCTGTAGCATCATAAGTGGTCTTACGTGATTGGTGTCAGTGCTTATCTGTGGCTTGGGCTTGTACCTCAGGTTGGGTCTTTGAGACCAGAAAAAGGGCATGGAGCCCCGAGTCTGTGTAAGAGGGGAGTGAAAGTGCACACATTAAATCTCTAAGGTGAATTCTGGGTGGTCACAAACAAATATTCTTGTAATAGAGGCCAACAGTAGTTTCCATCAACCTGCACAAAGGACGCCCGGGCATTACTGTACTGGACTATCTGTTCTGTCTCAACGAAGTTAGCAGCATGTCCTTCAGAGTCAATGCCTGAGGTACAGGGGAAAATTGTAATATCTGCAGCAAAGACCACTGTGTGAATATGTATATATGCTTAAACATATCTCACCTCTGACATAATATCGGACCCCCGCTCTGAAACAGCTCCGTCTAGAGATGAGGATCCACTCAAACACCTTCCCATTGATGCAGCACGGCTTCATCACAATAACTGAAGCAGTGGGTTAAGCCTCAATATCACACACATTTTCCAACTACTACTTATTTCTTCAATTTCATCCCAAGCAATTTATAGTGCAAATGTGTTTTTAGATTATATTATCAACTAATCATGACCAGTTACATAATGTCATCTTTAACAGAAACAGTTCATAATTTGCTTCCTCCAGACAGTCAAGGCTAAATCAATTGAGCAACTTAACTACAAACAACATGACATCTATCAAAGGATACATCCGTGGATGACAGGAAATGCAAATTTATGGAGCTGAAAAGGGGAATCGGTGACTTATTATGTGCAATTGTCTCATATGTTTAATGGTTTCTGAATTAGGTTTATTTTTATACCTCAGGCTGTGCAGTTATTTCTCTTAAAAGGTTTCCATTCCACATGAATCTCTGGTCTGCCTGTGTGGAGAAATGATAGAAGACAGGAATCATCTGAGAAGTTATGGTTGTTTTGAAGGGTCTAATACACAAACAGTGTAACCAAATGAACTCAAGAAGTTTGAAGTTGAACTTTATGAAAAGGGATAGACAACTGCAAAAATCACAGACTGTGTCAAAAGCCAGACACAAATGCAGAGAACAAACTCTCTCTTGAAACCATAAAAACAAAATATGAGCGAAATCGCAGTGTGTGTCCGCATGTCAGAAAATGTGCTTGTAAAACAAGGGCTTTGCAAATCTAGTTTACAAAGAGACAGGCAGCGCATCTCCTGTGACGGCCCTTTATTGTAAATGAGGGATGCAGTTTGAGACAATGAGATGACCGGCCTTCTGTATGTGATACTGATGAAAACCTGCACCCTGCTGTGCTCTGCTTCTCTCTCTGCCACTGAAACTTCAAACAGCTCTCTGTCTCTCTCTTCTACCATCATTATCATCCCTAAGTCTTTGCTCTGCTCACCCTCTCCAGCAGGCTCATCTCCTGGAAGTCCGGGCTGGTGTTGGACAGCCGCTGCTGGGTGTGGGTCAGGTCATAGTCCGTGCAGAAGTAGAAACCGTCTGTGTTGAGTACATTGCTAAGCATAGACAGAAACGTCTTGTTGTCCTGCATCTGTGAGAAGGTAACAGTCAGTAAATAAGATTATTATCAATAAATGATGTGAACAGAAAGAAGACTAGGGTTATTGATTTAATTATTAATTTATTTGGGGCATATCCATTTTTATGGCATAAAAGTAAAGTAATAACAGGACTATAGAGAGAAGATGGAGAGATGGGATGAGGTTCAGCAATATTACTTTGATATTAAAACCTGGCAGTAGATATTCATATATTTCACAATATATAGATTTTTATGAAAATGTATTTAAAATTAATTACTGAAAAAAAGTCCCTTTGGTAGTGTCCACATTATTGAAATAAAGGTATACATTTAATTATAATTGACTTGAAATTTGACTTTTCATGTTTTAATATATTTTATAACATACATGTGTGTGTATATATATATATATATATATATATATATATATATATATATATCAGATGAAGATAAAGAAAATACGCAAGTATTATCATCAACATTGCACTATGTAAAAACAATAACAACAATAATATATTAAATATATTTGACTTATTTTTAATTATTATTGTTTATTAATAATTATTCATACTACTAATAATTATGCTACTAATAACAACAACAATAATACATTAATTTGATTGCATTAATTATTTTAATATATTTCAATATTTAAATTATTGTATTATTCTTAATTATACAGTCATGGCCAAAAATATCAGCACCCTTGGTAAATTTGATCAAAGGCAGCTGTGAAAATTAATCTGCATTGTTAATACTTTTGATCTTTTATTTAAAAAGAAAATCACAAAAATCTAACCTTTCATTGGCTAATAAGAATTTAAAATGGGGGGGGGGGGGGAATATAATTATGAAATAAATGTTTTTCTCAAATACACGGACACAATTATTGGCACCACTAGAAGTTATGAGTAAAATATCTCTGAAGTATATTCCCATTCATATTCACAATTTTGAGCACTCCAGGGTGATTACGAACATGAAATTATCCAGGCATGGCTTCCTGTTTCACAGAAATATAAATAGGAGGGAAAACAAAGCCCAAATTCCCTTAATCATCCATCACAATGAGAAAAACCAAATAATATATTTCTGATGTGCAGCAAAAGATAATTGAGCTACACAAATTAGTGAAGTGGCTTTAAGAAAAGAGCTAGAGCAGTGAAAATTCCCATTTCCACCATCAGGGCAATAATTAAGAATTTCCAATCAACAGAAAATTCTACGAAACTGCCTGGAAGAGCACATGTCTATATCGTCCTAATGCACGGTGAGAAGGAGAGTTTGAGTGGCTATAGACTTTCCAAGGACCACAGCTGGAGAATTGCTGAAGATAGTTGAGTCTCGGGGTTGTCAAACAGCACCTACATCACCATATGTTGTTTGGGAGGGTTTCAAGAAAAATTCTCCTAGCTCATCCAAAAACAAACTCCAGCATATTCTGTTATCAGACACGACTGGAACTTCAAATGAGACTGGCTTCTATGGTCAGATAAAAAAAAAAAAAGCTTTTTAGCAGCAAACACTCAAGATGGGTTTGGTGAACACAGCGATAAAAAGTACCCCATGTGTACAATGAATTATACTGCTGTATTTTTGATGTGCTGTTAAACTGGCAACTGGAGGTTTCAAAAAGTATTGAATAAATTTGTGCCGTTAATTGTGGCCAATGTGTATTAGAGAAAAACATTTATTTCATAATGATATTTCCCCCCATTTTAAATTCTTATTCTCCAATGAAAGGTTAGATTTTTGTGAATTTTTTAAATAAAAGATCAAAAGGATTAATAGTGCAGATTCATTTTCACAGCCTTCTTTGACCATATTTACCAAGGGTGCCGATACTTTTGGCCATGACTGCAATTGTTTATTAAAAATTATGCTACAAATAATAAACTTTGTCTGCATTAATAATATAACATTATTTAATGATAATACTATTTTGTCTCTCTTTTTAATAAAAAAAACCTCTTTAAATTTAATTTAAATTTATAATTGACAAATTTGGATTGCAATATTCTAAAATCTGAACTTGTATCTCTCTCATGAACACAATGCATCTGTAGCATAACTAAGTGCTAAGCCATGATTTTGACAAAAGGAAGCAGTTTTAGATGTTCAAAAAAGGCTGTTTAAAGTGCATATCATGCATTCAAAACAAGCATGTTCATGACTTAATCTGCTCCAGTGCATCACACAACACTCTTACTTTAGTACAACTCATTCATTCTTACTGAAAACAAGCTTTGCTCCACGTGCAGGGGCCAAAACTAAGCTCTCAACCAATGCCAGGCCTTTTAATCTCAACATATCCTTTCTGCAGTAACAGGATCACTATCCACTAAGCACTGGCTCTGGGAATGGAACAGGAACGACCTGAATTGATTCCTCCTCCTCCAAACTCGTCTCTCACTGCAGTTATTCCCTTCTTCTCAATTTAGAGCTTATAATTACATGCAATTCATTATGAAAATGTCACAATATTCAACACAAAAATTATGTAGACAGTTCATGCAAGGAATCATCACCTTCTCAAAAAGGTGTGGCACTTCATCCAGACCAGAAACATAGTTTAGACAAGTATGCAAACATTGCTGAGAATGCAAAACGCACTTGCATTTTGTTATTAATTTGTTTTCTGACACATTCCGGAATGAAACTAACCATGCTAGTGTAGCTAGATGCATTCACTGCAGACCTCATGTGCTTACATTGAACCTTCTGACAAGAGTAGAGATGTTTGGAGTGCTTTAATGGTCTAGTTGTTTGCAGTCAAGCCTCCCGTGTACTTGTTTCAACTCAAAACACTTCCCATGTCCAATACTGGTCTACTCACAGGCTGCATCCAAGTACATTTCAGCCGAAGTCTTATCTCGCTAAATAATGCAGCAAGTATACAACACTGTAATGAGATATCACTGCGCTCGGAGCATGGGCTCAAATTAAACATTTACTGTATGAGTACACCCGATTTCACAAGCCGAGGGTGAATCTGCTGCGTTGTTCTTACAGCACTTCTGAGTAACTAAATGGAAAATCGTGAAAGGCAAAAAGGTCAGAGCAGGAAACCTTTCGGTTATGATTTAGAGACGCACTGGGCAACTGATCAAACAACGAATGACATTTATTGCTCACTTTCTACTCAAGGTGTCACAAACATCAGCATTAAACTGAAAGTTGAGGTTAGGGACTTTGATGACCTGAATATCTGTGAGGTGCAAAATGGTCTTCTTATAAGAAATCACATCAAACTCCACCGCTTTCCACACAGTGTGGCCAAACAGGTCGCCCACCTTCCTTTTACGGATGATGACTATGAGGTACATCCCTGCAGAACCAAAAAACATGCGTCATGGTAATCAAAAATATGTCATACAATCAACATTCCGAATTCTATGGAAATATCGGAACATCATAATAATATAGAACCTACCAGCCACCAGGCGAATAGTCCCCATGATTCCACAAATGGGCCTGGTTACGCCTGATGGGGGGATATCCTTAATTCCTTGAAGAAGAAAAAACAATGCACCATTCAAATCACAGTAAGCAATTTTGCAGATTGCGCATTTAATACACTTCTCTGCTTTGACAAGAGGAAGTAACAGACCTGTGCTGTGCTATTCCTGGAATAAACCTTTAACAACAGACCACAGCAACTACCTCAAATGTAAAATGTCACGATGACAATACTGATGAAATGTCACTTAGCAAGGAGGTCACCATTAAAACAGAGAACTACAACAAAGCCCAAATAGCTGCCGTAACTTTTCATCGATACCTGTGTACTTTGAAAGGTCTGATTCCCTCATAAGTTGTAGCCGTTCATAAATGTCAGATCACAGCTGCCCAAACTATAAATCTTTCACTGTACTTTTTCCACATGGTCAGAGAAATGAGCTGCTTAACCTTCAGAAAATGTTCATCGCCAACCTCAGAAAGACAAACTATATTTTAAATGAGCTGTTTTATTATTCTATTCCCTTTTGGTATCCATGTTACTGTAATTTGGGACATAATAAAATATAGTTTAAAGGGTTAGTTCACCCAAAAATGACAATTCTGTCATTAATTACTCACCCTCATGTCGTTTCAAACCCGTAAGACCTCCGTTCATCTTCGTTCGGAACACAAATTAAGATTTGTTTTTTTTATAAAATCCGAGAGCTTTCTGACCCTGCATAGACAGCAACACAACTGAAATGTTCCCAGATCCAGAAACGTAGTAAGGACATCAATAAAACAGCCCATGTGACATCAGTGGCCCAACTTCAATTTTGTGAAGCTACGAGAATGCTTTCAGTGCTCAAACAAAACAAAAATCTAAATTTATTCAACAATTCTTCTCCCCGAGTTAAGGTCTTACGACATTTTGGTGAGTCCCACGAAGAATGTGCGCACTTTTCCCCAGAATGTAATCAACATAATCAGCGCTGTTTACAATCAGGACAAAGCACATGCAACGCAAACGTCCTTATTACGTTTCTGGGACTATGAACATTTGCTGTGGTCAGAAAGCTCTCAGATTTCATCAAAAATATCTTAATTTGTGTTCCGAAGATGAACGAAGGTCTTACGGGTTTGGAACGACATGAGGGTGAGTAATTAATGACAGAATTTTCAAGGGTGAACTATCCCTTTAAACATTGTAGTTTTGCAATAGACAATAAATAAACATTAGACTTAGACATAATTTTTATATTATGTAAAACATAAAATACCCCTTCCACGTAAAGCGCTTTGAGTACCCAGAAAAGTGCCATATAAATGTAATGAATTATTATTATTATTATCAATTTTGAAAATGGTTGTACTGCTTCATATTATGCTTGTGAAAACTACGATACATGTTTTCAGGACTCTTTGATCGTTCAAAAGAACAGCACTTATTTGATATAGAAATCTTCTGTAAAATTTTTGTCAATTTTCAAGTAAAAAATAACATCTTTCTAACTTGCAATCATAAAATGGGCTATTTGCATTAAAGATGAAATGTAAAACAACATATTTGAACTGGTTTCCATTCTTACTCGTAGTCAGACCGTACCTGCGAGGGTCATCTCGGCGGACACCCTATCAATAACCAGCACGTCATTAGCTCCATCGTCACAGGCCTCAACGTAGAACTTCTCAGGTGTTGCATGCCTATGGAAAAAAAGCAGAAAAGAACGTTTTATTTTCAACAAATAAACCTAACTCTTTCTGATTAAACAGACCAGTAAGTCTATTCTGACACTTTTCGTATTGTGCTGCTAAACACACACAGGTTTTTCCAGTATAAAACAAGAGCTGAGGGTTTGGCTGGTTAGCATTTGACAGTTAGCTGCATTATGCAAACGCCTGCAATACAACCAGCTTTTGAGTGGTGATGATATCAATAAGACAAAACAGCGTCAGAAACATAATAGCTTGAAATTCATTTTCATCTCAGACCATCTGGAGAGAGCAGATATTCAGCAACGTCATAAATCAGAACTGCTTTTCAGTTTCAGTCATGCATATTTTTAAGTAAAGTTTAGAGAAAATTACAGATTAGACATGGTCTTATAATGTAAGTTTCGAATATACAATGTGAGGAGTTTGAGAGTCTGTTTCAGTAACAACATCGTACATGCTTGTCCCACTTTAATGGCTGGAGTCTTCCTTCCTTACCGAAATGCTGAGCAGCCACTTTCTGTGCACCGCTTGATGAGTTTGGAACGAGGGAAGGATGCAGCGTTTGCATGGTTAACCTCTACCCCATTAACCACGATTACATAATAGGTCTATGGAATCTGGTAAAAATGTATTTGATGGCTCTGTTTGGTTTCATGACACATAGATGCAACTTCAATTCTCAGAGCCTTTTAATTAGGTCACGCAAGTAAAAACAGCACAGATGTTCAACTTTAGCCTGCAATTTTGTTTTCTTGCTACAGTGGTGGCAAATTTGCTTCCCTTATAGATCTAGTGTATGTATATGACAAATCACAGCCATTATGAATTATGTGCACCGTCTCAACAAACACACAGTGGAGCAAGGGTTTCTGGCTTATTGTAAACTATGTCATTATATAGACAAGCCTTTCTCAGCTGTAATACCATTGGCAATGTTCTGTTTATTGTGCAACAGGCCATTCATAAAACTGAAGGGCCTACTGTAAAAAAATAAATAAAATGACAAAACAGGCTAATTACATAATTAAAGTAAGATGCAAACAATCATTTATAATTTGGTATTTAGTAATTAAATTAGTGAATCTCAAAAAGACTAATATAAAAATGAATTCTTATTAAATAAGAAAAAACTTAATAAGCATCATTTGTTATTAGCCTACTGTACTGCAAAAAATAACTAATTCTAAAAGTAATTAAAAAGATACATTATTAAAATTGTGAAACGTGTAAACAAATCTACATCATAGTATTTCTTATTGTAGGTTTTTGAAAGTGAAAAGACTCTGAGGCCAAATGATGTCAGTTTCTGGCATACCGATTAAAAGAAATGTGATGCACCAAAATATTGGCAACCAAAAATATTCAGCAGAAATATGAATAAACATCTGGTTGAAAGAGAAAAATACAACTTATATAAACATGTAATCATTGTTTCAACTGAAGGATGGCATCAATAAAACAACCTGTAAACAATATGGCATGTAACATCACATTTATCTTGGGAAAGCTATTCGATGTCCATAAACTCACCAGTTAGCTAGAAATAATAATTCTAGAGGGGAGCATTTAGCTAAATATATAAACTATGTAACATATTAATTATATTTTTACTTAACCTGTTAGTAAGTCTAAATGTATTTTCGAAAAAAAAAAGTTAAGCGTCACTGCTTTAAATCTTTAATTACAATAAATTAATACATCATAAAAAGTCAGCAGAAAAACATACATGCAATCTAATTTTTAATTTGAGGGTTGATTATTAAATACATTTGAATTGATTAACAAGTGAACTTCAGTTTCCATTTTATTTTAAACAAAAAAACAGTTTTGGTGCATCACTAGTGTCAAACTTTCTTTTCCTTCCATTCAGTTATGATGATAATTAATGTCTGTGCAAAACCAGTGACTCAGAAAGCACACCACTGTAACTCATATCAGTCTCCGGGCGTCTGATAACTCAGTATCATGTTGACGTCTGGTGTGGGCTGGAGATACTCCATCAGGTTCCCCTGCCTCTCACAGGTTCAACTACACTTTCACAATTGGTCAAATAATCAGATATCAATTGTGCATCTTTGTACAGTATGCCATATCGTTTTATACATACATAGCTGGAATAACACTTGACTAAACATAATATTGGCACTGTTTAACATCATCTTTACACTGATGCCTCTACAAAACTGCAGCATCCCTAATAAACATCCTAGTCCACTACTTACTAAAGCATGAGATAGATGCTGTCCACACTCAAATCAATGCATCATAACCCAGTGAGCTGCATAGACAGCACTTGGTAAGTTTTGTTGTCGTAATGCAGTATACAGATTCTGCTCTCGCGTTTAAATGATGTCTAGATGTGCAGCTCACTGGGTTTTGAAACACAGCCAATCTAAACAGTGTCTGAACGGCTGAAGCCACAACATAAACTGGCCAGTACTGGCAACAACAATTCAAAAAAGAGCTGAGCTTCATTAAAGCAAAACTAGTCGCCGTGCGTGTTTCTATCTGTCCTTGCGCTCGAATAAAAGTTTCAACTTACAGGTTGAACCTCTCGTAGGCGGTCGCCATCTTCACTTCCGGGTTCGGTCAGTCTGCCGTGACGTATATGTGGGAGTGGCGATTGGAAGGCGTGGCTTCCGGTTGAGACGTCACGGGGCAGGTTACCTCATTTGCACCTAAAAAAATGTTATATGAATCCTAATTTTGAGTTTATTTATAGAAATGTTATTTTTGGCTTTCATGATTGTGAAAAAAAGGTGATACTTATTTCATAAACGTTTTTTTTTTTTAAGCTAAATATCATATTCATAAAAGTAAATTTTAATAATAATAAAAAAAAACCTTAAAAAAAAATTACACTACTGAACGTTTCCTTCTGAAACTTCCCTGATGGTTAAACCTTTTAAATTAATTGATAACAATAAGAATACGTTTCTTAAGAATTATCATCAATTTTAAAGATCCTAAACAGTTCTTTGACTACAGTTTGTTTATTGATTTTCTCATTTAATGTACTATTAGGTCTGCCTATGAAAGATATAGCGATTTATTTAGCTACTTTTCAAGCATTAACAAAGCTTTTGAGCTTATTGGTAACCTTCATATTTTGTGAATGTTTCATATTCAAGACTCAGGAAGTCTTTTTATGTCTAATTCTCATAGACTAAGGCCTCATGGTAAAAATCAGGCTTTTGTAACTCACAATTATGAAATACTAAGTCATAATTACTGTATGAGATAAAAAGTCAAAATTATGACAAAAACATCATAATTATGACAACGCAAAAATTATTGTATAAACATCATATCTGTGACAAAGGAAAAGAAATTGCGACATAAAAAGTCGAAATTATGTCATACTGTGTCATAATCAAGGGACAAAAAGTTGTGTCGTTATAATTATGACATAAATATATAGTATATATATTAAGTTAATATATAACTTGTCATGTCAGAATTAATTAGTATTAATTAAACTAAAATTATTTTCTTATGTGACAGAAATTGGCTTCTATATACATATAATCTCAATAAGAACTACACATTTCTAAGGCATCATGATCTCATTTTACGGTTTGTTTTATTTCATATGTACTATTGTCCTCTGTTTTAATGCAGTGATCACAGTTATTTGTTTAAATAAATAAATAAAAAAATACCAACTGAACCTAACTTTCAATAACCACAAATGTTTAAATGTTATATGTGGGGGGGGGGGGGGGGGGGGGGGACTCAAATAAAAACAGTGGCTCCCATAAGTAAATATACAGATTTATAGACAGTATGTTGCAACAACTTTGAGAGTTCTTGCAGAGCTGTAGGAAACTGTGGTCTGCACAGGATTACGACACCGGCAGCACATTTCTATTCAGTGTGCTGGAGGGTTGTTGGAAGGTCACCTTTGTATGTATGCGTGTGTGTGTTTTCCACAGCTATTCAAATTGAACAATCATTAAATTTCCCAGACCTTGAAGTATTTAGGGAGTGTGATTAGTCCCCCACCCACACACCCAACCCCAAGATGAGTCAGGGCAAGGTAAAGCCCCCAACTCAGAAAGGTGAGTGTAGGAGAAAGAAGAAAACGAGTTTCACCTGTGAGACCAGACGCCCACAAAGGATGTTCCCCTGAACCGGATAACTGTGAACACCACCGCATCCACTGACTTGTAGCACAACAGCATTTGTATACGTGATGTCTTGATCCAACCATAGAATCATATGCATAGAATGTATACTGTTCAAAAGTCTGGGCCAATAAGGTTGTTTTTGAAAGAAACGAATACTTTTATTCAGCAAGGAAGCATTAATGTGACAGTAAAGACGTTTATAATGTTACATAAGATGTATAATTTTGAACTTTGTCCATATCAAAGAATCCTTAGAAAAAATAAAATATATAAGAAAAAAAGTGTATTGATTTCCATAAAAATATGAATCAGCAGAACTGTTTTAACATTGATAATAATACATTTTTCTTTAGTAGCAAATCAGCATATTAGAATGATTTGTGAAGGATCATGTGAATAAATTAAATTTGAACATATAATCAAACAGAAAACAATCATTTTAAGTTGTAATAATATTTTACAATATTACTCTTTTTACTGTAGTTTTAGTCAAATAAATGCAGTTTTGGTAAATACTTTGAAAACTATAAAAACTCTTCCCAACCCCAAACTTTGAACGGTAGTGTAACTAATATTAGTATAAAAGCACCTGGACACTTAAAAATGATTGAATGTCAGAGCATTAGATAATATCTGACTAAATGACTTTATTATGAACAGTATATCATTTCAAAACCAGTGTGCTTGTGCAATGTTTCTTTACAAAAAACGGCACTTGGTATAATATTGGTTTATTAATATTAATTGTAATATTTAATTACAAGGACACATACATGTGTCAGTCCAACGAGCGAATGATTTTTCCACCAATACCTGTCAGATTAGCATGCAGTCTCTGACAGAGAGGAAGTTTTTTTATTGTAAAAGATGATGATGAGATTAGTCAGACGAGTGTTAGATTACTCAGACGTCTGAATTCCCCTCATCTCTCAACACCTCAATCACTGTCAGACTCTGCCAACAAATATGTGGGAGTCAGTTTATCCCATGATGCTGCACATGGAAGAAGCCGGGGGTCATATTGCGTTGTCATATACACCAAACATGGCCAGTTTCATGAACGCTGCTGTAATGTCCTTATTCCAGGGAAGAGCACGAGCTTGTTGTGTATACCTCTGAAAACGGCATGACCAATGTTTTTGAGCTGTGTTTTTAATTGCCCTTCTGTTTCACTTCCTTTGGGGAGCCTGACAATATTTTAAAGAAGTTATGTCATAATTTGGGAGAAGGATGAATAAATAGTTTAATCATTTCAGGGGAATCTTTCTGTCAATGTTTACAATGACTGATTCAAAAGTATGTTGTGGTAAATACACTATAGCCTGAGATACAATATCTAAACAAAAAGATGACGTTTTATGCATATCTACAGTTCTATAATAAAGTCACAGATCAAATGAAGGGCTGCAAGAGAGCTCTGTGTTTTTCACTTCAGTATTTGCACTGAAATGTGACCACAGAGATTCAGTACACTATTTTTACATGTCCTACTTTTGATTTTTCCAGATTCAGTAGAAGCCTACGTATCTTTCACATCTCTACGCGGTATGCTGAAAATTTGCATCATTTGGCCCATGCACTGGAAATTAAATCAAAACGTTTTTTGACACAGTGCTGTTGGTATAGTGGAGTAATTAAATCTTAGCAAAAACCATTTGTTATTGACTGAATCATGTACAGTATAAAGAAGTCAAACATGACATTTTAAAGAAGTCAACAGTCAGACCTTTTCAGTGTTGGGGAGTTGCACAATTTAATTACGCAAAAGGGTAACACTTTATTTTAAAGTGTCCATAATACAGAGTAATTAACTAGTTAAGTACTTAGTAGTAGCCTTAGTAGTAATATTTTCACCCACATACAGATTTGATTGAGTTCTTTCCCAAACAATATTGACTGCTCTAAAATATGAGACATCAATGTAGGAGTTTATGACACAGAATAGGACACATGCTGATTAGATAACTGTTTTATTCCCTATTTGGGTTTATGTATATGCCTTGTTTTCCTATCATAGCTACGCAAAGATTTGATTTGATCAAAAACAGTATCATTGATATGAAAATGTATCTAGTTATGATTTGAAATCTGTTTTTAACCTCAGAATCATCTCAAAGTAAGTCTGATTTGATGGTGGCTTTGCTTTAAAATAAAATTATTATAACCTTATTTCAAGTTATGGAGGATTTCGAAAGTCTGACAGTAATCAGTGTTGAATAATACTGTAATACGTGGTTAACCCAGCCTGCTTTACTTGTTTTAAAATGATTAACAGTTGAAAACATTCATTAAAAAATGAAGAAATGTAATGAAAAAGTAATCAAATGTAATCAGTTACATTACTTTAATAAAGTAATCGAAATAGTTACACTACTTATTACATTTTAAATAGGGTAACTTGTAATCTGTAACATGTTACATTTCCAAACTTCCCAGGACTATTTAAAGCCTTAGCTGTGTTTGATATTTCATGCTGTTCATGAAGTTTTGTCAAAGTTCGTCGCTTTGTTTTGTGGCATTTTATGACACTCTGATCAAAGAAATGTGGAGTTTTTCTGTAAGAGTTTGACATTACATAATCACACATTTAGCTGATATGAAAAGATCAAAATCCTCCACTTTTCAACAAAGTTGTCATTTTGGTACAATATATGTAATAATCATACAGAAATGTATACTGGCACATTTATAAATATCTCTCGTCCTCTCAGTAATCAGTCTGACAATCTCATTAATTTATCCAACAACATGTCTTCCCACACCTAAATATATTATTAAATATAGGCTACAAAAATGTACATAAATATATTATCTACCAGTTTTTACTATTTTCTGTATATTTTTCTAAATATATTTTAAAAGCATTTAAACAGCATTTAAAAATATATTTTGCCCTCCATATTTCAGTCCAAGAAAATACAAATACATCTGAAGTGTCACATTTGAAGTAGAACTTTGTTGTCTAACGTGTGAACATATATATATATACATATATGTATATTCATACAGTGGAGAGCAAAATTTAGCAACAAACTGAGAAAATTCACAACTTTTTGATTTATTCTTAGTACGAAGAGGAAAAGCCTCTCTCCACTGTCATCTGATATTTTTCAGAATATGTGAAATAAACATTATTATAAATGTGATTATTTTTAATGATTTATTACAAAAGGGTGCCATTAATATAAAATACTAAATTTTCTATATAAATTTGTGCACTGTATAATTTGGTTGCATACTTACAGAGAAATCAAACAGAATACCAGTGATCTTGATTATATTCTGAATTACATAATTCTATCAATTACATATTTGTTATTGATTCTTAATTTAAGGGATCGTTGAAATATGATACACTGTAAATTAAGATTTAATGATTTTACTCACTTGACCTATATGAATAATGATGTTTGAAATATCATTCTTGGAAATATTGTGCAATATTATGCAATACCTTAATGAATTATAATAATTATTCAATTAAATAATAAAAACACATGTAACAACATTACATTTGACTAATTACTATATAGAATTAACAAAATTCGACCTATATAAAAATGTATACTTAAATTATAAAAATGCATACATCACTGATATCCAAAATAAATTAAATAGGGTTCCAAAAGAGTGTTTTCGCAGTGATGCCATAGAACCTCAAAGAATCTTCCAGTGAACAGTTCTTAAAAGAAGCATTTTTTCTTATAGTAAAGAACATTAAAGAACCCTTTGTGCAGTGAAAAAGTCACAGATGCCAATAAAGAACCTTTATTTTTAGAGGGATACGATATCGCAAAACTATAAACAATGGTCCATACAACAATTGGCTTATTTTTGTGATTGTAATTCTCTTTTGTGAGTGTAAGTGGGTGAGAATGTCTGTGTGGGTGTATCTCATGGTCCCTCTACTGCTCATTTTTTCTCCACACGATGACATCACTGGAGTTTCCCTGGTCTTGCAGTTTCTATATGTTTTAAAAAGAATGAAGAAGCAGCTTTTCTGAGCACAACGCTGACAGACCAACCAAGCAAAACACTGAAGTGATAAACTACTCTGAGCAGACTTTACAAGACCATTTAAAAGTGTACTGACACTCTGCAGTTTCTTATATTTGGACATAGTTTAACTTGAGCTTTCGGCGGACTAACAGACACAATGATGATGGATCTTGAGAGTCAGTTTCTTGAAGAAGGACTGCTGCCCTTACCACAGGTGATGGTATCGAGGAGGAAGGTCGGCTCCTCAAAGTCAGGTGTCTGGCGGGTGTGTGGGGTCCTGCTGACTGTGGCCCTGTGTGCCGCTGCTGCTGTCTGCTTCACACTCAACAAGGTGACTATTCTGACCCAAACACATCATGCATGTCATTGTAAACATGCCGATTCAGGCACATATCAGTGCATTATTGTTTACTTATTGTTGTGTTTCTTGTTCATTCTAGTCTCAGAACAATCAGGAAGGTGGAAATGGTGAGTTCAGACCCTCAGTTTCATATCCCCTTGTTCCCATTTACATCAGATTATTTGATTTTCTGTTAAACTAAATCATCTTATATGAGTTATTTTGTGTTTTTCCCCATCAGAGCTCAGGCTCACATTAAGAGATCATCTTTCAAAGGAAAATGTCACTTCCAAGGTTGCTATCCACTTAACAGGTAAGCTTGATTCAAAAGTGCTATAAGTGGTAAATGAGCTGTAAATAAACACTAAACATCACCTCAGAATGTATTAAAAGTTGAAGCAGCGTTGCACTGCATTATACATTTTAAATATATTGCAAGAGTCCAAATACTTTTAGGGGTGATTGTATGAAGTCTAAAAGTTGACTGGACTATAAACTTGAATAATTTGCTTATGTATCCAAAAATGTAGGATAAACAAATATATGTCAGATTTCACTCCGATAGAAGTACTGTTTTAAAATGGGTCTGTTTGTTAGTAAAAGGCCAAAGTTACTCTATAGCAGTCAAATTCTACTATAATTTAACACAAATTAATCTGTCAATTAGAAATGAATCAATGGCAGTCACCAATATGAACAGGTTGCATGACATGCTCTCATCCTTGAAAATTATACAAACTATCCAAATTAAGAGAAACCATGTCTCTGATTACAGTAGATACAGTTTCACTTACAGCGAGGATAAACATAGTTTTGATGTTTTGTATGGCACCTGCCAAAACTATGAAATATTGACATTTATAGAAATTAAAATCCATTTAAAGAACATTTGTGATTATTTTGTTAACATTAATGTATTAAGTATGTAATGTGTCCGTCACTGAATGGACAACTATTTTTACAGCATTCATTAATCTAGGTTAGTGTTACCGTATATACATAACCTATAGGGTACTATTGTTCATTATTAATTCATGTTTGTTCATAATCTATAAATTAATGTTAATTTAGGCAACTTTAAATGTAAAAATGTATTATTTAGCCTACTTGTATATTTATGAATTGCATTCACCAAGGCTTCAAAATAAGCCATTACGGTAGGCCTACAGTTTTTAAGGTTGTCACTTGATGTCCAAAGTAAAATCTACATCCTGCAGCAAAAACCTATTGAGAAGCACCGACTTAGGCCATGTTTTTGTTGTATTCTCTTCTAGGTGCATATGACCCTGAAGTGTGTAAGGACAGACTAGACTGGAAACAGAACCAGGACCAGGCTTTCGTTTCAGGCGGCTTGGAATTGGTGGACAGAGAGATCATCATTCCTATCGACGGCATTTACTTCGTCTACAGCCAGGTGTCTTTCCACATCAGCTGCAAGCATGACATGACTGAGGACCACGACATCGTGCATATGAGCCACGCAGTGTGGCGCCACTCCGAGTCCTACGGCAGCTACAAGCCACTTTTCAGTGCAATCCGCTCTGCCTGTGAGCATGCGTCTGACACTGAAGATCTGTGGTACAACACCATTTACCTCGGTGCGGCCTTCAACCTGCGAGCTGGAGACAAACTGCGCACCAATACCACCACAAAACTCCTGCCCCGCGTCGAAAACGAAAACGGAAAGACCTTTTTTGGGGTGTTTGCTTTATGATATGCGCTCTAAAAATCCATAACAAGAGGAACAATGTCCTGTAGGCCTACCTTTTTATATAGAGGAACTTTTTCCGTTTTTATTTATTTATTTATTTATTACAGGTTTTATCTGTATTTTGCACTGCATTGCGTTGTTTTTATAGCCTACTTGTACGTAAAATTAATGGATAATGTCCTTGTAGGAAATTACCAGTACATTTATTTTTTATTTTTTTACAGTGTAGCTGGACGTCAAGCTAAAAGTAAGGAAAGAATGGAAACCTGTGGGGAGAAAAGCAGTTTGCTGAACTTGTATACAGACTGAAATGACTCCTTGTCGATGTTTTATATTAAAACAGATCAAAATCTATAACTCTTATGGATCAGATCCAGGGATCCAGATATCAGTGGGGGGAATCTAATCCTAAATTAAACCAATCAAAGTTATTTATTTATGTAATGCTAATATTAATATTGTGTGTATTTATTTGTAGCCTATTTATTGATCTATTTATTTTAACTATTTATTAAAAGAATGAAAAACTATGGCACTGCTACTGTAATGAAATTCAAATATGTAATAAATCTTTCTATTTAATTCTGATGTGTAATTTGCATTTTCTCTGCAATTTTCAACTTTTCTTTTAATCAGCGTTTGTTTTTGGTTCTGATATTAGGCTACTACATTGGTTGTGCAGAGATTACTGCAGAGGAAACATTAGTTGTGATGAAATATCTCTCTGCAAAAACTATAGTCCTCTCAGCCATCAAGACATTTGTTTTTAAAATTAGAAAGCAGGGTACTAGGGAAATTGCATTTCTGTCATGCATTTGCAAACCCCTCCATGTGCATGTTTCTGCTGACACTGTTTCCTCATCAGAGAAATTGTGTGGTTTTGGTGAGGGGAAATTCCCTTACATGCACCACCATGTAAAGCTCCAGGGTGCACTCACGTAGAGAGGGCATTTTTGTGGTTACTTCAGGGAAGGCCTATCTGTTACTGATGTTAATCAACTACGGTTGAGGAGCAATAAAATCAGTGGGTTTTGTGACATAATACAGTGGAAAAACTCGTGTTTGAGGCATTGAGGGATAATGTGTAGGCTACATTATGGGTGTCATTTTAATTTGCTTACAACTATAATCTGCCATCGAATATCAATTGGAGTCCATATTCATCTTATGGTAATGCTATGTCTTTATAGGTATGTGCTAAAAGAGAGTTAACTGTCAATGCTGCTTTTTAACTAAAAGTTTGAATTGTCTACTCCATACAAGAGTATTTTCTCAAGAGTAAGAGTATAGAGTAAGAGTAAATCTCAGGGCAAGACACTTTGTGCAAATTATGAGAGTAAATTCTGTGTAACTGTAAACCATTAGCAACTGCCATTGAACTAGTTTAAAGATTGAATTCAATAAGAATTTTCAAAACCGGGATTCAATAGACCGCTGCAGGGATGATGCATTTTTGCAGGCCAAAACAGCATTTTAGCACTTCTGGTTGAAATCAGTGGGTTTTTTGGTGAAGTGCCTGAAATAAGGACTGTGGTGAACACAAGCTCAAGCTATTTTCACACTTTATTCAACCACATAAACTACATCAGTAAAACCCCTTTATGACTTTTTTATAGCTTTTACTCTTCTTGAAAAAGGCAATTGCTAACAAGTCATTAAATGGCACTGCAGAGGTTGTTGGGGACGCTAAACATCATCACACCGAACAGGTAAATGCCACCGTGGTGTAGTTCGTTTACAGCTTGTTTATCTTTTTACATGATTGTATTTAGGCATAAACTGTAGTTGGTAACAGTTCTTTTTTCCACCTAATAATCCAAAATGGAAAAATCCTTCTGGGTTTTTATTCGAGGGGACCAGGCTGATAATAACAAAATGACGTCATCCCTTTAGCAGTTCTCCTCATCCATCCAACATCTGAAAGGAAACTTAAAAGTGTGAAAGTATTAACAAATTACTTTCAGCAGACAACCCCTGCAGCAATATTACAGACATGCAAAGTAGTAGTAACACACGGAAGTGAACAATTATGTAACATAAATGTATGTTGCATTGACCAAAAATGTTTAATTATTGGAACATTGATGGAAGCGCTTTCCCTCATTTTGACAGACAACAAATGATGCTTTTACCTGTTTTAGAAACATTCCAGTAAACCCTGCTAATAAGGATTAGAAGTAAAAAAGGGAAACATGCTGTTTAAAAGCATGTGTGAGAGTGAGGATTTGGGAGAAAAATGAGAGATTCTTAGAGCATTGTAGTGAATTATTCATGGGATATCATTCATTAAAAAGTGTAGTGTCTGTTGTCTTCTTGTCTGTATATTGTCGCAAACAAACAAACAAAAAAGCCCGCCCATCACAAATCTTCTTGTGATACCAATGTGACAAATAATTTGTTTTTTGAGGAATTAAAATAGAGCATGACAGAAAATGTACAGCTCAAACTGATGTACACTGATTATTTGTAGTGCAACATTATTACTTGGAATTATTGGTTTCAGTTCTTCTGAATGGCAGTTACCAAAACTAGAAATGCCACCCATATTTTAAAATGCAGGAGACTTGTTTGGAAAACAGAATAAGCATCAAACTGCTCTAAATATACCTCAAAAGTGTAAATGAAAATGGCATACCCTCTGGAGGTCCCCTTTGATTGTGACTTCCACTGAAATGCCATCAGATGCCACATTATATTCTTTTATTATGTCAGTTTTCTCATATTCACACAGTCAGTGCTGAAGGTGACTGAAGTGCTTCAAGATCATGAACTGGCAAGTCTTATACTGTACCTGAGGGGAAATAAAGCAATTCCAATTATAGCTTCTGTGAGTGCAACGTGACTCAAACATAAAAACCACTAAAGAGATGAAGAGTTTTTAAAAAATGTAGCAAAAACTACATTTATTTCACCTTAGACACCAGTCCAATAGCATTGTACAGAATCTATCATAGTACAAATACAAATATATTTTCAATACCACATACAAATACCTTTGACTTTATATACTTCATACTTTGTGCAAGAGAATACATTTATCATGTACATTTAGCATTTACACAATTAACATTTGTGCATATCATTGTCTGCATGAACATCACTATCATGATTATTATTGAACCACCATTTGACAAGAAATGATGAATAAAATATTACAGTAGGCCGAAAATAAACACCATGGTGGGGTTTGTTCTCATGGTCACGACATCCTCCCCAGGATTCATGGAGAGTCATCTTGTATCAGCGTTTGTGTAAATCACCAGAGCACCATTTAGCCAATCACAAGTGCTTATGTTATGACACACAAATTCGATGACATCATGATGCAGTTGAATCTCCATCTGTGTTTGGAATGGAATACTAGTATACTGTAGCATAGTATAGTACTATACTGCCAGTATATGTGGGTGGTGATGACGCAGTGGATAAGACACATGCCTTTGGTGTGAGAGACCCGGGTTCGAATCCACTGTGAGACACCAATGTGTCCCTGAGCAAGACACTTAACCCCTAGTTGCTCCAGAGGTGTGCGACCTCTGACATATATAGCAATTGTAAGTCGCTTTGGATAAAAGTGTCAGCTAAATGAATAAATGTAAATATATACTGTCTCTCAAACCCAATTTGCAAACCCAAATGTTTCACTCTATTGCAAGTTGAGAGATTTCATTGTGGGATATGGTACCCAGCCACATACTGTACCCACTATACATACTATATACTAAACTAAGGGTAGTACACCAGCATGCTATTCCAAACACAGCCGATATATGTTTGACAAAACCAGCAGCAACATTCCAAATATTATGAGGTATTAACAGTTCTCAAAAATAATGAGCAATGTGCTATTGTCACAAACACTTATGACTAGACAAATGACTCATAGTTCCTGTAGGGATTTTTTTTTTTCTGTACATCCCGTCCCTCCAAATGAGAGAGAGTCTTTGCCGCCGCAAAGAAGAAAATGAGGCAGACAAGACAAACCATTTATAGTCCAGCTGAAACCGAGGAAACTTTGCTGTACAGGCCTGCTGATGAATCCAAGCCACACACACCGAGATAAAGCAAGAGTTTACGAGGGTCAAACAGATGCACAGCTGTGGAGAAAAGCTGCCATTGAAGACTGTTATTTAGGGGCTCTGCAGACAGGAAACTGGCGTTTTATTCATGATGAGGTGACCAAGAATTACAGTTCCTCTATACCAGGGATCCTCAAATCTGGCCCACAAGATCAGTTTAGCTGTAACCCTAATCAAACACACCTGAGCATGCTAATCAATGTCTTCAGGATCATTAGAAAATCACAGAAAGATGAGTTTGTTCAGGGTTGGCGCTAAACTCTGCAGTGGATTGGCCCTCCAGCGTAGGATTTGAGGAATCCTGCTCTATACTGTGTTTAGAAATCATGTACTGTGCTGTACAGTAGGGTTTCAGTTTTTTATTAAATCAGGAACGTAGCGTGGTTTGAGTGACTCAAAGCAACTGATGAGTGTGTGAATGTGCGTATCCAAGTAAAGTACCGTATTGCACGCTCAACTAATGAACTAATTCCTCTTTTCAAAAATCTTTTTCATTGCTGTGTACCAAACACACAACAAAGATGGTTGCACAATGCACTTTTAATGTTATCTGCATTGCAAAGTAGCAGCATCCTGTGACGCTTTCAATATGGCAGGTGCCATTTAGAAGCCAACTGCATTACAAAACAGGGAGATTCAATCTGCAGCTTTCAGCGACAAGGGGGATCTAATAAAAACAAAACCACCAAATCTGTGATGAAATTACGTCTCCTCTGTACAAAGACTTCAAGCGCCTTCAATAGCTTGTGACTGTTAATATATTATCCCAGCATGCTCTGGGAGAAAAGCTGACTATAAGCAAACCAACACCATTTCATTACATCATTGCAGCTTATTGCGAAGCTAGACTATTTTTGATAAAGAAATTATGAGTGACTTTTGTCCATGCAAAAATCACATTCAATTGGCAGGATGTTGCTATGAAGTTGCTAAGGTATTCTGGTGGGTTTCTTACAAAAATGTCCTTCCTTTAATGTAGATTTATTGGATTTTTACACCTGCCTGGTGAAAATCATAAGTCTGATCACTTAGAAAAGCAATATCACACCTCTCTTCAACAAACTACACGATTTGAGGTATCATGACTGTGATGCAAGATAGGAATCCCTAAAAAGTGAGCTAATAAAACAGGAAATTATAAAGTCTGTTCTTGGTCACAAGACATTTCGTAATACTGTCAGCTATAAAAGAATGTTTATGAGGTCATGTTGAAATTGGAAAATTGGTAGATTAACAACAGGATATGAAGTAGTCAGAAGTCAAACGCAGTTCAAGTATGATGCCAGCAACACTAAGATCAAGGATTCGACTCCCAGGGAACACATACTGATAAAATGTAAACTTTAGATGTACGGTAAAATGCACTGGATAAAAGCGTCTGCCAAATGAATAAATGTAAATGTAAAAAATGTTCCATGTTGTTACCACACTGACTCACGATTGCATATTAAGCACTTGGCAGACTAATGAAAACGGCAACATCTTCGCTATATGATACATATCGCAATACATATATTGTAATTCAATGTCATGATATCAAAATGTAATCACGATTGACACTGCACCAAATGTGTGTGTCTCTATAATGCAGATTCAGAGTTCAAATTTAATGAAAAATTTAATTCTGTCATTAATTACTCACCCTCACGTCATTCCGAACCCATAAGACCTTCGTTCATCTTCGGAACACAAATTAAAGATATTTTTGATTAAATCTGAGAGCTTTCTGATCATCTATAGACAGCAACGCAACTACCACGTTCAAGGCCCAGAAAGGCAGTAAGGTAGTAACATTATTAAAACACGAAGGTCTTACAGGTTTTGAATGACATGAAGGTGAGTAATTAATGACATAAATGAATGAATTTTCATTTTTGGGCAAACTATCCCTTTAAGGCCTTGACACACCAAACCAAACTAGCAGCAACGAAAGCTGACTCAAACGCTGAAAGCTTGCCTCACGTTCACGCATATGGCCTAAACGTTGCGCTTGAACATACTGCGACGGCTACAGCCAATGGCCAACTAGCAGGTACATTCTGTGCCTACATGAGAGAAAATAACTGCATGTATCAATAGTCTGTATTTGTCATTCAGAAAGGGAAACCAGAACTAAGACTGCATGTATACGATCCGTAAACAAAGCAATTTTAAATATGAATAATGTTTTTTTTTTTTTATTCCAGATGAAAAATTTGGATGTTCAGGTCAGATGACAAAAAATTAGAACAGCCTTCTGTCTGTGCCATCTTGACTTCTTTGCTTGCATTCATGACTTTTGCTTTTATTCTCATGTACTTCTTTGTTAAACCAAACAGCCAATCAGAGTTCTCTCTCAATGGATGTCGATCCAACATGCTCAATAGGCCAAAAAGCCACTGATTGGGTCTGACTAGTGCCAGTGGTGCTGAACACACCACAAAAACTAATCTGACCGATGCTCTACGATGGCCTGACGTTGGGCAATGGTCAGCTTGGTGTGTCATGGCTTCAGACAACCTGATTGAACTGTAGGAACTGTAGAAAATATGAACAAAAAAAACAAAGCTTACCGAAAAATTGTGGTATTACAAAATTCATAAAGTCCTAAATATTAGTATTTTAAGGGAATAATGGGAATGATGTTTTTGCGAGGATGTTTTTAGCATGTCATCATTCGTCCACAATTTTCAGAGTCAAAATCAGCTGAGGGTTACTCATTTAAACAATGAAATGGTTCATAGCATGTGTGGTTTTCAAATACGGTGACACATCAAATGATGCAATAAAAACCAGATTCTCAAGCCTCCTGTTTATAACTTCCCATGAATCACAGCAAGTGTCGGAAACAAAAGAAACAAACAAGGCCGTCTGCTGGGCGGAGATGGGGAAAATTGTGGGCCGCGAATCGAGGAAGCTTGTTTTTCTCCCCTCTTTCAGTTCGCCGTGTCCCCGCTTGAATTTCATCCCAGTTCCTCTAGGCTCACTTGTAGAGGAGCTGCAGTCGGCTGGCGTGGCAGTTGTTCCGGTTGATCTTGCCATCGGGCTGGTAGAGGGTGGAGGAGTTGGAGAAGGTGGGAGGGAGGGAGTGGTTGTCGGAGGCAGGGAGGGGGTATCCTGGTGGCGGGAGGAGAGATTTGGGATTGTTCTGAGGAGTGGGGAGAGATGGAGAGCTGTGGTTCTGATTGGAGGAGGTGGGTCGTTTCCTGGAGCGCAGGGCCTGTCGCTCTGACAGCTGGTTTCTCAGCTCTGATACACGTTCCTCTTTCTGTTGGGAGAAAATATGAGGCGAAATTAGAAACTAGTTTCTGTTGAGCCTAAAAATATTATCTGTGAAGATATTAAAACCACTGAGAATAGGAAGATGAAAGTAAACATGACAATCTGCCACAGCTCTCATGACATTTTCAGTATGAGACAGGCAAATTGAGAATTTAAGAATGAGCTCCTTTTGAAGATGAATTCGAATTGAACTGGCCACACGACCCGCAGGATGCTGAACTGGAATGACAGGAAGAGGATTTTGCTAAATCATAATTCAAAGAAATTACAGTCATGCAAAAGGGGAATTTCCTTTCAGTGTTGTTATTGTTAACTAAAACTATTGCATTCAATTCTTTTAATTTATTACATTAAATATTAGATGAGAACTTATAGAGGGAGACTAACTGAATTAAAATACACTTAAACTAACAGCAAAATTACTAAAACTGACCAAAATTACAAAAAGTATTAAAAATTAAACTAAAATTAAAATGAAAACTACTGAAAATATTCAGAACATTAGGAACAATATTAAGACATTTTTCTCATCAGGTTTCTTTAAAACAAGCTCATTACTGTCAAAACAACACCAAAAAATATCTACTTCATTGTTTTCAGATCACTTAAAAAATTATTTTTGACATTCAATTTGGAATCTATATAATCTATTGATCTTTTACAGCTCAAGTCGACTGATAATAAACTACAAATTCCATAGTCCTTTATTTCTAGTAATATTTTTTTTCGCATGGTGAAATGGCAATTCTATATTAGTAATATTAGCTTAATTTTCATGAAAATTAAATAAATATTAGTGCTGTCAAATGATTAATCGCGATTAATCGCATCTAAAATAAAAGTTTTTGTTTGCATAATATATGTGTATACTTATTATGTATATATAAATACAAACATATATAAATACAAACATATGCATGTATATATTTAAGAAAACATTTGTTTATATATTAAATATATTTAGATATAATATAAAATATAATAATATGAATATATAAATGTATAAACATAAATATTTTCAAAATATATTATGAATGTGTGTTAAATACAGTACACATACATATGTAAACAAAAACTTCTATTTTGGATGCGATTAATCGTTTGACAGCACATAAAATATATTATGTACTGTAATGAATATATAGTGAAAACAATATATTTGGAGAAACCATATGTTAAAATGTTGATGATTGTCACCAGATCTTAAGGTTTTCCACCCACAAAATCCGATTTATCTGATTATTATGTGCATTACCCTGTCTAAGAGCTCAGTGTTCAATTTCTGAGGCAGAGACAATCATTGAAAACTGTGTTTGGTGTCTTTACTTTCAGACCAGGAATGAAAGTGGCATACATTATACCACTGATCTTTTCAAGAGCATCAGTTATGTACATGGAAAATGAAGTGATTTTCCACCATGGTCCATAAAATTACAATGAATTATAAATAAAATGAAATGTAATGTATTATTGAAGACTACACTTACAGCACATAAACGTTTCCTTGAATTCTTGTTCCTTTAATAACAAGTACAATTCTGCATTGTTTCTACCCCAATACACATTCTAAACACAATTGAATGCATTCTCAATTCAGTTCTGAAATGTGCTCAGTGTGGTGTTTATCAGACATCCTCAATAATGTGCTGGAGAAAGTGAAGGTGACACACCTCCTGGATGATCTTCTGCAGCTCTTTGTTCTCTCTCTCCAGCTGGCGGGATTTCTCTTCATCGTTGTTGTTTGTGGATGAGCCGGTCTTCATGGTCTCCTGCTGGTCTGACTGCCACTCACCACGAGTGATAAGCCTCCGCATCTGCACCAAACACACAAACACACCACACCAGGTATAACTACAGACGAGACTCATGTTGACAGAATATACCAGAATATATAGTCTTCTATATACTACTTTTTAAAAATAGTATGTGAAAGGTAAGCAGCAGGCAACAATAGAAATAATAAAAGTAAATAACAGAAATAAAACAGTGAGCAATTATGAGTTCAAATAAAATTAGACTATATTTATTGAGTTATCTTAGAAATGAAAACTGTTATTTAAAATTGTCATTTAATTTTGAATGTGAGAGCCTTTTAGCAGCCAATTAAAGAATAATTCAAAGAGATCAGGTTAAAAATGGTGACTGATATTGCTTGGATTGCTCAATTCATTCTTCAGACTGAAAACGGATGGGTAAAGTGCATTGTGGGATACATTGTTCCACACAGGTGATCAGGGTGCAACATAAAGAAAACACTATGCATACAGCAAAAAAGGTCTGGAGCAGGGCTATTATTAATTAAAACTATTACTCTTAAAAAAATTTTGTTAATGGAAATAAAGCCGAAACAAAATATAAATATTAGACGAAAAACTTAAATTAAACGAAAATTGGAAATGTTGTTTTGGCAACTAATTGAAATAATATGTAAAAAAAAAAAGAAAAAAAAAAAAGACAAAATTACTAAAAATTCAACTAAATTTAAATATAATAATAAAAGCTAATTCAAAATATTTATAAAAACTTTAATTAATAATACTAAAACAACACTGGTCTGGGTGTACATAACATGTCTTCTCTCTCTGTGTACATAGCAGCTCTTATTGGCACAAAAGTACTTTATGTCTTTACTTTCATCTCTTTCATATTCTCCTGAGATGTGTTATAACACCTGTCTCCTGCTGACACTGATTACACCACATCTCCATAACATCGTCACTCAGCGCGCTTTAAGATTTCACGAGCAGACCGCTGAGAGAGATGCATATGTCACACATTGATCACTCCTTCCCCTGCTCTAGTTATCCATCATTAATATTCATCACTGTAATGCAATATTTACATTAGTGCTGCTTCTTGTTTAGAGAAAATGATCTTCTGTTGTACCTTAGGGACGAAGAGAACAACCAGAGTGATGTAGACGGAGAAGATGATGGCCAGCGAGGCGAAGGCGAACGAGGCGTCCTGCTTAGACGACAGAATCATGGTGACGGGAGCCGTTATCATACACAACACCTGAAAGAGAGACAAAGAATCACAGATACAAGCGTCTTTAACTATGGATGTTTACATAACACTTTTCACCCCCTCATTTCTTCAACTTGCCTACTGACAAAGTCCAACAGCGTTGTTACTGTTATATTGTTTCCAATAATTGAAATAATAAAATAAAATAATAAAATGAAAGAAAATAACAACAAAAAAAAAAGTTAAAAAACCTGAACTTAAACAAAAATTAATTTGAAGTACTAAAATTAAAAACTGAAATTAAAATAATGAATTAAAGCAATGTAAAAATAAAAAAAATAAAAAAATTAATAAAAACATTACAAAACACATAACATGAATATATATATATATATATATATTCATGTTATGTGTATTATATACGGAGAGAGAGAGAGAGAGAGAGAGAGAGAGAAAGCTAATCTAATCAAATAATAAATACTATAATATTATATAAATAACACTAAAATAACAAATATGAAAAGAGGGTTTTGTCATGTAATGCATGATCAATTTTATTTTTTACATTTTTGGAATAAAATTACTAATTCCATAGCTAGCATTTTATATATACTAAATACATACAATTAATATTTTCACACTTTTTGCATAATTTTACAGATATTGTGATTATGCCAAATACAAATTTCTCAAATGATATTTACTACAAATGACTTTTCCTTAATGTTTAGACAATAAATATTAAAATGGTTTCTAATTATTTCAGTTTGTTTATAATGGATTTTCACAATTTATGATTGCAAGTCTGGGTATGGGACAACATTTAGCAATTAAGTTGATATATAAAGTAAAAAAAAAAGTATGTGCATAAATTATTCATTTAACATTTAGTAATAAAGTATATGCATGAACGACTATTGAAAAGCATGATAATATATTTACAAGATCATTTATAATGTTCATTTGACAAAATATTTCAGAGGCAGAGGAGAGGAAAACAGAAGCCAGGAGAGAAAGAAGCATGAATCAATAAAGATTGATCATCAGTCAGTCATTTCTCACAAAACCAGTAAAATCTTATCCAGGCTAACAAAAAGAAAATGTTGTCTGGCATCAACAGAGGTGATCTTTTTTTGCAGGGTCATTAGTTATTTGGGCAAAAAGTGCAAAACAGTCTCTCTAAATCCAAGCGGTTTACAGCTGGACTCACAGCAGAAGCCTACGGCTTTCACAGAGCCCATTTGAATCACACCGTGACAGAGCAGTAATGATGTATGAAAACCTGCACGCTTTTAGCTTAAAATGCACGGCCATGCTAAATAATGCAAGCAGTAAGTGAATCCTGAATGGAAAAGAGCAGCAAGCCGATCTTTCAAATATTTTCTTTCTTCTTCCAAAGAAGAATGACAGTCATATGGCTTTGAAACAACACAAGGGTGAGTAAATAATGACGGGATTTGCAGTATGTCATTATTTAGTCATGCTCAAACCCATATGACTGTCAATTCTTCTGTGGAACACCAAAGAAGAAATGTTAAATAATTCATATATATTGGCAGTTAAAGGGATAAATCCTGTTATTATTTACTCCGTATGAGTTTATTTCTTCTGTTAAACACAGAAGACAATATTTTAAGTGTGGGTAATTGAACAGCTGCTGATCTCAACTGACTTTATAGTATGGAAAAAATAAATAATATGGAAGTCAATGGTGACCAGAAACTGGTTTCCCATAATCTTCAAAATATCTTCTTTTGTGTTCAACTGAAATAAATGACAGCTTGAGGATGAGTAAATGACAGAATTTTCATTTTTGGGTGAATTATCTTTAAAAATACCATAAATGCATGATAAAAGTTAACATTCTAGCTTTGAGTGAGGAAAAAAACTAAATTGAAGCTGTTCTTCACTGTTTATTTCATCAGGTTTATTGTCGGGTGCACTATTCTTTTAAACTCATATGTTTATTATGAGCATATAAGTACATTAAATTATTTATGACTTATGTACAACATATTGTATGCTTCATGCAGAAATTGTTCTATGTTATTTTACTGAGAGGAGGTTATTAATGGTGATGGTAATGCATTCTGTTTCTTGATTCAGGTGTCAAACTAGTCCTCAGAATACGAGTTCAATAAATCGTATCAGTTTGCTGTGAACTGCAGCGCTCTTGTCTTTATTATTGTCCTCGTAGCAGCTGAAATTCTAAAAAGTGATGGAATTCGTAATGGCATGGCAGATGGCATCTGAAATCATTTCTTTAGCAGAATGGGCATTTGCTAAGGGCCAGGAGTCGGCCAGCGACTTAGAAAAAAGAGAGCGAGAGAGAAAAGATTAAAATGCAAAATTCGGCCCCTTGCTGATCTAAAGTCTCTCCCTCAATTTGAGCTTAAATTGGGTTCAGTGTAAATGGATAATCCTCAGAGGCCGAGATGAAGAGAGACACACTGCTTCAAATTAAAAGCTTACTATGAAAAAGCTGATGGACAAAAGCTTTGTGCTTTATTTCCAATCGACCTTCGCCATAGAAAACAGACCAGAAGTCTTTATGGCAAATTAAAGTGTATTTACCCTCCACACTGTGTGCGTTATCAGCTTGGTACGCGCTGCTTTCCTGACTTGTGAGCTGTGGGGCGGCACTGAAATGCTAAAGCGGAACAGACGAGATGATGCAAAAACAAACAACTTTCAACATTACTGAGGGACCACTTTACTTGAGTTTTCTAACTACTTTAGAGCTCCAGTCCCGTCAAACTGACATGCACGCTTATTCCCGGTGATGAGGGGAAGCTCTTTCCCCCCCTTTCCCTGTCCTCTGGAAAGCTCTGCGTCCCTGGACAGCATTCGAGATGGCAGGTTCAGACACTTCACTTCCATCAAATCTAGCAGAGCCACACTGAAGAGCTCCAGGCATGTTCTTCCTGCTTATGAGTGTGTTGTGACACAACAGCTCCAGACGGACGCTGCGTCCAATTCACACGCCAACTCCCAACTAAGCTTAAGCAACAAAAGGAAAAAAACCCAACACGGTGCTATTTCAGTCACGTCAGCCGAATAGTTCCACCTTTTAATTGGACAATATTTGGGTGACGACTGACATTTCAAATGTCACCCAAGGCGCTCTTAAAATGTCCAGAGGGATAAGTATAAAAAGACGAACAGACTCACAGAGACGTTGTAGATGGCCATCCCAACAGCTCGATGATCGTTTATTTTTTCAGTGGACACAGATTTGGTTTCATAAGCCAGAAAAATACCCAGAAGCAGCAGTAAACCCTTATAGCCATAAACGACACCTAAAGGACAAAACGGAGAGAAAAATAATAAACAGGTTTCCAAACATCCTTATCGTCCTTATCACTGTTCCCTCCCAAATCACTTCAGCTCTCACTATTGATGCGCCGGTTTTGCTTTTTTCGGCCATACAAACAAATAAAGCACAGATGATGTATTTTTTCTAGTTTATAATATACCAAAATAACTAGATATTGTATATTTTGTTTATTTACACTACTGTTCAGAGGTCTTTTGTTCATTTCGTTGTAAAGCACATTGGACAACCTGGGTTGTAATTAATGGTGACAATTGCTGTTAAATTATAAAGGTCTTTAATGTCATTTTTTGTGAATTACTGATAATGTTATAATAAATATATATTTCAAATAAATACTGTTCTTTTAAGCTTTCTATTAATCAAAAATCCATCACAGTTTTCACATTGCTTTTAAACTGTCCTCTTCATTGATAATATTAAGAAATATTTACTGAGCATCAAATATAGATCAGAATTAGATTTCTGAAGGATCATGTGACTGAAGACTGGAGTAATGATGCTGAAAATTCAGCTTTGCATCACAGGAATAAATTATATTTTAGAATATATTACAATAGAACAGTTATTTGCAGTTAAATGCAGCTTTGGAGAACATCTTTCAAAATCTCAAACGTTTGGAATGATAGTGTAAATTACTGTAATATTTATTAAATCAAGCCAAATCAAAGTCTCATCAAGTTTATGGGTTTTAAATATCTCTACAGTGCTTCAAAAACAATATACAACAATAGCATGCATATTTCATTGAGCTTTTATTTGTTACTACTGGCTGTTGCTCGTCTATTATTTATTATCACCTTCTTGTCTGACCATTAAATCCTCGGTCAACACCGCTGGTGTAATGAAGGTCGCAGACAGGGGGTGCAGATTTAATTTAACTGAGTGTTTGCTGAAAACCAGCTCACTCTCAGATGATCATTTCAAGTCATTTGGCTCTGGATGTGATAAAAAATGGTGCTACCTGAGTGGGTCAGCTGTTTACTATAGAAGTAGTCCATCCATTTCCACCAGTTTGATGTATTCAGGCCAATGCAAACATGATAGGTGGACATTATCACACTGACAGGGTAATCAGTCAGTCGCAGGTGCTGTCTGCTCCCATGACTTTTGTCTGCATCTAACCATTCATCCCTCACATCCACACCACACTTTATGATCTCACTGAGAAGTCTGCTATATTTGGTTTGTTTTAGTTCTGTGTGTGCGATCAATTATTTTCTCATCCAGATGTTGTGAAAGGACACTGCCGTCCATGCGTCCTTGGACCAAATGCCCTAAATGGTTTATGCAGAGAAACTGTTATGACAAAGTATTTGTGTGACAGGTCTGTTTACGGGCAGCTGTGCTCATTTCTCAAGGACTTTGCCTGAAGAATACACTGAAGGCTCATTTTACTGACCGTAACTGGAAGAGCAAGGCCGGTCCAATTTGTCTCATAAAGGTAGCAATTAATTTGTTTAATTAGTTAAACACTTACAAGTAGGAAACACCTGAGGAGAGAGGCTGAAGGTCGAAACCACTGGGGCTCCTTCATTAAATCACTCACTCACAGGCTTATAGGCTTTTTCAGAGAGCAACTTTTTTGTGTGTGTCCAACACCATGACAAGATCATAACGAAAAAGAGCTATTAGTCTTGTTTATTTGCATGCACCGTCTGTGTTGTTTTAGTATCTGATTTAATTTAGGAATTATAATAATATAGGACGCAAACATGGTCAAAAAGTAAAGCTGACCACAATTTGCATGCTATCTTGTCTTGTGGGTCAGTTCTGAGCATTAGGTCATTAAGGACGCAGCAGACTAACTTAAACCTTGTGAAAAAGAATTAGACTTTTGCATACTTTAAAAAATATAGCTGTAACTAATACTCAAGTGCGAAATGACTGTAATGCATGTCTATTACATGCAATTACATGAAAATGTATTATGGTTTAAATTTATATTAAATGCAATTAGCTGAACTTTAGAGTGCTTTTTTAAATCACTTAAGTGAGCCTTAAGTACATCTGTACTGTGTATGTAATTTCACAATTACTTCTAGTGTTTTTGAAATGTGGTTAAAATACTGCTGAATGTACTGACAAACATTTATAGCAAACTAATACTTATAAACTAATGTCATCTCTACTGAAACGTCTGTGACATTTTAATATATTTGTAATTACACATTTGTAATGAAGTTGCAATTTAATACATTTAAAATATAAAAACTTTCATTGTTATACTGAATAACACAGTTCCAGTTATATCAAATACTTCTGTGCTTTAGTATGTTAGTCAACACTCATAATAAGTGTACTTTAAAAAACAAGATTTCTAAAAGATAGTAATTTAAATTTACATTATTACAAAGAGTACTTTTTAAAAGTGTGAGTGTGTTAAGAAACAGTCATGAAAGTGTACTCTTTTTAAGTACACTTAAGTGGTCGTTTAATGTTATATATTTTTGCACAGTTTTTTATTTCAAATATACTTTATATGTATAAATATAAATATATTTAAACTATACTTACAAATATTTACTTAAAAATACTTTAAAGTATTTAAAGTACACTATAAGTGCACACTGAAAATAATTAAGCTCACTTAACATCGTACGTTACTGGAAAGATGCAGCATCACTCCTCCACTGTGTTCCAGACAGCTCAGTCGGCTCTTTTACACTGTGCATCTGGATATACACCACTTATAACATAGCATTTAATCATCGTTTGATGAATCACTACCAGCATGATCGCTAGAAAATATACACAAACATCTCTTTGAAAGAAAATTCTGTTTACCGCCTGTTTTCTACAAAACCGACTTAATTGAAATATGCCTGCCGCAGCCCTAAATCAGCACAGATAGTGTCGGGTTAGACTGGACTACGAGTGGTTGGTAAATAAAAAGCAGGTTTTTGAATGGAAATACAGCACACTAAAGTCTGGAAATGCATGAACTGATAAAATGTATAAAATGCAACTCTACACTATTAAAAGTAAAGGTTTCAAAATATTTTTTTTGTCTGAAGTGATGCCATAGAAGACCCATTTTGGGTTCTCCAAAGAACCTTTCAGAGAACAGTACTTAAAATGACCTTTTTTTCTTAGTGTAAAGAACAAATCTAAAGAACTTTTTTTCCACTATAAAGATCCTTTTGTAGAATGGAAAGGTTCCATTGATGTTAAAGGTTCTTCATGGAACCATCACGCCAATATGGAACCTTTATTTTTAAATCAGAGCTGGATGCAATGTGAACAAATACAGAGTCAAACCCAGAGAAGTTCTTACCAAGCCATGTGTTCATCTTCTCTGAACTGCAGTGCTGCAGCAGAGGCTCGATCAGCTGATCCACGTCTCCTTTAGGAGCTTCTTTAGTGAACTTCTGCTCAGATGGAAAGAGAAACAGAACAGCAGCTCATTCAACATTTTGCTTATATGCACCTTGAGGCCAAACATAATAAATCCAACTGTGCCTTATTCAAAAAAACACAAAAACTGAGCGCTGCCATACCTCCACTGTGATGTGCAGGGGATCCACAATCTGCCAAATCATAAGGGACAGGATGTCGATAACCAGCAGGGCTCCAACGGTGGCATAGAGCTTCCAGGGCTCCAGGTGCTGCTGGGATATAAAAAGACCAGTGAATCAACTTTCTATCCAGGACAGTGAAAGACACAGCTTGCGCCATGATTCATGACATCATATAGAGCGTAAGTGCAGAGAGCTTGAAGGGGAAACAATGACCCATTATCAGGATGCCAATTCAATCCGCCACACGGGGCTGCGCTTTATGGTTTAAGTAAGGAAAGTGTCTTTAATGGATTTCGGCTGAGACCATAACACTACAACAAAATCAATAGTCGTTCTTTTTTTGTAGCGGGGATGGCGTTTGTGAGCAATTAAACATAAAAAGCATTTATTTAAAGAGCAACATAAAAAGCATTTATGTTCTCGGTGACTCGTTTTGTTTATCGTCACTTTTGAGAGCTCATAAACCTCAAGCACACCTTCACAACGGCGAGGATGAAAGAACTCACGCATAGCCAGACAACTGACTCGAGAAATTTTCTGGGTTCAAAACAAGTTATGCTCTATATATGGCCTGCTATGATAACCAGAGAACTTTGACTCATGCCTCTGTTTGAGAAAATTAACAGGAATGTACTAGAAATGGACATTTAGGGGGTTTACAAGCAAAAATGTAAAGCTTGCATTTTTGTTCAAGTGCTTATATTAAGCTCTAAAGGTGCTTCAATCAACCTTTCAGTGGTGGAACAATTTTTCTAGGTGGATGAGCTTCTGGTTTTGCATTACTGTAATTTGTGGATGTGTTTTTCTCTAGGTAAACAGACCCTATCTGGTGTTTATACTACATGAATCTTACAGGCTTTACTGCTTGGACAGTTTTAGTTATGAGCAACATAATCATAACAGAAATTGAAATATTCAGAATAATTTTGCACAGACAAGATTAGCAATAATTACATTAGTCTGTTAACACATCTACTATACTCAAAGGTTTGAGGGCTGATTTGCTGTCAAAAACATTTTATATTATCAAAATGGTTGAAAATGGTTGTGCTGCTTAATATTTTTCTGGAATCCGTCATTCTTTTTTCCCAACGCTCTCAGAAAAAAGGTACAAAATCTGTCACTTTGGCAGTACCTTTTACACTTTTGTAGCTTGTAGGTACCAATATTTACACTTTAGGTACTAATATGTACCTTTAAAGTACCAA
Source organism: Barbus barbus (assembly GCF_936440315.1). Taxonomy (NCBI): domain Eukaryota; kingdom Metazoa; phylum Chordata; class Actinopteri; order Cypriniformes; family Cyprinidae; genus Barbus; species Barbus barbus. Next base: position 8,247,807 of record NC_136755.1, read on the forward strand.
TATGTACCATTTAGGTACAAAGGTGTCCCTTTTGAAAAGGTACCGCCCCATGACAGCTTTTGTACCTTTATTTCTGAAAGTGAAGACTCTTTGATTCTTTGCTAGAAAGCTCAAAATACCACCGTTTCACATAAAAATATTTTGTAACAATGTAGAGTAAATGTTTTAACTGTAATTTTTATCAATTTAATGTGTTAATGCTAAATAAAAGTATTAATTTCTTTAAAAAAAAGAAAAAAAAAAGATTGGTCTCGTGGCTCTACTTTCACAATAGACAGTTTCCCCATAGGCTTTCATCTTAAGTACGTCTTTACAAACTGAGAGACAAGTCTTAAGTTATTTTCTGTTCTGTTTTTTGGAATTTCATGAGATATTATTTGAGGTATTTAACTTGTTTTGAATGTGTATTATAAAATCCCCATCACGAGTTCCTCTGTACTTAAAATAGAAAGTTTGTCCCAAATATTTCTATCTGTCTTATGGTCTATAATAAATTCTGAAACTATTCTTTATTCCAAAATTGCCCTTGTGTATCCCTGACAATGACTTTTCTTTTTAACATAAAAAAATCTCAATAGTGACGCTCCAGTCAAAAGAAGCATATTTGAAAATGACTAAGCTGTTAATTTGTTGCCCCACTGCACATCACAGATCATTTCTCTATCTCTGAATTCTTTCTGTGTGTAGAGGAAGATAGAACGAGAGAGAAAGAGAAAGAGAAAGAGAAAGAAAGAGAGAGAGAGAGAGCGAGAGCTCTCCACAGGGACTCATGACAAGCTCCTCTCCACCACAAGACGGACGTACATGAATGCTCAATAATAGGCATTATGTACTTATCCTGAGAATACCTTTATCCTCTGTCTTTTCCTTATTTTAGTTATTATGGCTGCTGTGCATTTGTGTGATTGGTGATGTGAGGGCTGCACTTCAAAACATAACTTTCTTAATATTTTTGTTTAGTCTTTCCGTAAAATATTGAAACATTTAATTGAGAAAACAAATTAAGATGACAACACTTTTTGTTAAGCATAATCCATCACAATTTAGTGAAGTATATGTACAGAATCATAAAAAATGTAAGAAAAATAACCTTTTAAGATACTCTACATTAGTTAACATGAACTAACAATGATTGTATTTACTAGCGTTACCCATGATTAATGAATGCTGCAAAAATATCTTGCTCATTGTTAACTGGTGTTAACTAATACATCAACAAATGGGACCGTATTGTAAAGTGTTACAAAAAAGCCAAACATAACGAATGTAAACTATCTTTTGCAGTGTGTTTGTGGTGATGGAGTGACTGCTGGTTCATGGGGCTGTATGGAGGGCTCATCGAGCTGTGCTGTATGATAAATGTGCTGTTTAAGGATGCTCAAGGACAACGGGGGACCCATCTCTATGAGATCAGACAGAGAGACAGTGGCTAGGCCAGAGAGGCAGTGGAAGTGAGATGGAGATCTAACGATGATAACATAGAGAGGAACGAGATATATACTTTATAAAGAACAATAATTCCACTATGATATATTGATCAGTCCAGCAGCATACTGAAAGTCCTTGACACGACAAGTGAAGAGTAAATACAGATAGTTTGTCTTGAAACACTTCAAATTAACCTCACAGTCTTATTTTAGTACCTCTTAGATATTATTATATGTTTTTAGTAATAATTTTAATTATTTTTTTCAGTGTTTAATTTTAGTTTTGGAAATCAACTAAGATTTTAGTTGTGTTAGGAATAATAACACTGGTTCTCTACTCACCTTTCTCTTGTCTTTCTTCTCATCCTTCTTTGTGAACACCGTGTGAACCCACCAGATCTTCGTGAACATACTTCCATAAGCCAAACTGAAGCCAAGTCCAAGCAGCCACAAACGGAACTAGAAAAACAATTTAAAAAATGCCAATATTTCAGTGTTTAACTTTAAAAGACTTCAAATTACAACTACTAAAATATAATAAGGATGCGCCAATATTAAAATTATTGCCAGTATCGATCAGCTTATAATTATTCTAATGTTATGGGAGATAAACAATCAATGGCCAATATTCAAATCCTAAAATTCGAATTTTATTGTATTCCGTTTTGTTGCATCACAACATTCTAATGTACAACATGAAAAATTAAATGTTATTAAATTAGTTTTAGTTGTTTTAAAAATTAAGTTTAAGTGAGTGCTATATGTCACCAAAGGTGAATTAAATGTAAAAATAGGAGAAAAGTTTAATAAAACTAAAACTTTATTAAAATTAAGCTGCAAAAACAGCTCGTTCTGATCTTCGGGCTTTGCTAAGATGCTGTTACTGAAGAAAGGGATGGTGCAAACTAAACTGAACCTGACGGCAAGTCTGTGACCTATGAGTAAGTGTAAGCGAAGAGATGTCTGAAAGCAAGGCAGCGAAACAAGTCTTAAGGGTCTGAGAGAGGGTGAAAAATGGTTATGAAAAACTAAATAATTCATATTTTTTTGATGCAAGAAACCTTGACTAAATGAAGAAAAATACTCACAGATACGTCTACTTAAAGCCCTTCTGAACAAGAGTGTTCAGGGAGGTTTTACAAACTCAATTACTAGTACTATAAATAACATCAATATAAATGACAAAACGACGTTACCCAGAATGCCTGAGCGCTTACCTGACAGACCACAGGAAACTGAGAGTTGCGTACATGCAGTCCGTCAATTCCCAGAGGAAAAACGGCAGCCAGAGCCATCATACAGCCCACTGCTGTCATGTTATTCAGGTACGGCTGGGAGTTTTGAATGTACCTTTACAAATAGACATACATACTGCTGAATTTGCAAAAAGAAAACAGGTTCATACATTGAACAGATGCTAATGTAGTGCCTGCCATATACTGTGGCCAAAAATATTGGCGCCCTTGGTAAATATGATCAAAGAAGGCTGTGAAAATGAATCTGCATTGTTAATCCTTTTGATATTTTATCAAAGAAATTCACAAAAATCTAACCTTTCATTGGATAATAACAATTTAAAATGGGGGGAAATATCATTATGAAATAAATGTTTTTCTCAAATACACGTTGGACACAATTATTGGCACCCCTGGAAATTCTTATGAGTAAAATATCTCTGAAGTATATTCCCATTCATATTCACAATTTTGAGCACTCTAGGGTGATTATGAACATGAAATTATCCAGGCATGGCTTCCTGTTTCACAGAAATATAAATAGGAGGGAAAACTAAGCCCAAATTCCCTTAATCATCCATCACAATAAGAAAAACCAAAGAATATATTTCTGATGTGCAGCAAAAGATAATTGAGCTTCAAAAATTAGTGAAGTGGCTTTAAGAAAAGAGCTAGAGCAGTGAAAATTCTCGAGTGGCTAAAGACTCTCCAAGGACCACAGCTGGAGAATTGCAGAAAATAGTTGAGTCTCGGGGTCAGAAAACCTTAAAAAAAAAATAGTCAAACAGCACCTACATGTTGTCTGGGAGGGTTTCAAGAAAAATTCTCCTAGCTCATCCAAAAACAAACTCCAGCATATTCAGTTATCAGACACGACTGGAACTTCAAATGGGACTGGCTTCTATGGTCAGATGAAGTAAAAAAAATAGCTTTTTAGCAGCAAACACTCAAGATGGGTTTGGTGAACACAGGGATAAAAAGTACCCCATGTGTACAATGAAATATACTGCTGTATTTTTGATGTTGTGGGCCTATATTTCTGCTGGAGACACATGGCATCTTGTTTAGACACATGGCATCATGGATTCTATCAAATACCAACAGATAAAAAATCAATAAGTGACTGATTCTGTTAGAAATCTTGTAATGGGCCATGTTTGGATCTTCCAACCGTACAATAATCCAAACACAAACCTCAAAAACAACACAAAAATGGGTCACTGAGCACAAAACCAAGCTTCTGCTATGGCCATGAACCCTGTAGAAAATGAGTGAGGTGAACTGAAGACAAGAAGCACCATCATGGAGCTGTGAATCTGAAGGATCTGGAGAGATTCTGGATGAAGGAATGGTCTCTGATCTCTTGTCAAGTGTCTCTAACCTCATCAGGCATTATAGGAGAAAACTTATAGCTGTTAAACTGGCAACTGGAGGTTTCAAAACGTATTGAATAAAAGGGTGCCGTTAATTGTGGCCAATGTGTATTAGAGAAAAACATTTATTTCATAATGATATTTTCCCCCATTTTAAATTCTTATTATCCAATGAAAGGTTAGATTTTTGTGATTTTTTTTAATAAAAGATCAAAAGGATTAACAATGCAGATTAATTTTCACAGCCTTCTTTGATCATATTTACCAAGGGTGTCAATGATTTTTGGCCATGACTGTATAGCTTCGAATGATTACCACATGCATATTTGATATAATATGGTGTTTGGTCATTTTTGTTAGCATAGTGAACTCTGATTCAGCTCATTTAGTTAATCTCTCACAGTGGAATAGGACTTACACTCCTCTGTCTTTTTATCCCACAAAGATTCATAGACGTGCTCACACATTTACTCACATGCATGATAAGATTTGTAAGTGTTCAGGGTATTAGCTTAAGCTGTCTGCTGAGAAAATCTTGTTGAAAGTCTAAGTGTCTCTAAGATAAAAAGACTGACACACCAAACATTAGTCTGAATGTGTCGGTGGAGTTTGAATATGTGTGAAATGTTTTCGCTATTCGTAAAGCATTAGCCGGTTTGAAACCTGTGTGCGCACACAGAATGCTTAAATATGTGAATGTGACCCTTGGAAGCACCAGCTAATTGTATTCATGTATCACTCTGTCCTCTGCACTGAACTCACACGCGAGTATGCAATATAAATGAACACACGCCCGCAGGTTGAAGCATATATTCCCATCCACAACTAAACATACCTGACGTTGCTGTTGTAGATGTTAAAGGTGAGGCAAACGATGCCCATTAAAATGCCCAAGCCAGCGAAAACAGACACCGAGACGAAGAGTTTTTGTGACAGATATCTGAACTTCTGAATCACCACCGTCTGGTCAGCAGGTGGACCAGAGCCTGGAGAAAGAAATGAGGATTTTTAGTATTAGATTATTTTATACAGTATTACATTGAAATAATAGGGCAATACTTTCATTAATAACATTAAAAACATTATTAGAGGTTCTAGCTATTTAGTCTTTAAAATTAAGCGCTTTTGGAAGAAATTATTAGGGAAAGAGGGAGGGGGAAGGGGACTAAAGCCTGGATATAAAATAAAATTATAAAATATAATTTTATATTTTATAGATATAAAGATATAAAATAAAATTGTTAAAAACTATTAAAAATAACAATAACACATAACAACATTACAAAAAACCAAACTACATTGTAAACTGAAAATATAAAAAAGCTTATTTCAAATAATAAATACTAAAAAAGCATGTATAGGAACTGCTAAGATCAGTGTTGTTATGGTTAACTAAAATGAAAACAATTTTAAATAATTTTTATTAATTTAAATAAAGCTAAAATAAAATATAAAAATAACATGAAAAAGCAAAAGAAAAAAAATTATGAAATGTTGCCTAAGCCACTAACCAAAATAAAATAATTTTAAGTTGAAGTAAAATTACTACAGCTAAAAATGATATAGAAATAATAAATTAAAATAAATTAAAGCTAAAGTGAATATTAATAATTATCGGGGTTCAAGTACTTTAAGGCATTTAAACAAATAAGAAAAAATACATTACATATTATTTAGCAAGCCTCTAACCACCTAAATCAATTATTTAAAAAAGCATTTTTGGAAAATCCACGTAACATCATACAAATATAATTTTTTTTTATGTTTATGACTGTTATAGCACCACCTATGGTCCGATCTCCATAAAACTTTTGTAGAATATCAGAGACTGATTCAGACAAATTTTACATGCATCAGAACATTGAAACCTGAGGAGCTGGAATTCAGAGAGGCCCCAAGGAAACAGGACAATGTCATAAATTAGTCTGAAGCAAGCAAACTAACCAACTTTTTCACAGAACAGCTTACAACCTTGAGACAAAAGAACACTTATTGATAATTCCAATTCAGGAAGGAGACTGTCAAATTTGTTGCAAATAATCAAGACTGATGGTCAAAGAGATGGCCATCACGTGTTCCACGATTGAATTCACAAGCTTCCTTAGACTGACTTCTCCCCCACATAGAAGACAGACCAAACCAAAATTCCTCTGTCTAAAGAACATGCCTTCGTTCTCCATAGAACTACACAAAGACTTTCTTTTTCATATGCACATAAAATCATCCTAAAAGGACATTTCTATGCAGAACCCCATATTATGTTTGTAACCCACATATTAGACTATCACGTTTTAATCAAATATTATGTATTTTTAATCATTATCTTTTTAATCATTATTGAATAGCTGAAGGATTCAGATGCGTGTTTGGTATGTATGAGTTTGAAAAATCATGCTTTAAATGTTTCTTCCAATCAATTCTTTGTCAAATGTATCATATTCTGGTTATAGAAATCACATCCAAAATTATACTTTGCAAGAGTGTGTAAAATTCGGACCATGTGACTGATAACATGCTGATTTATGATGGAAGGAATCTAACTGGTCAAGACATCAGAGGGGATGTGTCCAGAAGCCGAGTTTAAAAACTCAGGACACCATCAAACTCTCTCTTAGTCACCCTTCGCTCTTCTTCTTAAAAAAATCCTCTTCTTCTTAAAAATGCTCTCTTGGTCCTTTCCCCATTCTCGTCTTCTTCTCTTTTGCCACCGCGTCTTGACGCTGCTCTTTGAGCGCGCTCTGGCCCACGTGCCAGCTGCTACAATAATGAGAAGAAAACGAACCTAGTCTTTACATCCTTTTATTCTTTTACTTTATCTTCTTTTCTGTTGTGAGTTTCGTGTACTCGGTTAAGTTTTGCCGCCACGCCTCGTCTCCGAGTTCGAATGGAGTCTGTGACCGCCTCAAAACTTCTACCAGCCACAACTCCATTGGCTTCCCAAGACGTCACTTCACGACTACTGAACTCTCAAATAATCAGACACTTCCGGGAACCCCCTTTCTGCGACGACGACGACACAAAGGAAACCCCTTAACACAGGCATAGCAAGCAAGTAACACCTCCAAGTTCTAACTGAATCAGGTGCAGTTAATATAAATTTTAGCCTCATTGAGAAACTCAAAGCGAGGGTTAAATAAATGATTGATGGTTGTTAAGGTCTATGCAATTGAACATATTGCTATAAACTTGGGATTTCACATTTCCATTCTCTTAAACTCATCCTTTCCTTACTTTCTCTCTTTCTGCAACGTGTGAATGTGTGAATGCTTGTATATTCATGTGTTAGATTAGTTTACATGTCTTAGGTTTATATAAATAAAATCTTATTTATATTGAAAAGAGAAGTATCATGTGTTTTGTGCTCACAAGTTAATGTCTTAAACTGCCGATCTTGTTACTGTGCTATTAAATAGTGTTTTCACCATATTTTAGATTTTAATATCCAGTGCAGAGTTTGTTATACGGCTCGTTCAGTGAATCGTCGTAACAGTGAGTCTGTTCAAATTCCTTATAAAATCATAAATGATTCACTTTGAGCTAAATTAAACTATTTCTTTAAATTACATATTAATATTACGTTTTTTATTATGTTACACTTTGCATGCTTGTTGAAAATCATCGGTCGCATGTGCTCACCAAGTTTCCTGAAGTTTTGAGTTTTTGTTTAGGATTTTTAGGCTTTTGGGTATATTTAGACACTCCCCCTTTTAGAAACGACCCCGTTATAGCTACCCAAAAGGTAAAGTTCAACATTTTTTGCATAATTATTAACCTAGAGAGTCCAGAGAATTGTGCTGCAGTGCTTATACTGAGGTTGAGTGACAAACCTAGGACTATTTTTAACTTAGTCCGATACTTAGTAGCGGTATCGGCTCCGATACTGACATTTTCTGCCGGATCGGGTATCGGTCAGACGAGATGATGAAACAACAATACAAAGAGCAATTTGTAACATTTTACCAGATTTAGCCCTAAAATATTCACTTTTATTTGTTCCACCACTAAATAATGTTATTTCGCTAAATGTTTAGATTTGATAAAATTGTGCACTCATGATTTTTCTAGAATAACTTTTGCTGCTAAATTATCCACTAACCTAATTTTTAATAGGGTAATAGTTTATTTTAAGGTGTCCTTGTTACACATGTTACATGTACTTACTATTATAATAACAATAAATTATGCATAACTACATGCAAGTAACCTTAAACCAAACCCTAATCCTAACCATATAGTAAGTACATGTAGTTAATTAGTATTACTCAGTACTTGATGTATAAGTACACTGTAACAAGGACACCTTAAAATAAAGTGTAAACTATAATAGTATTTTTGCAATAGATTATGATTATATATTTTTCCATTTGTTATTTTTCATTCACAAAAGAGTGTTGATCAGGTCAACACAGAAGTACAGAAATTCTACACTGATTTAAAAAAAAAAAAAAAACTGCGCTGGTATCAGATCGGATCTGAAAAAATGGTAACGTTGCATCCCTACTGCGCACCTTATGAACATTTTGGCGCGTCCCATTGTGACTGAGTTTAAAGTTCAACTTTTTTCGAAAATTATTGATATTCACTCTCCAAAGAATATTTTGGCACTGGTTTGGTTTCGATTGGGTGAAACACCTAGGACTAGTTTGCAAATGTAAGGTTTTTCAAAAAATCCAAAATACTCGAAAATTTTGCCCGGGTGACGATCAAATCTGAAGCATACTGTACATTTTGCACATAAAGTACACAAACAATTCTTTAGTAAAAACACAAGTAGTACAGTAAAAACACAAACAATAGTATATAAAAAATACTTTAAAAATGGTTAAACTTACATAGCATGTTTACTTTTTTTTTTATTTTACTTATTTATGCAATAATCATGTATGAAACAATTGAACAAAAGAAAGAAAAGGAGAGCAGCACTGAACCTCTGTTTTCAGAGCCATAAATGAGTCACTTTATCTCCTTCTCTGCCTCTCTTTCTCTCTCTAGTTAAACTAGCTGCATTTCAGAGTCTGCAGAGAGAGCGATAGCTATCGAATTTCACCTCACTGCCATTTGACTAAAGCTTCTCCCCCCTGGTCTCTGTGAAGCGATACCATCGCAGACTGTTTCACTGCCTCCAGATGGGTAATCGGCTGGCCATTTGGCAACAACAAAGGACAACAGGGTGCATTGTGGTCAGCTTCCTTCAATGGGAAAGCACCACACAAGACGTGCACTGGTGTCACATTCTTTTGCAAGTGACAAATAGGCTGGGGACTACACGGCTTGTTACATCTATCTCTAGAGCTGATCGTTTTATAAAGCCCAGCTCCAGGACTCTTGCCCATGCGGTCCCACCGGAACCTCTCACCAGAGCATCTGATAAGCGCAGCGTGGATCTCGCTGATATTGATTTAAGGAGAGTGGGAGATCCAACCGAACGCGACCGCTCAGGGCACAAGACGGCCAACAGATGGATCCTGGGATGCTGGGAAACAGCGTGGAGCTGCGCTGATGCTGGAATAATCTTAACAGACAGACCCAGGATGTCATATGGCACAACACATGAGTTTAAGTGGTTTGTGGAAATAGAAAGTGGTTGCTATGGTGTTTCAGGTCAGAATGTTAACGTTGCAGTGTTGCTATGGTGTTAAAATTAACTCGCAATCCATGTGGAGCTGCAATCCTTGAGGAACTGAGTGAACGCATTTACTAGGATAACACAATTCATAGACATTAGCAGTCGGTCGGGTGTCGATTATACATAAAATGGGGTTGGAAACCCATTTACTTCCATAAAGTGAAATATTTCTGAGTGAAATTTGATTTGGATCTAATTTGGAATTGATTCGATTGTAAAACATAGCCAGGGATGGTGATGTCAACCAAAAAGTGAAGTCATTTCAGAGACTGTGCACTATTATTATGATGAAAATTTGTTTACATGCACTGATAAGACAAGTAATGTGCATTAAAGGGAAGTCGTGGCCTAATGGTTAGAGAGTCGGACTCGTAATCCAAAGGTTGGGAGTTCAAGTCTCGGGTCCGGCAGGAATTGTAGGTGGGGGGAGTGAATGTACAGCGCTTTCTACACCCTCAATACCACGACTGAGGTGCCCTTGAGCAAGGCACCGAACCCCCAACTGCTCCTTGGGCGCCGCAGCATAAATGGCTGCCCACTGCTCCGGGTGTGTGTGTGTGTGTTCACTGCTGTGTGTGTGCACTTTGGATGGGTTAAATGCAGAACACGAATGGGTCACCATACTTGGCCGTTTGTCACTTCACTTTATTTCACTGTATGTCACTTCACTTCACCTAAAGATGAAAATTCTGTCATTAATTACTCATTTAATGAAATCTGAGAGCTTTCTGACCCTGCATAAACAGCAACGTATACCACGTTCAAGGCACAGAAAGGTAGTGAGGACATTGTTAAAATAGTCCATGTGACATCAGTGGTTCAACTTTAATTTTATGAAGCTACGAGAATACTTGTTGTATAATACTCTCAGATTTCATCAAAGATATCTTAATTTGTGTTCTGAAGATGAACGAAGGTCTTACAGGTTTGGAACGACATGAGGGTGTGTAATTAATGACAGAATTTTCATTTTTAGGCATAGTTCACCCAAAAATGAAAATTCTGTCATCATTTACTCATCCTCAAGTTGTTCCCAACCTGTATGAGTTTCTTTCTTCTGTTGAATATATAAAAGAAGGATATTCTGAAGAATATGGGCCACTAAACAGTTGACGGTAGCTATTGATTCCATTGTATTTTTTCCCCTACTATCTCTTTGCTACTACGGCTAACTTTAACTGTTTGGTGACCATCATTCTTTAAAATATGTGTTCTTCCTTTGTTCAAAAGAAGAAAGAAACTCATACAGGTTTGGAACAACAACAACTGGAACAACTATCCCTTTAACAAAGTAAATACAGTAAAATATTGATTTCAAGGTGTCTCTAATGCAATTCAGGTCCACAATGAACGTGGTTGTAAATGTGTGTGCATCCATCGGGCCAAAGAGCTCCTGCTGTTTAATACCTCTCCCTGTCCTTGATGGTGGAATCGGGACAGTGTGTTGCCATGACGACCAAGACCCAGCGATGAGAGAACAAGGCGCAGATGCAGTGGTTGTCAGGGCGACCGGGGAGAGCGAGAGAGAAAGAGCGAGGCCAGTGAAGTGGATGGTACCAGCGAGAAACAATTGAACATAAAGATTCAAACAAAAACGTTCCCACTCAGCTGGGAGATGAAGGGACGTAACCTTCACTTTGCAGTGGGTATGAAGGAGAGGGAGAATATCCTAACGAGCGATGACTGGTCAACATGTGCCATCCAATCTGGAGCAAAGTCACCCTCTCCTTCAAGAGGCCTTTATTTCAGCACTGATTATTTTTAGCTTTACACGCTGCCGTCTTTCTGGAATACGCCATCCGGGAGCGTCAGTGACCATTGCGGCAAGGTGAAAAGTTGGGTGGTGATGGGCAGCACTTGCGCCTTAAGAGTCATCTGTCTAACATCTTCTATTTCTGATGATCTCGGATTCCTGTTCACCTCGTCACGATCAAACAGCGACCTTTCGCCTCACCAGCAGACTCGCTGCAATCCGCAGTCTGGCACAGTCAAGGGTTGCTGTTAAAGCGATGACCTCCAAAGAGATCTATGATCGACAACTAATGCAAAAGTTAAAGGTGCCAGACTCTGCAAGCCACCTGGGGTATACAACAATGCTGTGGGCACTATTCCCAGTTGCAAGCTGGGTAAATAAATGAAAAACAGGTTCCCCTGGAACGGATGGTGAAAAACGCAATTAGCGCATTTCGCAATGCCTATGTGCTACAGTTGCCATGGAGCTCGCTGCTTCTCTGAGTTTTTAATAAGCTAATAAACAAGTTCAAAACAGCATAAGTCCATCGAGAGCACATCTAGGGAAATGTCTAGGCATAGAAATGGTCACATAATGACAACGGTGATGTGGCGTCGCACCGCCAATATTATAAACCAACAAACCCAAGCTGCTATCACAAAGCTCAAGGATGTTATTCAAAACCGCAAGCTCTGTTCGGAGCCTGTGAGGGTTTAAATAACAGGCAATGACAATCAGCTGAGGCACGTCGTGATGTCTGTGCTGATTGGACGATTTGTGCTCGTCCAGTCAAGGTTAGCACGTGCTGGGAGGCAGCTGGGGCACAGCCCGGGCTGATTCTGATTTGTGTTGTTTTCAGCTGTCAGTTGGCATCTTCTCAGTGCACCATCAGCAACACTGAGTGTAAGCTGGTCATCAAATACAATTAAAAAGATTAAATGAAACCATCACTCATTGTATATTGCACGCAATTTTTATCAGTGCGCTTGCTCAATTTATGATTGGAATTAACTCCTGGCGGTTTTCTAATGGCATTCATTTGTCTTTTTTTGTTGAGCCGTGCAGAGCTCCCGCAGCGCGGCTACCCTCACGGACAGAATGCTAAACAGAATTTGACTGACTGATTGATTAACGCCCCGTAGCAGCCTGTCGTCCGCGGTTCTCTTCGTTTTGGGGGCGGGGCTTAGAACGTGCGGCTGTGACACTGGGAGAGATGCAGATGAGTGGCGAGAGCAATAATGTGAGTGATTGTTTGAGAGGAGGTTTAAAAGTGCTTGAGACAGTGATAAACAAGAGCATATATGGGAGATGAGAGAGACGAATGTGTCCTCACCTATCCACCTGTCATTCCCATACCAAGAGAGATTGCCTTTAGTCATATCGTAGTATCCAATCTTCTTGTAACTTCCTCCTGCCGAGAGAAAGGGAGAGAAGTGCGATTCAGAAATATCAACATCAAATGGCATTCGCAAAACATTTTTCCTCTATAATGTGACATGTTTTTGTACGGAGCCCCTTAGAGCTCATGGTGGTGGAAAGATTTCGGGGTGGGTGAAAAAAATCCGGGGTGGGAGGAAAAAATATTTTTCACATCTTTTGCGTTCCCTCGCAAAACTTTTGCGTTCTCTAGTTTTGCGAGGGAACGCAAAAGTTTTGCGAGAAAACGCAAAAGATTTGAAAAATATTTTTTCCTCCCACCCCGAAATCTTTCCACCACCATGAGCTCTAAGGGGCTCCGTATTTTTGAGACAGGATATTTAAGGAGGGAAAAAATGTTACTGACTTATCCACTGGGAATTCAGCTTTATGCAAATTAGCAGAGATGCAAAGTGGTGACTACCAGTGGGAGTGCAGGGTGACCCCGTTAACACGCACTTAAGAAAAAGCTTTATTTCGGCATTCCGAAACATCACGCAAACATGAACATTTTCCTTGCGTTGCCTAGTTCACCCTAAAATGAACATTTTCTCATCATTCAAAACCTGTAAGACTTTAATAACATTAATATTCAGAACACAAATAAAGAGATTTTTAATATTGTGTCAATAATTGATAGTCCATCCAACCAAAACATTAAAATTGCAAACAAAATCCATATGAATTAAGTGTTCTGAAGAGACGCAATCACTTTATATTGGGGTTTGTTCTCAAGCGTCAACCAAGCACATCTGTACAGGGATATGGTAATGGAAAAAAAAATTAGATGGGAGGAAAAAATTGATTTGAGTGTGTTTATGTTCCTTGAAATGTAGTGTGTTCCCCGAAAAGCTTTAAGTTCTCTCGCAAAAGCTCTGAAATACAGTTTTCTGGAGGGAAGGTAATACTCTACATTTGAGCTTCTCTTTACCCTATTTGATGTGCTCTATGTTTGAATGTTTATATGTAAATAAAAACCTAAACTCAATCTGTTCATCATATAAAGCAATCGTGTCTATATAGAAGACTTGGATTAAACCACATAATTGATATGAATTACTGTTATGACCTCTTTATGAGCATTTAGAAGCTTGACAATTTTAGTTGCATGGACTTTCAATGACTGGATAAGAATGATAATATAATAATAATAATATCTTAATTTGTGTTTTGAAGATGAATGAAAGTCTTATGGGTTTGGAATGACATGAGGATGATTAAATGAAAACTGAAAAGTCATCATGACCATGCTATCAATGAAAAGAGGGCTTCCCTGTTCCAGGCCCGGAGCCAGAAGGACATCCCCGTGCCCCCCCTCCGGATCGAGGCGGACGGCAACACTATAGTTTAGCGTGTATAATAGTCTAACTCATAGTGTAAAATTGTCTAACTGATTGCTTTTAGATGGAAAAGCTACCCATAACTCCTAGTCTAGGATTTGTTTTCTTCGTAATAATAGCATAACGAAATAGATTTGGCAAACAATCCAGTGTATCTTCTGCTTTGGAAAGCATCAAATGATTTTACAATGCATTTTCGCAGAGGGGAACAGAGTAGCCAATCAAGACATGTTTGTTGATTCAGACTACACTGGTTGTGCTGAATGTTTGTTGTTGCATGCAACTCAATAGAAAGCTGTTAATTCATTGTCTTTATTTATTGCTTCTCTTTTATTATTTTTATAAATTGAAAATTCAACAAACGTTATAAAAATCATAAATTTTTTGGTTAAAAAATCTGAAAAAGAATCAGTTGTTGATTCCCAATTCCACCCACTTCTGAAGAGGCTGTGGGTCAAGATCTGTAGATCTATAGTCAAGATCACTGACTATTATTGCTGTAACTTTTTCTAACATTGAAAGTAATGAGCATTAAATCAGCAAGGTTTTATAAAAGCTAGGTTGCCAGTAGCCTAAAGTAATGACTAAATTCTTTGGCTGTTGGTTAACATTAACTAGTCTGCGCTGCTTAGGTGAACTAAGAAAATCATTCTGAAGTGGAAAAGATTATATATTTTAAATCATTTACAAAAATACCAGGAATATGTTTTACAAAAGTAAACGGTAAATTTTGATTTCATATTGACTTTCATAGATGCAGGGAAGTGGAAAACAGGTAAAAGGAGAGTTTTAAGGGAGGAACAAAGGAAAGAGAAATGTCTTCACATTGCTGTAAATCAATACAGTGAGGCTGGATCAGATTTAGGGCAGCCTTTAGAGACCAAACAGCATTTGGATTAGACAAACAGACTGAAAACAGATCTATCATCAATCCTTATTTTCCAGCAGACGTATCAACAGAGCTTTTGATGAGAATGCACAATAGGGTCACTCTCCCTTAAAATCAGCTTTATAGAGAGCGCTGTAATTGCGTACCACCGTATCAGCAGTGCTCGAGCGAGGACCACAAGACAGAGGAATTTATCTTCTGTTACGTTCTCTCCCTCCTGCTCCAATTCTGTTTTCTTTCATGCACGCCCTCCCTCTCTTTCTCAAACACACACACTGGCGGGCATCAGAGATCTGTGCAGGGCTCTGAGGGCCTCCACCCCCAAAGACAACGAGAAATTAGCTTAAGTGAGAACCATTATAATTATCAGGTGATCATTAAGCATAATTACTCCAGTCAGCTTGGGCTTCCTCCTGGGAGACTTGAAAAAGAGGCAAAAGAGATAAAGGCTCCGGAAGCGCTGTATGATCCAGGCATGAGAAGAAACACCTAAAAGACTGTAATTTCCACCATTTAGATCAGGGGTCGGCAACCTACGGCACACGTGCCAACAGTGGCACGCAGAGGGATAATCGCTGGCACGCGAGCAATAGGGAAAACTGCATACTGGTGTACATTTTTACGCAATAACTTCTCATAGTCCTACAGCCTGTTAGGAGCTATAAATACTATTAAAGTGTGAGAATTAACTTGCACTAGTCCACAGATGTGCGCGCGACCGCTGCACATACATGTTCTGATTCTATTCGATTCCGATTCGCAAGCTCTCCATTTGATTTGATTCTCAATTTTTTGATTACATTCAGTGAATATAGTGTTAATACAAATGCTATTGATATTTCTAAAAAATTAACAGTAAACATCAGTTTAAAAATGGTGAATTAATAAAAAGAGATTAAGAACCACAGACCTGTATTTTAAACCTATATATTTTTTTCTACAGTTCTATTTTTTAAAACTATAAGAGGGCCCTAGAAAATGTTTTCTTAATTTTTCTGGTAATCAAATGACGGCATAAAACATTAATTGAATTTATCCTAATCAAATGAAAATTAAACCCTTTTATTTCTTGACAATCATTCAGCCGATCTCCGGGTCTGGCGGTAGCACTTTTAGCTTAGCATAGATCATTGAATCGGATTAGAGCATTAGCATCTCGCTCAAAAATATTTTTCCTATTTAAAACTTGACTCTTCTGTATTACATTGTGTACTAAGACTAACGGAAAATGAAAAGTTGCGATTTTCTAAGCCGATATGGCTAGGAACTATACTCTCATTCCGGCGTAATAATCAAGGAACTTTGCTGCCGTACCATGAATGCAATGATATTACGCAGCGCCTGAAAGTATTCCCCAGCTAGGTAACTAGTTATGACATAGCTGGGAACTACTTTCAGGCACTGCGTAATATGGTACACGATGTAACTACAGAAGAGTCAAGTTTTAAATAGGAAAAATATCAAAAGTCTTTGGTCATTTTTGAGCAAGATGCTAATGGTCTAATCTGATTCAATGATCTATGCTAAACTAAGCTAAAAGTGCTACCGCCAGACCCGGAGATCGGCTGAATGGATTCGAAAACAGTAAAACTCAACTGTTTAACTCTTGGGCAGTTGGAAAATGAGCCTATTTCCAAAAAAAAGTGGAGTTTTCCTTTAAGACTGCACAATAGTAATATATTTTTGTCACAGTTTCTTCATGTTAAACAAAACTTTTATTTTGACGGGTAACCGTGAAGAACTTGCAGCTGCTGTGAATTTGATATGACAGTAGTTTTCTCAAATTAAACAGTAAAATCCTAATAAAGTGACTCTCAGAGCAGCTGGAGATGATATTCATGTTTTCATATTGTCATATAGACCTTTTTCTGAACGTGGAAGTCTCGCCTGACTAGAACGGTGCTTTACATTTCCGGTTTCTAGTCACATTTAAATATTTTCTGAGCCAATAATATAACATGAAAACTATGAAAATGATGTAAAAAAAAATCATGTGGCACCATTGTTTCATCACTTTACAGTGTCGCAGTGACCGTCTTTTTGCAGTAAACCTGTCATAGTTTAATGAGTGGGAAGATGACATGAAGCGATGCGAGGTTAGCTGCATTGAAAACAGATGAGCGCACATACAGCTCCCGTTCGGGGCGAAGATCACGGAATTTTGTCCACAGAATGATAAGAGCAAACACTATTTTAACATATTTTATTATTTCACACTCAGTATTTAACTTAAACGCTGCAAGCCATGCATACAGCGCCAGACATGACAGATTTTCTGGTACGCAAAATAAGTACTTTAAAGGAATTTCTTAGCTTATTACTGTTACTGTGGCAGCCAACAACAGCACAGCTTAACCCTCCGCACATTTTTATATTTTATTGAAAAAGTTTCAATTCAGCCCATCTTTTTTTACCCCGTCTTAACGGATTTCTATGGAGACTGGAACATGAGAGCACCCAAACGGAAGTTAGAATCTGTCATGGCGCCGCTCATCGGGTTACTCAGGAAAAAAGTCTCTTGACTCCACAACACCGAAAACACAGCGAGCATCGTCCGCGCTTTAGTATGTGTGTAGTAAACAAAACAATACCTCGCGCCATCCGCCATTCATTTACTGCGGAAATCATGGTGTCAAATGCTTCCGCAGATTTGTAGTATTACTATAGCATTTCACCTGAGCATTGCAAATCACGCACATTGCTTTGTTCTTGGTTCTTGTCAACATATCTCTGCCATGATAAGCACTGAATAAATGACAATGTTTCCGTTGTAACATCGTGCAAGGTAGTGGGGAAGACTAATGATAAGATTCACGTTAATCTGATCTTGTGTTAAATGTTTGCTGAAATAAATATCAGAAAAGATTGATTCGCAGCTTTTGAGAATCAATATTGAATCGACATCATTTAAAAAAACGATAAATCAAAAATATTTTTTTGTCCAGTCCTACCAGCTACATTAGCATTATGCAGGTGACTTCCGCATGAGCAAGCTTTATTTTCATTTTGATGAAATATTTTAATTTGAGTTGACTTTTGCATGAACAAGCATCAATTACTATCACTAACACTGACTTTTGAACTTACTTTATGGTGGGCTTTAAAAAAAAAAATATTGGAACAGAGAATAAGTCAAGTCAAGTCACTATTATTTGTATAGCGCTTTTAACAATGCAAATTGTGTCAAAGCAGCTTTACATCAGCTTGATATAAAGCTGGGTGGCTTTATATCAGTTTTACAGTATTTAGACGGGGAAATATTTTGTCGAAATAGAGTCATTCTCCTCTGGCCAGACAAAATATGCAGTTTAAATCTAGGCTAAAGCAGAGTCAGAATAACCACCTAGCAACCACCTAGAAACAGCACAACAACACCCTGGGAACTTCCTACATTAACCTAGCACTCTGGAAGTAATTTTTGCATGGGCAAGCATCTCTCACAATTTTGGTGGACTCTTTCTACTTGGACTAGTATACAACAACACATCAATGCTCCAGCAAACACCTAGCAAAAACATAACACCCTGAACATTGTAAAGGGCAAACATTACATCAAAAGTCTTACATTATGGTGGTCCATGAAGAAACCACCTAGAAATCACACAAAACACCCTAGCAACTGCACAACAACACCTTAGCAGTCACACTTTTAATGACTACTACAACACTGGCAGAATGGCAGGGAGTTCTGGAGGGGCAACTATTCATATTTTCTTCAGAAAATGTTAAAAAATAGTTCTATTTTTTTGTGTGTCAAACAAAAAGGGATTGACGTAGGATCTGGGCACCGGTAGAGACACAAAGAAATGTGACAGATTGAACAGGGGAACACAGGCACACTGATCAAAAAGACAGCTTCTGAAACGACGCCAATACAAAGACTGAAAACAAACGACAGGAGAGAGAAAAGGATCCAATCTGTGTGCGACAGCTAAAGTTGCAGTCACAATGCACTCATCACTCGAGGAGGTTAATAAGCAAATGAAGGGAGAGATGCCCCTGTCACCATGTCTGGAAGTTCAAATGGAATACTTAAGTCTGGAAATAAGCCTGCATGGAATATGTGGCTTCCATTGGTATTCCAGATGCTGGTTGTATAAACGTTTCTTTCCAAAAGATGGTTTTGAAATTGACCCGTTATTCTTACGATGCTTACTCTGTTAGACTTTCAATCCCACAACACTGACATCTTCAAAGAAGCTCTAAACATCTGTGATGAGGCCTTGGATTCTTGTTAACCTTTGCCAGACTAGGCCAAAACTGCCATATTCATAAAGAGTTGTAGCAGTCTCAGAACCTTTCATTGAGCAATAATAGAGGTCACTGTGCTCCTGTTAACCTTTAATACCATCAATGTTTTACACTGGCATCAACATTTATACACTGACACAACTCTATCAGAGGTTTATGGAGAGATATTTGAACCTGATGCAGGTTTTGCTCCGTCACGCACTGTAAACTCTGGGATTTTATATAGACTTTATATGTACAAAGTACTGCCCAGTTTAATGCATGAGGGCACGTCCTAAGGAAACTGGTTTCATACAGGCACCATGATGTCATTTAATGCTTTTAGGGAAACACTTTAGAATAGGGAACACATATTCACTATTAACTAAGAGTTTTCTCTCAATAAATGAGGAGAGAATTCTCACAATTTTGACCTTCAACCTGTTGGTCTCTGTTAAAGACCACTATATGAAGAAAATCCTGGAATATTTTTCTTAAAAACCTTAATTTCTTTTCGACTGAAGAAAGAAAGATGTGAACATCTTGGATGACATGGTAGAGCCCTGCATTATGGCCCAGGCCTGACGGGCCCCGACTTTTTTACATCCCTACGGCTGGGCTTCAGGCCAATTTTCACATCATAGTTCAGATTTGTGCCAGGTCTCGGGCCTGTTTTAAGCTTCTCCTTATTTTTATATTTTAGACATCCATCAATTAGTGATGAAAAACAAATTGCCAAGCTGGTGGAAACAATGCGAGTTCGACGGTGTTTAGTGTCCTGTTAGCCATCTCCTCATTAGACGCACCTTTAGAGAGAAGTGCATCTTCACGGATTATGAATATTATGAAAGAGTTTTTTTTAGATTTGATTTATTTCATTAAGTAGTAATTTAATTATTCTACAGATATATTTATCATGTCTGTGAGGCTTGTATTCGCTGAGTTTCGGTTCATTTTTTGAAGCACTTCATTGCTTTCTTTATTTTATAAAAGCACAATGTTTTGTTGATATTGTGAGTGCACACAAATAAAAGTAGACCCTTTACAGTTCCGAATGATGTATTACTCTTACCTTTATGAGCAAAAAGTACGGCGTATTTTAAGTTGTTTCCATTGAACAAAAATTGTAATTGATTGCTCTGGTGCCTCCATGTGCTGCGCTTTAGCTTCCACTCTCCGCACAAACTACTGGATGCAGCGCACATTTATCTAGGTTTAACGTTTAAACATTGTTATATGCTTGAACTGTTTTAGTATATCTATAGATTTTATTTTAGGCAAGTCGTGATGATTTGAGAAGGCTAAATTGATCAAGCATAAGCTATGATCAGCCTGCGGGTCTGCGCTGGCCGTTACTTTAAGAAAGAAAAAACTTATTTAACGAACAAAAAATGCTCCAAACATTTTTCTAAATTAACTTAAAAAAAGTAAACAAAATATAATCACTTTGCCATTACATACAAAACTGAACTATTTTAATAGCTGAAACACGAGTTGTTTTGAGAGAAAGGGGGAAAAAAAGACGGGCTCTGGTCGGACTTGGGCCAGGGCTAGGGCCTAAATTTGAGGCCCATGCAGGGCTCTATGACATGGGGGGTGAGTAAATTACCAGGAAATTTTTAATCTGGAAATGAACTAATACTTTAATAGTTAGCAAGGTAGTTGCTAAGTTGAGGGATATTAAATATAGCCAAAGTGCTAGTAAAATGCATGCTAATAAGCAACTAGTTAATAGTGAGAACTGGTCCTTAACATAAAGTGTTACCACTTTTAGTGCTCATGTTTCGGTATAACAATCATATGTTCAAATGTATGAATTAATTTACTTCTTTTAACCTCACCATCAGACCTGCACACACAGGAATGCGATAAATCGCAACCTAAAAAATGCTGCCTACACGGAGGTAAGAAGTCAGCCAGGCACATCTGAATCAAATTTTTGCATAACATCCCATCTACTAAGATGCTTTCATCTAGTTGGCTTTTAAAGGCAGAATATATGTATTCCTTCTTTGATATCCCATATCTGTGCATGAGGCTTGGCGGTTGGTGGAAAGAATAAAAATGGCATCATAAGGCATCATAATTATTTATAAATTCCCAATGTTTCAACTTGACGCAATTTCAATTTAGAAACACACATTTGTTTGGATTAAATATTTTCTTGTGAAAGTGACATGACATACAGCCAAGCATGGTGACCCATACTCGGAATGTGCTCTGCATTTTAACCCATCCAACGTGCACACACACAGCAGTGAACACACACACACCGTGAACACACACCCGGAGCAGTGGGCAGCCATTTATGCTGCAGCGCCCGGGGAGCAGTTGGGGGTTCGGTGCCTTGCTCAAGGGCACCTCAGTCGTGGTATTGAGGGTGGAGAGAGCGCTGGACATTCACTCCCCCCACCTACAATCCCTGCCGGCCCGAGACTCGAACCCGCAACCTTTGGATTACGAGTCCAACTCTCTAACCATTAGGCCACGACTTCCCCATAAAAAGGCAGCCTTCAGCAAAAAGAGGGCTGCAGGATGACTTAAAATTAGTCATATTATTATTAACGTTTATTATTAATAATATAATTAATATATTAAAACAATCTAACTTTATTAAAAACATATAAAGAAGATGTAAACTGAAAACAATTTTTTAAGGTGCCTTGGAAGCTGGAGGCAGTTTCCTCAGGAACTCAATTTTAATGTCATAGAAAAGGTCCTGATTACTTATGCAGGTAAGCAATTTTCATTTTTAACTTTTTAATACAGGTCTACAAACAGTTATGAATCAGAACTATAAGAACAATATATCCTAGACAGATGAGACAGGTAGAGCCGATTGGTCACAATGCCAGACATGTGGAGACCAAAAAGTGCTTTGACTGCTTTGATAAAAAAGACCCTCGCAGCAACTGTAAGGCGTGCTGGTGGAAGCTTTATTGGTTTGGGGTTACTTTCTGCCTCAGGCCCTGTCAGCTTGGCATCATAGGGTAAACCATGAATCCCACATTGTACCAGAGGACAAAACCACGTGAGACAGTCTGTCAAAAAGCTAAAGCTGAAACGTAGATATGTACAAAGCAGACCTTGCAATAAATAACTCAAAACCCTCAAGCAAAACCACAAAAATAGTCTCAAAAAAGACAAAATGCTGGGCTATCGATTGAAATCCAAGATCTCAACCTCGCAGAAGTGGTGTGGGGGGACTTGAAACAGACTGTACATGCAGAAAAGCACACAGTCAAGAGTTCTGCATGGAATATAAAGCAAAGATGTGCTAATGTAGGGCACGGATACACTTAAAACACCTACAAGCAGCGACTTCTGCCAGAAGTACATTGAAGCAGGTATCTTTCCACAGAAGACTATTGCATCTCACATCTTTTTACTCTGTTTTGAATTCTTATTTTGTTCAGGGTGAACTAAGTGTGAATTTCTCTACTTTAAAAAGTTTTATACCCAAAGAAATATATGGTTCTTTTGAAAAGTATAATCAAAATGATACAGGCTCCAACAAGATGAAGTGACCTAGAAACAGTTTTAAAGAGTTGTGCCATGTTAAGATAACATTAACAACTGAATACTATTCACTATATCACAGTGTACCCCATCATTTGACTTTTTCTTTTGTCTAGCACTGCATCTGGTATCTGTATAAAGTCCAAAATCAATGTTGTATAGGCCAATGAATAAAAAAGAAAATAAAAATATACTAAGTGCAACATTACGCATAGATATCTATACATAAATGTCTTTTTTTTTTAAACCTATGACACAAAATGATGGATCTTAAAAAGAAAAATGGACAAAAATTAATGGGTTTAAAAAAATTCTGATTTAGTATGGATACGAGAGTGGCTTCTTCTGAACCACCATGTCTACTAAAATATTCAGTGAATTGTATTAAGTTTTCATGCACATGTAATTTTTTTTCTCTTCAATCATTTTTTAAGAGTGCATGAGAGCTGTGAAAAAATATATTCTGAGCTAAACAAAACAAAACAATTAAAGAGTAATTTTTCTGGCTTTGGCAAAATGATTACAGCTCTGGAGCTTTTGAACCCAGAAAAAACTGTGTTTTACCTGACACCTGTGCTACTCTCCAAATGGAGCGAGAACACTGATCGCAGAGTCGTTCATCATTTTAGAATTGAGCAGAAGCAACCATGCATACGGGCTACACCTGCTGTCCACGCTCACTCTCATTTACACTTTATTATATCTGTACCTTACAGTTTTCAGGGGGAAATAAATCATAAAATTACTTTTGTTTTGCTCACCTTGCAGCTGTTCGATGAGGGTCCATGCCATTCTGGAACCCTGGGCGTCAAACACCACATGACCCTGAGAGAGAACAGGAACATTTTTATACTGCTGTGTTTATCGCTCTCTTAAATTTTATTATACTATTATTTATATGCTATTGTGGTATTCATCAATATTTTAAATTCATTTTCTTTTTTTATATTTTCAGTTTACATTTTAATTTCCTGCAAATATGAAACCCTGTAAATATTTAGATTCAACCTAACAGGATTTTCTAAAAATGATGTATGGATAATCATGTAAACATAAGTCTAGGAAGTGTTCATCTTGAAATGTATTTTATGAAAATCTGTAGAGATGCATGTACACATGTACAGCAGAAGATTGAGTGCAACAAGTATTTCAGCAAAGTTTTAATCATTCATTTAGAAGTTTAGGTATTTAATAAGATACAGTATTGAGTTAAGTTAAAGTAAGTTTGTTATATCAAATTTTTGTAATATGTCTATTTTATTATTTTATTTTTACAATATTTGTATTTATCTTTTTTATTTATTTTAATTTCAGTTTTAGTAATTTTACTACACAAACTTCTTATTTCAGTTAGTTGCGAAGATAACATTTCTAATTTTTAAAAACAATTTGAGTTAAAGTTTTTCAACTAAAATTAATTTTATTTCATTTCAGCTTTATTTCAATTAACTAAAATGTTTTTGTTTTAGATTTAATTTACAATAACAACATTAGTAAGCATATTAGTTTTACTGTGGTATCACAATTGTGTATCACTGAGTATGATTTAAATGTATTGGTACTGACTACTGAATCTTTGTTTATGTAGCCAAAGCTGTCACTCACCGAAACCCCCTCAAATGAGCTGGTGTTGAGGGCTCGGTAGATCTCTGCAGTAATGTCCTTGTTATTGTAATTAAAATCTTCCAATCTCCGTCCTTTTGCCTTCAAAGGCCCCACTGTCTTATTGAGAGCCAGAGCCAGAGCCCAAACCGCATCATACGCCAGAGGAGCTTCCTGAAACCCTCCGGTTTCTTCTGGATTCTTCCCACCCAGCTTGGACATCAGCTGTGCTAGGAACTCCTGCGAGGTCTGGATCAAAACAGAGGGCATACGGTATCATCTGACATGCATATGAAAGCATACGCACACAGAATAAACTCAGTGCACTAACAAGAGCTTATGCATGATGGATTTTAAGAATGACTTCACTGTCGCTACAAAAGCACCTAACTGAAAAAAAGCGCCAGACTTCTGACGGCGAGAAAGCGAGAGAGGGGTCAAGGTAAGTTACAGTACAGTTCATCACCGTGGGAGTGCATCATATAGATGAAGGTACTTTTCTCCTGGGTGTGAAATCTTCATTCACACACACCAGGACCTGGAGCGCCAAAAATAAACTCCCGCTTTCACACGTTCTCTGAAGATGTTCCATGTCATTAAGGGGGTACGGGGAAAAGAAATAGAGTTGGCGCGCTCTTATCACAGCGGCATATGAAAACCGTTTTCCTTGACATTTTTCACACCTTATAGAAACAGCTGAGGCACCTTCCTCGCTTCAAACAGGTGTATTTTAGGAAATGATCCAAGCTTCAGATGGGCATCTGGTGATTGCTTGATGCAAATGGACAGCAGAGAACATGTGTGGATAGAAATTGTGCGTCAAGAAGCATTTAGACTCTCTTAAAATTACACCTTCAAAGTGAAGGACGGTAAAGTGAGGATGAGGGGAACAAATTATGGTGATGTTGAGCCAATTTAGCATGGCCATCTTATCACAAATTGGCCTGTCCAACATGAGTTTTTTTTTACGTCAGATGTGAAGCATAGGTGTCTGGATACGTGCCCAGATTGCTCCGGATCCAGGAAAACAGCAGGGACATATGTGTCAAGCCAATTCCCAGCACAGAGCACCGGAGTTGGGTGAGCTCCATACAGCACCCCCTGGGGCTCACACCTGTCCATTCAGCTCTCCCAGGGGGACAGCAGTTGGACCCGAGTGCTCTGACCCCTACGGGACTCTTTGGATTTTCAGATCTGAGAATAGCGCGTGCACAGCTAAAGATATGACGGTAGGTTATGAGCCATTCCCAGTGGGGAAACGGAGTTAGTTATCTAAACAGAATGAAGCTTGTGTATGGCGCGCTAATCTGAGGATGATGTCATTGTAAAGCGTGCAGCATATGGGAAGACATGGGAGACTGGTGGACAGTCATTATGGGTTTTTCAATGACCGACGAGGACATGTGGAGAGCAGCGTGGCTGAAGGCCAGCAGATACAGAACATACAGTAATTCACTAAAGCCAAATTAAAGAAAATACAGAAAAAAATGATCGCTTATTCTACACAATATTAACTAATAAAGATTTTTGCTAAGGTTGCTAAGGTGTTTTTAGTGGTTGTTAATGTGTTATGTAATTTTCGAAATGTAAAAGCAAATATGCAGTAATTTGCATTTCCCAGCTGCTATGTGGTTGATAGGGGGTTCTAAGTGATTGCTAATGTGTTGCTATGCAGCTGCTATGAGCTTCTTAGTGGTTGCTTGTGTGTTGTTTTGTGGTTGCTAAGTTGTTCTAAGACGTTGCTAGTCTGTTACTATGTGGTTTCTATGGTATTTTCAGAATGTATATGTAATTTGCAGTCTTTATATGAGGTTCGATACAAAAAATTATTATCAAAATTCAGTTGCTAGGTGGTTGCTAGGGTGTTCAATATAAAAGCTTTACATACATATATAAGTCTCTTGAGAATACAGTTTACTAC
This sequence comes from Barbus barbus, assembly GCF_936440315.1. Classification (NCBI taxonomy): domain Eukaryota; kingdom Metazoa; phylum Chordata; class Actinopteri; order Cypriniformes; family Cyprinidae; genus Barbus; species Barbus barbus. Next base: position 8,274,117 of record NC_136755.1, read on the forward strand.
AGTTTACTATGTGTATATTATGGAAATATGTGTATTGTATACTGTGTACAATTGCCCATTGTTTATTGTATATTGTGCAAATGTGTATATTGTGTTAAGTGTGTATATTGTTGTATATAAAAAAAACAAAAAAACAAAAAAATACAAACAAACTGCACTGTTCAACAACCTGTCTGCACTCCTCACTCACAATGTTTTTTATTTCCTGCTATTTGCACATTCCTGATATTTGCACATTCCCTTGCACATTTCTACCTCCGGATGCCGTGAAGGTCATTGGCCATACATATGCTACTTACATACCTCTCTTTATAATGCACCTTCTGTTTATATTTCCTTGCAACCTAAATCGTATGTGCAGTCATTTGCACTGAGCTAGTCTCTCCCCATCTACCTCATAACTTGCACTATATGTCATAAAACAATGTATATACACATTTTTTTTATATCTATTTATAAACCTGTTATTTGCACTTCTGGTTAGATGCTAACTGCATTTCATTGGCTCTGTACTTGTACTCTGCACAGTGACAATAAAGTTGAATCTAATCTAATCTAAATCTAATATATGTTGTTTATGTATATTGTAATTTTTTCATATCTTGTTGCTTGTACTGCCATGGCACAGAGTCTTGTACCAAAGAATTTCACCATCGGTACACTTGTGTACATGATGTGTGACAATAAAGAGATTTGATTTGATTTGATTTTGTTCTGTGTGGTTGCTTACTATCTCAAGTCAAAAAAGCCCACCCAACTGTTATGATATTTCAAAGTCCCTTTAAACATCAAATTCTCCAAAACTGGTCGCCAAGATTACAATTAAATTTCATATTTGAAATCACTAATGCAATCTGACAACATAGTTTCATAAATGTTGTTTCTTTTGCTCAAATAGCATTAAAAAAATAGACCAGACAGTGCGCATGCGTGGTCCTAAACGCATGTTTCTGAACGCTGACTGTTTCTATAGCAACCGGGACTTCTAACGGCAGCTGCAGTGACGCACTGACTTTACCGATTAGCGATTGGCTCTATTATTCAGAAGGCGGGGCTTCCTTCAATAGAGCGGCCATATTGAGCGTTGCATTTTTCCATTCAAAACTATAAGAGTGACACATCTTGGGTTTTCTATAGTCTTTGGATATAAGTCTCTACAATATTCTGATCTCTAGATAAGGCTTATGCTCCTATAGAAGCCCGGTTCTGCAACAGTTTATATAGCACACTTCTGAGAAAAGTCCACTGCAAAATAAAAACTCAGAATTTTGACTTTTTTATCACAATCAGTGGGGATTTCTTTAAGACTGCAAGGGAAGCTCGGCTTCCCCTATAATGTCAAAAAATTTATGGTCAAATATGTACTAATGTGTTAAAATTTTATTGACTAAAATGCGTTAGAATACGTTCATCTCAAAGACGAGTTCGTTCAGAATCAGCTACATATAGCAGGTCGGCTGACTAGATTTCTTTCTCATACATTCCCGTAGCGTCACAGTGTATTTCCCTGTTGAAGCCTAGCATCCATTGACTTCAATGGGGCTGCTTTGAACAGTTTTTTTCAGTGCTTCGAAACTAGATGGTCATTGGATAAATGCTGCGATTATGTCACGCCCCCGGACGCTCAGCATCTCTGGGGGTGAATGGAGGAGTGGGCTGGCCTGGACTCCGGGCTTCTGCGTGATGATTGGAGGGTCTGTCGAAAGACTGCTTCTCCTTTTGATTGACAGCGATTTTGTAGTATAAAAAGTCGCTGACGCTGAAGCTATTCAAGCTCAGTCCCATAGTCCCGGATTTTGCAAGTATAGTCGAAAGACAAACAACATTTTTTACTACTGTTAGTTTATATCTCACAATTCCAGTTTATAAGTTTATTTGCACATATATAATACAAACTTGCAATTCTGACTCAGAATTCTCTCAGAATCGTGAGTTCCCAATTCTGACTTTATATGAGTTTATATCTTGCAATTCTGACTTTATAAAGTCATTTAATTATGAGATTAAATGTTGCAATTACTTTTTTTATTTTTTATTCAGTGGCGGAAATGAGCTTCCATATGTTCAATATGTTCCTCCTTCAGGCAAAAAAACAAAAACATTCAAGATACCATTCAAGTCCACAGCACAAATGTGGCACAGTCTGAGCCTAGCCACGGGACACAAACTGAGCAATTCTTATAATTAGGAATCAGAAAATAAAGATTATTCAGGCCCACTCACCAGGTTAGAGGCCCCTCGCACCGTCTCCGGATTGAGCATGACAATCTCAGTGGTCACATGACCCTCCACAGCTTCTGTCATCTGCTCCACAGTGCAGTTGATGGATGGATCTTTGATCTTGAACCAGTTGTCAGCATACCAGCCAATCAGAAACCACACATACTTTTTCCCATACAGCTTCTCCTTATAGACCTGCAGTTGGGTTGTTTGAAACAGGTCGGGTTAGGGAACGACTTGAGCCAAGATTGAAAAATGAACAGAAACACCATGTTTCCCCTTTGACATTGACTAAGATTAATAATGCTCAGCTGGATGGTTGATTACCGACCTCACAAAACACTTTCCTGGCTTCCGTTTCATAAAACAGGCCCACAATGATGCGAGCATCTTGCCGCTGTAGGAGCAGAGCGAGAATTGAGAATTAGAACAAAGCAATGAATGCAACAATTTGCAAAAGTCAGTGAATTAGCATCAGAGGGAGGTTTGAGAGTGCTACTATGCATAATGCTGCAGTAATTTTGGTTTGGACAAGCAGTCCAATCAGTGCTACTTTCCCCTCTCAGAAGTGTGCTATATTCCAGGTTACCATGGTTCCTCTGGTGGTACTCTATTAATCTTGTGCACCAAAACTAGGGCGGCACACAAGGCCGGCCTTTGCTAAACAAGCAGCCAGGGGCCCAGCCGTCACTGAAGAGAGCAGGATGGGGGAGGCGAGAGGACTGGGGGGAAACAGATCATCTGACCTGTGTTCCAATTAAAATGATTCTCCTCAAGAATGAGATCAGATCCCCACAATGTTGTATTTTACTCCCGGGCTTCAATGATGTCCTTTAGCGTGACAGACCCAGAGATAGCAATAAAGGTGTTTGTGTCTGTTTTTTGGGGAATCTTCAAGGCACCAAAAACCAAAATAAATACATAAATAAATATTTTGCTTAAAGAAAATCCATTTTTGTACTGTGACATTATATTCACTACAGTTTCCTAAACACATTTCCCCCAAATCTTCATTACCAGGGACTACAGCTGCAATTTAGGGTATAAGGTACAAATCTCGCTATTAAAAAACCATTATGACTTTTGCGTCAATAAACTCCTAATTTGCTGCTTATTAATAGTTAGTAAGGTAGTTGTTAAGCGTAGTTATTGGGTAGGTTTAGGGATGTAGAATATGGTCATGCAGAATATGTGCTTTATAAATACTAATACACAGACAATATGTTAATAATAGGCATTATAATAAGTAACTAGTTAGTAGACAGTTTCAACGGCAACAACTTAAACGTTACTGCGCATGCGTGCTTTTGTGGCCCTAACTTAACTTCCACAGAGAATAACAACAGCTAAGTCCCTCTCGAGTAGAGTTATTTTTGATAACAAGCAAAATATGTTTGCTGCGTACATCAGATGGACTTACTGTGAAAATGCAAATTCCTTCTCTGCCAGCAGGAGGTGCTTTAAAGCGGGAGAAATAAGAGGTTTCCCCGGTAACGGCTGTACACAAATGCTGCTTTATCGGGCATATATGAAGTCCCTTTCAAGGACTTTTGTATTTCTATAGTCTTTCGCATATAAGATGCAAGATTAAATGAAAATGACATAGACAGACATAGTCTTCCTTCAGAAATACAGTGATATAAAAACACCCGCACATCATTTTGATTTTAAAATGTGTAGTGCGTGCTCATGTTTATTCAACGAAGCCTTTTGTAAAATCAGTCAGTTTTGATATCGTGGCGGGTCGCCACAAATAAATAAATGTATGGGAAACACATCCCACAGCACAACCACCTGAGCCCAACTTCATTACTCATCACTTTAACTTTAACTGTGTTTGTAGTCAGCGTCACTAGCCAGACGACAAACAAACACAGACCGGAAGTGAACTTCGGGCCAGGCCCGTGCGCCCAGTGAAATAGTGAGAATTGGTCCCTAAACTAAAGTGTTACCCAATTTTTGACTAAGGGCCAGTTTTACTAACAGTTTGCACCAGTCTTTTGGCGTTAAAATAGTACTGTCAGGTTTTACTAAAGATGCGCAGTGACGAATTAGCGCTGAGCTTATTGAATATGCATTTGTAGGAGTTACCCTTTCAGAACCAAAATTTATGGGAGGAGAGTATTCAAATGAATCACGCAACGCGTTTTACTAACATTTGCGCTAAACAAATTACTGCCATTATTGTTGCTAGAGGAGGCACCGCAGAGAACAGAGAGTGCGTTATAGAAGGGAGATGGTTTTTCCTCACGTTTTAATTGATTTGTAATGCCAGATCATCACATTATCCGAACATATAGTATATGCCAGACCATGTTATATTTAATTTGCGTCAGGAAATAAAAGACGACTTGGAACCCTCAATTAGGAGTCACGCAATACCAGGTCTATCAAAACATCTGGCAAACCTTCATTTTTTGTCCTCTGGTTCTTTTTAACGTACTGTGGCTTCTTTATTTCTTTATTCTTTATTTGCGACTACGCTAATTTGCGCTGCGCTTGGTAATTGCGTTGGTTGATATGTAAATGAAATGTTGCGTCTGTGTTCTTTAATTTGCGCATTGTTAGTAAATCACCCACAGAAATTTCCCCTCCCATCAGCGCCGTTTTGGAATTGTGCTCTCGTGCTAATTTGCCCTGCTTAGTAAAACTAGCCCTAAGACTGTTAAATAAATAAATAAATACATTGAATTGTCCCTGTACAAAAAAACAAACAAACAAAAAAAACATATAATATAAAAATATTAAAAATTAGTTTTTGTGAGATTGCATCTAGTATGAAACAAGTTTAATTCAATGACAAGAGGCTCTACTGAAGACAGTAGGGAAGGTTTGATGTTGATTCAATTCAGTTCAATAACAGTATCAATGCTGCAATATTCAATTAAAACAAAATAACAAATTCAATTCAGATATGAAGCAGAAGACAACAGTGTCAACATTTGTTCTCATCCAGCAGTCTAAGTGCCCTCAAACTGATGATATTACTGAATATTAAGTGTCTTTCAGACACACTATTTGTATTTGGCATCTATTTGAGAATCGTGAGATGCTGTTGAGAACGGTGCTATTCTGATTTCTCTAACGCGGCACTGACAGCAACACCTGTACATCACCATGCCAGCGAGGTCATAAATGAAATGAGTGAAAGTGAAAGCACCTTGAGGTTCTTGACGGCCACAGCAGGGTCCGTGAGGAAACTTTGCCTCACGCTGATCTCAATGCCTGCCTCCTTCACCCTCTGCTCTAGATCATCCAGAGTCTGAGAGAAAGAGAGAGAGAGAGAGAGAGAGAGAGAGATTAAAGGAGAACAGAGAAATAGAGGGAGGCAAACTAAAGAGCATGGAGACATCGGCAGATAGACGGGAGGTGATGTCGGGTAGGAAAGGAATATTATTGCGGCAGAAAGGCAGAGATAAGACAGGCATGGAGAACGAAAATGAGGGAAGAAAGACAATTAGAAAGAGACTGGCAGATTTAATTTCTTTTGCTGGGACTTGTTTACTGTTTACCATCCTGCGTGTACCAATAAAACAAGCATGTCAATTTTAAAACCTGTATAACCTCAGGCTGCAGGGAGCAGGAGGAAACAAAGGAACAGAGCCAAGCTTACATCAGCTACAGCCCACAATCCCAGATCCCAGATGTTGTCTTGTACAGCACACGGATACATTTCACCTACAAAGCACACAAAACAACATGCTATACCCTGAAGTAAAGCATGTGCTTCTCAAACCCTCAGTTACGTAAAACACAGCCTGAGTTTCACGATTCAGATATCTGGCATCAGGCACTCAGTGCATAGTGTTTTACAAGGACTGTGTGTGTCCACACTAGAAGAAAAAATGCTGTGTGTAATGCAATACAATCTAGCCAAGATGTTCACCTAAATCAAAATAGATCCTTTCTCGTAAAACAAAAAAAAATACTATTATCAAAAAGTAGCTAAAAGTAGGGTGGGTTTTAGATGGGTTTCAATTTGATTCATAAAGTGTTTTTTGCTCATTCAGAATGATTTAATTTGCTTAGATACACCATTTCATTGATCTGAATCAATCACAAAAATATTTGGTTCATTTAACAACCATTAAATTCTGTATTTGTTTATATGCATGTATAAGATTCTTTAAAGACCCTCTGTGATCTTTAAAAAATTTAGTTTCTTGTTCAAACAGTGTAGCAGGTCCGAGCTGATGTGACTACATGGAGGCGGGGATTTGCATGTTCATATTTATTCGCCTATACTAAATGAGGAAAGCATGTAGAGTTTCATTGAAGCCATTTAAAGGCACGAATAAACTATTTTAACTAGAAAATGTTTATATACAGTGCCCTACAAAAGTATTGGAACAGTAAAGACAAAATTGCTCTGTTGGCTGTGGAGTCAAGACATTTACAAATATGATTAAAAGATGAATATGAGACAAAACTACAGAATGTCACATTTTATTATTGGGTGATTCAACACATATGTTTTACCAGCTAAGAAGTTCAGCACTTTTAGAGCTTCATCCCTCTATCTGATGTGAGCATAAGTATTGGAACAGTTGCCTCACAGGTCTTTCTAAGTGATCAGCTGTGTCCTGTTGCATTAATTCTTCAGATATTAAAAGCAGGGAATGTGTTGTATCAGTTCTATCCATTAATTCTGTATTCTGAATCTTGCATTCGATGATGACACACGAACTAGGATGAAGATGAGGGAGCTGACTCTGAGAAAAAAGCAAGCCATTTGGATGCTAAAAGAAAAGAGGAAGTCAATTAAAGCTCTAGCAAAAACAAAGGGCATGGAGAAATCAAGAGTTTGGAAACCACCAGCGACACCAGCAACCAACAATTACCTGATCGGCTGAGAAAACAACAGTAGTTGATGACAGACAACTCATAAAAGCTGTGAAAATGAATCCTAAAAGACGTGTCTGTAAAATCACCAACAACTTCCAGAAAGCTGGGGTGATGCTCTGGCTATCTACTGTCCTCAGGAGACTTTGACACAGAATTACAGATGCTACACAGCAAGATGCAAACCTCTGACCAGCACCAAAAATAGAAAGGCAAGATTAGAGTTTGCAAAAAAGCACAAAGGTGAGCCAGAAGAGTTTTGGAACTGTGTTTATGGACCGATGAGACAAAGATGAACCTTTATCTAAGTGATGGGAAAGCATAAATGTGGAGAAAAAAAGGGAACTGCAATGATCCCAAGCACACAGCCTCATCTGTAAAGCATGGTGGAGGTGGTGTCATGGCAGGGGCATGCATGGCTGCCTCTGGAACAGGCCCCTCTCAACTTTACTGATGACTTAATGTATGATGACAGTAGCAGAATGAATTTGAAAGGGTACAAAACCATCTTGCCTACCAATATTCAAGAAAATGCCACCGGATTCATTGGGAAGTGCTTCATATTGCATCAGGACAATGACCCAAAACACCCTGCCAGTTCAGTCAAGGAATTTATAAGAGCAAAGAAATGGAAAGTCTTAGATTGGCCAAGTCAATCTCCAGATTTAAATCTTTCACCAGCTGAAGAGGAGAGTAAAGGCAGAAACTCCCCAAAACAAGCAACAATTGGAATTGGCTGCATTAAAGGCTGGGAAAAGTATTTCAAAGGATGAGACCAAGAGTCTGGTGATGTCTATGGGTCACAGACTCACTGCTGTGATTGTGTGCAAGGGATCTGCAACTAAATAATAGCTTTTAATCTTTTATACCTGTTCAACTGTCCTTATGCTCACATCAATGAGTGGGATGAACTCTAAAAGTGTTGTTGTTTTTATTTGGGGAAACATGTATGTGTTGAAGCGGCTAATAATAAAATGTGACATTCTGTAGTTTTGTCTCATATTCATCTTTTAATCATATTTGCAAATGTCTTGACTCCACAGCCAACAGAGCAATTTTGTCTTTACTGTTCCAATACTTATGGAGGGCACTGTGTGTTATTTATGTTTAAAAAATGTATTTTGATTATCAAAGATGAGTTTTAAGGGGTAAAATTTGTAAGTCATTACATCATTACCTCATCTGTAAGTAACTTTGGATAAAAGCAACTTCTAACCCTAGTGAAAAATAAATATAGTAAAAACGTTTGAAATACATTTATTTAATGTTAAGTATACTAAAAATACATTGACATATTTATGTACTTAATAAAAATACCCTGCAACTGTACTTTTGGTGTACTAAACTATATACTTAAAGTCTGGTAATTTTGTACTTAATGCACTTTAATTGTGCGGAAGTAGCACAACTAAAGATATACTGAAGTATATTTGATTGTGCTAAAGTGGAATTATTGCAAGTATACTTCAGGTATACTTTAAATATTGTGCATTTAATGACCAATATTAGTCAGAAATCATGCAATCCTTATCAATAGTAACAATAAAACACATTCTATGCTTAATATTTGAAAAATTGTTCATTGTGCGCACAAGTAGTAATCTAAATAAAGTTTAATTATAATTTTTATATCAGTAAGTCTCGAGCGATATGTCAGTAAATACGTTAAAATATTTAAACTAAGTATGAAATAAATATATTACTATGGAAATGATTAAATATAAATGGCTCAATGCCACATACTGTATAATTATAAAAACAGAAGCAATATCAACTAGATGACTTTAAACTTAAATGTTTTCTGCACAAAAAGACACAAACGGAACAATGATACAAGTAAAATGTTTTAACTTATAGAAAATAATGCAGATGTTTTCATGCAAAGAAAGCATTTTATTTCAGTTGAGGTCATGTAAATAAGGTGGCAGCTGTGAAATCCGATCAGAAGCCTTGAAAATCTGTTTGGAAAAAGTTTCAGGAAGTTATGGATGAAACAGAGAGCGAATGCACTCATAAAATAACGTGCTAATTTTACATATTGTACTGTACTACTTTAATACATTATGATTCATAAAACTGTTTTAGCATTTTAAATTGATTACTGGCCAACTAAAACAAATCAAGATTTAAAAGTCATATTTTAGGTCAAGGTCGATGCAAATGGATTTTGCAATAAGAGACGGGGTGAATTGTTTCCAAAGAAGAAAATGTTTTCATAATGTTACATCAAAATGTAATAATCCAGCTCTGAAACAATTTTCTTTTTTACTGACATCATAAAGGCTACTTATTTTTTCAACCACACTTCTAAGTGCAAAATGCCGAAATGACATAATCCAGTTAATTTGCACTGGATGAAATCAAGTCCTGCCCTACATTTTGTCCTCAATGAATACACTGGCTCACTTGGAAATACACTTACATTTCTAATTAGTTACATTATAGAAGTGAATTGGGTTTTGAATGTCAGTTCATGCTAATAACACTTTTCATAACTATGCTGAGCAGGACTTTGGACCAATGGCATTTGAGAGTGGGCGGGGCTACCCAGCACAAGGTACAATAACCATGTAACCAACACAAGATTCAAATGATAATGAATCTCTACTGGGTGTGCAAAAGTCTGCAGGCTTTTCATTGCATGATTATTGCTTTTAAAACATCTGTACATGTAAACAGCTCACTCACAGAGGTGAAGACTTCGGTGGTCTGCTGGATTGTGGCAATTTTGGTCCACTTCCACTTCTGGAAGAGCTGCACGCGGGTGGGGTTGTGTAATGTGGCTGAGGGATGCGTGCGGAAGAAGGTGGGGAAACGCTGACGGTTGGAGAGTGCTGGTGAACTGGATCCATAGGACAACTGCGAGCACATATCAATGGTCATGAGAAAAACGAGCAATAGGAATACATTCACACATCTCCACTGTTCAGACACTGAGACCTTCGGAGGAAAATTAGAAACAAGCTAGTGAAGAAAAATGTGCGATAAAATCACCCGCAGGAAAACCAGTACCCAAGGGGCTAAATTATCTCCTGCTGGGTTGATCACAGTTCACTCGCAACAGCTTTATTTAACATCTGAGAATGTAGTGTGTGAGACAAGCGTACAAAGCTGTGATAAAAAGTTAAAATCCAAAACACAGGTGTAAAATGAAAGAAAATAGAGGTTTACATTTCAACATTTTCTGTTCTGGGTTAATCAGGCAGTCAAATAAGATGACAGCAGAGGGTTTTTTAGCTATTTTGCCAATAACTCAAAGTCATTCCCAGATGCGGTGAGATGTCGTTGAGTGACAGGTCTGCTGAGGGGGTGGAAAAAGGGAGGGTTTCAAGGCCAGCGGGGGGATATATAGGTCAAAATTCATATGTGAAGAGAAAAAGCTCTCAACAGATACAAAAATAGAGCAGGGCATGAAAAATAAAGAGACTGATTTTCAAAAAAAAAAAAAGAAGTAAGATGAGGCAGTGGGAGTGCACTTCAAAGATGAGCCAAAAGTGAAATAAAATGACATAAATATCTGATCCAAAATGTCTGGAAGCCATTTCACTGATTTCGGGTATGCAATGGGAAATGGGAATGCATTTGGGAAGCTCATCTTCACTGTGATATAACGTTTTCAGTGATGAGACCTGTTGGAGAGTTCGGTTTGGGATGTACTGAATTATACAGAAGCCATAAAAACCAAATGTCAGTGACTACAGTTATGTTCACCTCCTTTAATATTTTTTTTAATCTGTCCCTAGTAAAAAAAACAAAAAACATTTAAAATACATTTAATTGATGTATGATCTTTGAATAATATAGGTCTTTAAATGCAAGATATTATATTATAGTATACTTGCAATAGTTAGTTGCAAAATTAGTTGTTCCAAATTCCAAAAGTACAATTGCAGGGTATTTTTATTGAGTACATAAATATGTAAATGTATTTATAGTATTCTTAGCATGAAATAAATGTATTTCTAATACATTTTAGTATATTTATTTTTCATTAGGGGTTTAATTTTGCATGATTAACCATAAACACGTAATATGATTTGTTTTAAAGTAATGTAATTAATCCTGCCCTCTGATGAGTACATACAATTCAGTGTTAATTTTGTTGACGAAGACGACGACGAAAAATATTCGTCAACGAACCTTTTTTCTGTGACTAAGACGAGACGTTGACGAGCTAAAACTAATATCTGATGATAAAAACTATGACGAAATTTATGCGCGTCTTCATTAACAAGACGGGACGGGACTAAAATGTTATTTGAGGACTACCGGACATTCAAAATACATCATATAGGCTAAATTAACTGTCTTGTCTTTCAAAATGTGCGTCTCTGTCATTGGAAAAGGGGCGTTTGCATGGCAGCCGCAGTGGACAGATAGGCTACCAAAACGCGAACTAGCGATCTGAAACAATGGCCTCAGCACCCGAGGGGTTAAGGAGTGGGTGACCAGACGTCCCGTTTTTCCCGGGAGTCACAATTAATTGTCGATTAACTTAAAGTCAGTGAAGGTGCGATAGGCGGAAACGCCCTGATAGAAGTGCTCTCTCGCGGCACGCTCCACTTCTTCAGTTCTCATACAGCGCGCGATCAGTTCTCAGCGCTCAAATACACACACAGCAGTCGAAATGTCTCTCATGTAGAGTATCTCACGGAAATACAGTCCGTTATGGTTTAAGTGATCTTAAACAGGTGGGTGAAAACTGAATGTATGTCAGTAGGCTATTACATGCATACCTTCCGTCTTAAATGGACAGCATTCCTAATTATCTGTCATAAATGTTAACCAACAAAAGATGTTAAATAAATGTATACTTGTTAAGTAAACCTACTGTATCTGAAAAATTTGTTTAATTTATATCTCTACCAAAAAATGAAAATTTATTCCGGTTTTTCCAAATTCAATCCTTGATTCAAATTTCTCATAACTAAGCTTAATTGATTTGGTCTAAAGAGAGAAGAATTGATGACTATTTTTGTTAGAATACTACATATAAAATAGCTACCAAAATAAATGTTGGTAACTGCAGTTTGACTAAAAGTAATGACTAAAAGTTGACAAAAATGCAATGACTTTTCGTCGACTAAAACTAGACTAAAACTATGAAAGACTCAAATTACTAAAATGTGACTAAGACTATTAAGCATTTTCGTCTCAAGATAAAGACTAAGACTAAATCAAAAATGCCTGCCAAAATTAACACTGATACAATTCATACACATCCTGTCTGATTGACCTCTTTAACACAGACAGACTGACAAACTCAACTTATTGAATCACTGTGGACCTTAAATCAGTGATTGGCTTATGTTCAATAATATGAAATAAAAAAAACAATAAATTAACTTGTTAATGTTTTCATCTTCCACAATAATGCATTTTTTCAAGAAAAAAAAAAAAATCTTACTGACCCAAAACTTTTGAACAGTAGTGTATATTCTCAGGTCTATTTTTATGCATTTATGCGTGCATTCACATACTCTCTAACAGTTTCAATAATGAGGAAACACATATTCTAAATAAAAAGAAAGTATGAAACTCGCTTTTCCCAAAATTATCAGAAGTGAGACAACTTTCTGGTTGCAAACTGAGGTGTTAATTTCATAACTGTATTTTCTCTACATCCTTACAGCAAACAATCCCTGTACAAATCTGTGCATTCACATCCTTTTATACTCATCTTTTGGGATTAAACCTATAACTTGAACCCTGATATTTAACTGCTAGGCTGAATCACCTCATTTCTACAGTAATTACATGCATTGTAACAATGTCAAGTAAAATTGTTTTTTCTCAACATCCTTGCATCGATATCTCATCTGTAAACATTCAAAGCGAATGAGATCTGATGAAGAGGAGAACGCACCACTATGAGGTTCCACATGCGCGCGGCTTCGGCCACCAGTGTGGACACAGAGCTGCAGCCTGGCATCAGGACGATCTTTATAGGCTCCGTGTACAGCAGGTCATACAGCAGCTTCGTGGCCTCACCAGGATCACACTGAAAGCAGAGAGAAAAACACTTTTGAATATATAATCTATATTCAGATTTGAAGCACAGCTGTCACTATTCATGAGGTATCCTGTCACTCCATGCTCAAAACTGCATACTTCAACAAAAAAAGCACACATTTCACACTGTATATACATTCGCCACTTCACTATAAGGAACGCCATAGGAAGAGAGACTTCATTTCATACTGAATCACATAAGTAGAGATAAATATGCATGGGAAAGCAGAACAGAAAGGAGCAGAGACAGATAAAGCAGTAAATACATACAGAGGACAGCTGGAGTCCTCCAAGGACACATGCATTTACTCATATATATATATACACCAAAAAACAATGTTTGTTTGCTAGACATGTACTCTCATCAGTCTTTAACCCGACGCTGACAATCAGCATATTTTTTTTTTCCTCCATTTGTCTTAAAATAACTGTCAATGAGAAATCAATATCTCATTTAAATGATAATAGTGGGTTAAAGCCACAATTGATCTTGTGTTGAGAGTTGCAGCCAGTAGCCTTGAGCACAGCCAGCATTTCTAATGCTGGGCTTTTGTTGCGTTTCTGTTATTTTAGGAACAAAGAAAAGCTTAAACAGGGGCAAAACCTAAAAAGAATAAAAAACAAACATGAAATTAAAATGATTCAAGGTTTGATTGGTGCAATCACGTAAATTCAATTGGCAGAACCCTGTGGCGGCTGAGTGCTCTTTACTTACTGGCGTCTAATCTTGCTTCCTTATCCTGACACATCTCTATTTATGTCGCTCCCGATGCTTTTAATTTCTTCTAAATATCCTGCTAAATTACTCCAATTATTTCAATCGCAACAAAAGAAGCATTTTATTGCGAAACTGCTTTTCTTTTCAGAATTACAATGATTTCCTGTGAAAAGCATGAAATTATTGTGACACTCCACACAGTTATGGGAGAGAGTTTCTTCAGCTGTCTCTATTGTGGACACATGCCTACACATTCTTTTTAATAAAGTAAATAATATGAGCAAGATTGTACACAATGCGTTCAGGCACACGGTATGTCCTCCAGAGTCTTGAGCAGACTCTCTCCAGACTCCCTGGAGGTCGTCAGCAGAATCATATCCCCAGAACGGAGACTTTGTTTGGGCTCTAAATCTCCTCCCTGTCCTGACTTTCCAACCCTGAGGGAAGCCATGCGTGAGCTTCACTCTTTTAAAGCACCTGGGTCCCACCGAATCAAAACAACTACAAAAACTGAATTCTAATTTTTTTGAAAACACAGAATGCAGATTATCCTGAAGATAGGAGGAACATTTCTTTATTTGATGACTGATTTACCACTCATGTAAGGTTCTAACTACACAGAAAAATACACATTTTTAAAATACTATTTGTTACTAGAAAACTATTTTGTGATCTTTAAATTACACTACTTATAATTTATCAACTAATTACTCAAAAGTGGCAGTAAAGACATTTATAACATTACAAAAGGTTTCAATTTCAAATAAATGCTGTTCTTTTAAACTTTATATTCATCAAAGAATCCTGAAAAATGCACCAGTTCCTGCAAAAACATTGAGCAGCACAACAGTTTTCAACATTGATAATAGTTACAAAGTTACAAACCTGATGCTTTTAAACAGTAGTGCATAATTATTAATTAACATTATACAAACATCCAATTAGCAAGTGAGTCAAATGTTAACTGCTCTGATGGATTCAGCAGATTCAGTTCACTAGATTGATGCAAATGTGTATCTGATTTCATGATTCTGATTTTGACCGATTGATTAAAAGAAGTGACTTAAAAGAGTCATTTGTTTTTTTTTTAAATCGTACCACACTGACTGGTCTGTTTGTTTCTGCATGCAGTCACAGTGAAGACAACACAATGGAAAGACATTCTCGCAGCCAGCTAAAACATTTCTCTTTTCCATGGTGCTGTAGATTAGAAGCGCAACTAGTTTAATGACACACTCTTTAGCAAACTTAATTGCCTAATTAAAAGTGCATAAAACGATCAGGATACTTGGTATTTGCATAAAATTAAACAATATATTGTTTTTGCAGCTCAAACAGTAGCACAAGGTCATGGGTTTGATTGCCAGGTAATGGATGAACTAGATGTCAAGAATTTAATTCCCCTTATAATCGATTTATTTATTTTCTCTAAAAAGGACACATTTTCTGCCCAGGGTTGACAACCATACACATGCTCGCTCTCTCTCTCTCTCTCTCTCTCTCTCTCTCTCTCTCTACACTGTGGGAAAAGCGCTGATCAGCTGAAAACCTCGACAAAAAGTTGGAGTTTTGCAATCTACATTGAGATGTTCTGCTCATATTAAAGTGTCATACAGCCAGTTTGTGTTACATGGTAATTTGAACTGTTTGTTGCGTAAATCTGCCATTAAACCTTCTTAGTGTCAAACTGTAATAAATCCAAACTAGATGCATCTTGACTAGATTGTGGTTGCTAAATAAATGCACTTACGCAACCCCTGTGCCACAATACAATGTTTTGTTGTTGTGTTATTAGAAAAACTAGAATATCATTAAGAATTATTGGAGTTAATATTAGGATTTTCACTCTTTTATCTTTTGAGTTTGACCTGTTTTCATAATGTTGATGTTAAATGACAACAATCATGATAATCACTATTATAATTGTGAGCAAAATAATTGTGATTATCGGTTTAATCATTATGCAGCATGACTAAAAAAAAATATTTTAATCGACTAAAACTAGACTAAATTTCCCAGACTTTTAGGTCAACTAAAACTTGACTAAACAAAAACAGTATAGGCTGACTACATATAATAAAAACTGAAAAAGGCATGTGAGACGGGGCAAAGACAGGGCTTTTTCTTCTTTCTTACTTTTGGAGCGAAAGGGAATGCAAAAATTATATTTGTTTTTATATTTGTTGTAGTTTCTGTTCACTACTCTACAAATTTACCCAACTATGATGACTTCCACTTCTGAGAACCCTGGAAATGAGGAAAGAGTCCACTTTTAAATACTGACTCTACAGCACTGAAAACACATAGAACAAGATTTCAAAGTCTCTTCCATCATTCAAATCAGTGGACAAACAAACCCCAAAAGCACACTAACGACGCCACGGTGCCAGTGTTAAGGCCAAGTGATCTCACACCGGGGCTCAGGGGAAATCAGGCACAGGTCCAGTCCATACTAATAAGCCTGCCCCCCTCGTACCATCCCTATCGCCCCACGGAGAGCACCGTCCTCCGCTCCAATCAGAACGGACCAGATCTTTCTGTGGCTCAGGAGGGAACATTTGGGTCTGAATACCTAAAACCCCACTCAGATGAAATGTTCCTGCCCGCTTTATACCTCCTGATGACACAGCGCTTTCCTGCTCTCTAAATGTAGCTGTCCGTGGTGCTGAATCCTAATCAGACGCAGCTCTCTGCATGAGCGTGTTTCTGTGTGCATGTATTCATTCGGATCCGCAGGGGTCCCGAGTACATCCACCTACCGCTGGGGATCAGAAACGATGCTCTCAATATGTCCGAGTGCAGACGGAAGAACGGCACTTTTTACGGCTATAGTCTCACACCAGCCAGCTAATTTCTCCCATTTATCCATCTGCCTCTGTTTATGCAATAATCATAAAGGGCCCTGCTTTTTTCTCTCTTTTGTCAGAGCAATCTGTGGCCTTATGTGTTTGTTTGAACAGCAGTGGTCTTGGTAACTGTTGTCATGCCAACCTCCACCCCCAGTCTTTCCTCCTTCTCCTGTATCTTTGAAGCGGGGTTCCAATGCAGACCCGTTCCGACCAATCACGGTGAAGCTCTTAGCAACACCGAACAGTCACAAGGAATTAACTGTTTGCACTCTGTATGTTTCTGTATGTCTTTTCTGTCTAAAACTCTAGCTTGCACTTTGCATATGTGTGTGTGTGTGTGTGTGTGAGTGAGAGAGAGAGAGAGAGAGAGAGGCAGTATGCATTGGCATCTCTTGTGCGGGGGAGGAGGGACGCAGGTGGGAAAGATGGAGAAAAGTAGAGAGAGAGAGTGAAGCAAATGGAAAGATACGAACAGGGAAAGTGGAAGGTATATTGAGCTGCTATGAATAGATTTTTGCCAGCAAACCTCTGGTGACAGCATAACCAATGAATGATATGATGCTGTCAAAACATTCCTCTGTGCAGCTTTAATGAAGTCATGCTGAATCAAGTACAAATTCCCATTTAAAGAACATTATGTTCATTAGCGTCCACCAAACCCCTATTAGCATACTACAGCTGACCTAATATGCTGTAGTAAAATGTAAAGTTGCTCAGAAATCTCCTGTGAACACAAATCTTCAGCAAGCCACTGATAATGACACTGTTTGAATAAATAACATCAACAGCAAGTAAACACTCTTATGGAATGACTAGTTCAGTGCACACTCAATTACATGCTATCAAACAGTTGATATAATGGAAAGTAATTAAAGAGGCTCACATGCAGTGCTCACTTACCATACTGTCATAGTAGATTAATTCAAGCTCATAATCTGGAAGAATATCCGTTCTCTTGTTCACCAGATCCAGGGCCATTTGGGCAGAAGGGAGACAAGCCTGGCCACCCGGCCATCCGCCGCTCATCGGGAACAGGGCTCCGATGTAGAGCTTCTTCTTGCCTAGAACGGGGCAGGACCAGGACAACAGTAAAGTAAGAGTGGCCAAAATAAAGTAGGAAGTTGATATCAAGCGTTGTCCTCTGCTGTGATGCTGCCAGGATAGTTTGGCCATAGTGGGCATGAGTGTGTGCCAACACAGTTTATGTTCTTGATGTTATTTTACATGAAAGGCAAGGCTGTAGGTTTTTGCCAAGAATTTTACTTTCGCAAAAAATATTTTCAGTCTCCTTCAATGCTAAAATTATTCAATTATGCACTGTCGATTATCCTGAACTCCAATAGATCTCTAATATCCTTTTAGACGCACTAAAATACACCTTTACATTTTCAACTTGGATGCTACAACAACATCGATGGCGATTCAAAGGCATGTGGTTTTGATTCCCAATTAACGTAATAAATCTGCGGAAATTGTAACTATATAATTGCGCTAATAATGTCCGTGCATTGAACTAGCCAGTGTTTACACGAACGGTTATAAAACGTTCTAAGTTTCAAAGGTTCACCAAAGTTTTAAATAGTCGAAATCAAGTCAGCTGACGTTACAAACCGTCTAAAGTCGCGGTTTAAATGTAACAAGACGCGAAATAACGTTATCGAGCGCGAGCGCTAAAAACAATAACAATGTGTCGTTGTCTCGAGAGTTTGTCGTGCTGTAGTCTTATACTCACGCTTCTCCTGAACGCGTAACGAATAGAGCGCAGAAATAAACGTTACATGTTTGTTTATAGAGAGCGCAGTTTTACAGACGATCCGCTGGAATCTGCTGTGCGCGTCTTTAGACGAAACGAGACGCTGAATTCGGAGTGAAACCCGATTAGAAAAACGGAAGGTGTCTTTGTGGCTGTTTGGTATATAATCCAGTACGTAAACAAAAGAAGCGATAAACGAAGTCACAGCAGTGAGTGAGTGTGTTGTGTTCGTTGGATGCAGCAGGAGACTGAGAGAGAGAGAGAATGTGCTCGTTTATAGAGAGAGAGAGACTGAGAGAGAAAGAGAGATAGAAGGGAGTGTGTGTGAGAGAGAGAGAGAGAGAGAGAGAGAGTCGTAGATGTGTGGGGCTCATTTTCCTTCTCCGTTTCACTGAGCACTTTGAATTTTCAATCCCTTAACACAACCACTCTGGTTTATTACCCACCCATCTCCCCACCTCTTTTTCCGCCAACTACACCCAAGCCATCCACCTCGGATCCACATTTTTCTTTCTCTCACTCACTGTCTATTCCTCAGAACTTAATTATAGCACCCAATTGCATCCTTGCATTTTCAGTCACAGTTTAGTCTGTTTTCATGTCACTCACTTTTTGTTGTTGTTTTCCAATCACTATAAGGAAGCATTTTAGACAGAACCTATATGCACTACATTATGAATCACATGCTTCGTTCCTCTCTCCCACACACCTTCATCTCCACTGCACCATCTATTTCCAAACTCCCAGCCACCGCCAAACTAATCCTGCACCTTACAGCAGATACATCGTGGTAAACAGGATCCATAGAGGACTGACTACGTGTGACCGACTGTAGTCTTCAATAATGTATCAACAAACTGATGGGCTGACACCGATCCTTCGCTTCCTCTAACTCTCTTCCTCACCTTCCCCCGAACCCAATGTTTTTCCTCTGAGCTGAGTGCTGTTTTTCTACACGTTCAGTGGCTTTGGTAACACATTCGCCCTCTCACTAATCCTGGGAGTTGATGAGAATCGCTGCAGTGATCTATCTGTTTTCTCCTGCTCCGTTTATTCCCAGCACTGATCTTGCAACTTCTCTTTCTGCAAAAACACAGCGCAAGCCCGGTTACATCACATAGATACTCCAAGTTAGGGGTGACATGGGCCATGATCAAGCAGACCTCGAAATGAATAACAAAATTCCAGCCAGAAACACGAGATATGGCTTTCAGTAGATGCCTTGGGAAATTCAGATTGTTAGGGTGATATATTTTCACTGACATTCTGGCGCAAAGCTGATTAGCGATTCTGGAATATGCATGTTTTAAAACAACAAGAGTAATTTTTTTGGTAAGCGAAGCACTTCAGACTCAACCGAGATGGAATAGCTGCAGAGGTTTCAGGCCACATTTCTGTTTCTCTCTCTCACAAACCATTTAAATTTTCACATTCTCTCCAACATTAAAACCCAGAGGCGCTGGTTATATATCAGAGAACTGGTATTAGCTTAGCAGCTGCTGCAAGTGCCCTGGGGTTGTGCCACAGATGAAATACACCCCTGTATGTGTGGCGCATGCAGAGTGACGATTAGCCTCCAGGGTGGCGCTAGCACTCAATTCTAGACCAGTTTACCCAAAAGCATGTTGCAACTTGTAAGAGAAACCTTAGAACTTCACAAAATTAGGTAAGCAAATGCAACTTGTAATTCTAAACAAGCACACAAATTTTTATGTAGATTGGCCTATAGGTGGCACTATAATGGGTAAGGTAATAGTTATTATATAGTATATATAGTATTTCTATGGTAAATTACATGACATTGGTAAAATGGTGTTTTTCATCTCTGGAACATGGTAGAATTTTAGTACTCTTGCTGAGATCTAAGGCAAAATGACTCTGCCTGAATGGTCAAATGTGGCAGTGATCAATACAAAAAATGCACAAAAGTAGGGGTGTGCGATAACGACAAAAAAATATATCTCGATAGCAATGATCAGATGATATTTTTCTGAGCATGTTATTGTGCTGGTATTTTATTCAATCTGAAATGATTTGAGGAAAAAAGGGAAAATATACTGTAAATATATACCTAAAATCCCCAGTAGGTGGCAGCAAATCACTGCATGAGTGAGTCATTCATTCAGCTGATTCATTCAAACGGCTGATTGATTCAGAAACGAAACACCGTTGTGTGTTGCTCAGAGATGCAAAACAGTTCTCTTGTGGCTTTGTTTGTTTCCGTCATTAAAAGAATTAAAGCATATTGAATTTTTTGCAAAAACTACTTTTATGAAATATTGTCCTAGGGTTCTTGCCCGATCGGAAACAAACCAGTGCTCCAGAGTTCACTACAGGCAAAATATAAATAATAAAAAAACTTTGAACTTTTGAATCATCAATACAATAGTACAGCAAAACGCTTGAAGTTTACTTAAGACTATAGAGTGAATGAGTCAGTGATAGTCTGGAAACACAGTCCATATGTTATTAACTCGCCTCTTTTTAGCCAATTAACACTTTGATGATTCATTTATTATTTAAATTATTCACACTTGTTATCATGAAAGGGATTCTGATCTAATTGGTATGCTAATATTAATGCTGCTGCCTCTGGCTGAGCTTCAGTTGCCAACCATCCAGGCGGGCCAGTGATTTTATCTGGAAAAAAAAATCTCTTAGATAGAATAGCTAAATACATAAATATGCCATGAACAATTTTGGCCTATTTTCCATTGATTTCCTCTTTGATGTACGTCAGGGGTGTCCAATATGTCTGGAGGGCCACCTTCCCCTGGAGACCCTGGAAGTCTGTAGCAATCCTGAAGACCTTGATAAACTGATCGGGAAGGAGATATTGGCATGCTCATAACCCAGGCTTTCTTACTTTTACCAACATGTTGAAAGGCCATTTTTGCTCCTGCACACTATTATTTCTGAAGTATATAGTATATATATACTGCCGGCACTCATTAACACTTGCACAACTACAGTAAGAAAAATATAAATCCATTTCATGATTTAAGAGCCTTCCAAAACTGAACCGGACACTAGTAAAATATCTATTATACCACAATTGCTTGCAAAACTTCGTCATAACTTTGTCAGATCACAGGTAGGCTAAACATACATATTAAGCTCACGTACCCATTAAGCACACTTCCATTTTTGAGATCAGATTATAAAAAGAAAAAATAATTTATTATCCTACTTGATGTCTTAACCAATTGATATGTTTGCTGTCCTTTTACTGTCCTTCTATTGCTGTGTCTGTGCATTTGCATTAAGAGGACTGAGTAGCGTGTCCCAGGATGCTCAGAGTAGGATCACAACACAGCAGACTGGATGTCACCAGAATTAGTATGGATATCCACACATGCTTTTTGAGAAGAACGTCAAGGTTGAAGGTGACTGGGGGAATATGAGGCAAAACTGCCTCTCGAGAGAAATCGCGCCGCTGTCGTGCACAGCCCCGCAAAGCTGTAGCATGTGGAGGTCAGCAGCTCTACCCCACACTCCCTCTGCATACACAAAGAGCTGGCAGCAGGCTGCCGACGTCCCTGTGGGCCACCTTTCACTGTGTCTGCCAGTAATTCAGACACCTGATGCACTCCATTGCTGCCTTAATGGGACCAATTAAATCACTCTCTTTAGATCTAAAGGCACAGATCAATTTAAGATACAGCCATATCCACACTGTCTACTGGTTGGTGGGGAGTCAAATGGGATTGATGCTGAGATAACAGTGCAATTCGGCATCTAATTCGAGTATAAATGGACCTGCAGCCAGATCTCCTGTGTTTGATGGGCTCACACTCACAGTTGGAGGAATGATCTAAATCTCTGTCATTGTGTTCCTGTTCTCTGAACCTTAAAACTGCAGATGGGAATTGTAATGAATGAAATGTTTCTGGTTACGCTTCTGATTCCAAAATGGTTCCATTAATGATTCGTTTAATACTTTAATGAATGAATATTTTTGGGGAAAACTGACATTCCATTTCCAATTGTTGCCAAATTTAAAACAATTCTTGTGAAGGATCTTTATGACTTTTTAATGTCTTGTTAAAGGCGAATGCAATCCAATAACTGGTTTGCTATATGTTAAACAACAATACTAAACAAACAAAAATGTGGTATTATTTGTAAAACACTACTGATGCACTGCATTATGAGTATCACATTACCTACCAGTCAGTAGCTACACTGATGCAAGTCTCTCAGTAAGCTGTAAGCTGTTTTTGATGTGAAACTGTGTTTGATTCACTAAACAAAACTAACTCGGAGTCATTTCAGGAATCGATCCACACTGGTTGTGCTTTAGGTTTTAGATCCGCTACAAAGAATTGTTCAGAAGTCTGGCAACACTGGTTGAGATGTATGTTTTAGATTGTCTAAAATCAACGACTTATAAGATTCATTAGTTCGGGAGCCATTTGTTTGAGACTTCACTGTTTGCGCTGTATGGTTTTGATTCACCAAAAAGAACTGACTTATAAGAGTCATTTGTTCAGAAATCAGACTACACTGATTGTGCTGCATGTTTTTGATTAATAACTGGCTCATAAGCGTCATTTGTTTAAGAATTGATCTACACTCGTTTACGCTGTGCCTTTATGTTTTTTATTCACTTACAAGAATTTACTAAATAGAATTACTCATTAGACAATTACACCACACCAGACTGTTGAATTTTGACTACACTGATTGGGTTGAGTATTTTGTTTGGGAATTGGACTACACAGGTTGCACTGTAGGTTTTTATAAATGGCTGATTAGAATCATTCATTCAGGAATTTGACTTTACATTGTATGTTTTTAATTCACTAAAAAGAACTGACTCATACAAAACATCCATTAGACAATTAGACTGCCGGTTGTCCTGTATTCTTTTGAATCAGCGAAAAGAACCTGCTCATTTGTCCATGAATAATATTACATTGACTCTTATGAGCCAACCCTTATTGGTGAATCTAAAACTAAAAGCAAAACCAATAGTTCAAGAGTTGGATAATTCTGGTTGAGCTGTAAGTTGTAGATTCATTAAAACAAAAAGACCTATTGGAGCCATTTGTTCGATAGTTGACACTAGATTTGCTGTATGGTTTTGATTAAAAAGAACTGGCTCATGAAAGTCATTCATTATGTAATCAGACTACCTTAGTAATTTCTTTTTTTTTCAAAATGGAGTAAGAACCAGTTCTCGATACTCAACTCTACTTAAAACCCACGGATGCAGTAACATCCATGTGTTCATTCCAGGTGCTGAGGTGAATCTGGCTTCTCTTACAAGAGAAATCTGACACCATTCCTTAAGTGAAGGGCAGCAGCTCCACAACCATTTAACTGGCATTACTAATATGCCTGGGGCTTGGAATTACAACCTAGCCTTAATTGCAGGATTGAGTTGCAGGGTCTTAATGGAAGAGCCTGGTTTGCATTATTTCTTACTAGGCCATAAAGTTGGGGAATGTGCTCATTATGGGATACAGCACACAAATTCTAGAATACGATTGTACAAGAGTGTTTATTATTATCTTGTCCACAAAACACCTAAAATCAACTGTCAGGGTATATTTGGTCATTAAATTGTGACGAAATGTCAGAATGTACCACAAGGTCCTGGTTCAGAAGCAGACAAATCAGCTGAGCTGTAACCCACCATCAAGACACATCTTGTCGAAGAAAATGACACCCCATCAAATTCGTAAGAGAGACTATCATTTTACGAAGAAAGACATCCTCTGCAATTACAATCGATTCTTTGACCTCTACAGACAAGCAGATATAAGCGAAGTGACAGGTGGTCGCTGGCTAATGATCATGGTTTGCTCAAGTCGCCTTGCCATGCCACGGCTGCAAGGTCACAGCGGGACACTGTGATTGGCTGTTCTGGTTGCCAGGTCACAGCTGGGCAGCTTGATTGGTTCTTGAGGTTGCCAGGTCACCAACCACATGAAAGCAGGCAGGCAGTTGTATGGCATCACTGATATGCATCACGTTCTCTGAAGCGCACAAGGAAGAACAAAGGTGTCTGCTGTTATTTTTCAAAAGGCATAATTCAATAACGAAAGAGGTCGACTCAATATGCGGAGGAGAATCAAAACCAGACAAGCAAATAACGCATGACTTTGAGTAAATAAATACCCAACCCCCTACAGACGGTCTGGGGTGCGATCACAGCATCCATCCAAAGACTTCCCTTTCATCACCCCAGTAATCCTTTTATTTGCTCGCCATGGAGTGCGTTCTCCAAACAGATTTGTTAGATTTGACACCAAATTTCATTTACTGCTAAATGCCAAAGCTCAGAATTGCATCGTGGCCCGTTCCCCAGGCCTCCCAGAAGTAAATGAATCGGAGAATATAAGGAGACAGATCACTCAGCCGTCATAATGACTGAGGAGCCAAGGCATGATCAAACATGGAGAAAAAAAGCACCACTCACCACGCTCTTCCACGACAGAGAAGTTTTAAACCGTGTCTGTGTTGGATACTTTAATAACAAAGCAACGGAAGAATCTATCTGTGCCGGGATTGCGGCACAGTGGGCGAGCCGCAACCGCATCTCCTGGCTGCTCTGCTGAATTGGAGTGTGAAATATGACCAGGCGCTGCTTAATAACACACCTGCTGTTTTGAACGTCTGTCCCTCTAAATCCTCCGCTAGCCCACTGATGGTTAACGCTCCTGGCTAAAAAGCGGCGTGCTCTAAAGCGTGCGGTTCTTATAAATTACTGTTGAGCTCAGTCTGTTCGGTGCATTCAAACACATGCAGTTGCACAATCAGAGTGTAATTATGCAGTTCCATCATTTGCGTCGGGAACACGCTACATGGCGGACAGCAGGTAACGGCAATTTCCAAAGACGTCTTCGAAGTTTTGCTGAGAAAATATTCCAGTGCTTCATTGCTGTCAGCTGTCATGGCCATCGACTTTGTTGCGCTGAACGCCGTGGTTGCAGTGGAGCTATTTTGCATTCTTTTTCTACACTCACTCTGTAATGAGACGAATGACAATAAAACTACTTGACGTGCATGCCTGCTAGATTAAACTATGTGGTTTACAAAATTGGGTTGATCTCCAAACTGTCTCTAGTAACTGCCTAATCCACCTCCTCCCTCTGGTTTTGGATTTGGCTGTATTTACATGGCAAGGCCTAATACACAATGTCTGTTTACATTCACTTTGGACATTATAGACTAATAAATAATACCATAAATTGATGAAATCCCACCAAATTGATCTATACCAGGCTATATATTGATATTGGTCTATGTGGTTCAATGTGGTTTAAAGAGGATGGTCATCAATCACACAGTCTTGCAAGTAATATTATTATTTTTATATATAAATGTACAGCAATTTACTGCATGCCTGTTGGTGACATTGCTTCAACTTAAGAGCTCCCACTCACATTTCTGTCATTCGATCCTTAATTTTACCAAAAAATACACATTATTACACATTATTACACAGTGCAACTTGAAAAGCACGACTTTTGTATTCATTCCTGTGTTTAAATTCACACATGTGTATTTGGATGGGAATTGAGCTTCCACACATCCCTGTTTGTCAAAAAACAGTAAGCAA
Source organism: Barbus barbus (assembly GCF_936440315.1). Classification (NCBI taxonomy): domain Eukaryota; kingdom Metazoa; phylum Chordata; class Actinopteri; order Cypriniformes; family Cyprinidae; genus Barbus; species Barbus barbus. The sequence continues at coordinate 8,300,081 of NC_136755.1, forward strand.
TTAAAATTTTCTCGTGGGTAGCAACACAAAAGCAGACATTTCCAATTTGACTAATCTAATGCCTGTAAATGCCGAAATGACCTCAATGAATAGAGCTAATAAACAAAGAACGAAAAGAAGAAATCAAACTCAGTTGCATGTAGGTCAGTGTAATCAGATGTCAGATATACACTAGCATTCAAAAGGTTTTTTTTTTTATTAAAGAAATTAATACTTTAAAGAAATTATATATTAAAAAAAAAACGAATACTTTAATAGCAAAGATGCATTAAATTGAATCATATGTTACAGTAAAGACATTTATAATGTTACAAAAGATTTATATTTGAAATAAATGCTGTTTTTTATTTATATATTAATCAAAGAATCCAGTTTCTATAAAAATATGAAGCAGCACAACTGTTTTCAACACTGATAATAATAAGAAACGTTTCTTGAGCAGCGAAACAGCATATTATTATGATTTCCGAAGGATCATGTGAAACTGAAGACTGGAGTGATGATGCTGAAAATTCAGCTTTGCATCACAAGAATAAATTATATTTTAAAATATATCTAAATAGAAAACTAAATAATAAATTGCAATAATATTTCTGTTTTTACTGTATTTTCATTCAAATAAACAGAGCCTTGGTGAGCATAAGAGACTTCTTTGAAAAATACAACCAACCAACCCCAAAATTTGAATATATCAGATTTAAAATCACACATGAAGTGGCCCAATCAGTTTCCCAAAATTCTGATCTCATAAGTGCTTTTGTCATTGCTGCCATTTCCATCTCTCAAAAGTTTCACCTCTACAGCCATCATTTATGCCTATACTTTCACCCTACCTGCCCCTTTATCTCCTTCTCCCGCTTCTCATTTGGCCGGATGTAGCGTTAATGTGATCCGCCATGCTTCAGTAAAACACACTCTAATCTCCCTGGCTCTATGGGTAGAGTTGGACCCTCTCTGCTATTCCTGGCTCCGCCATCCCTCATGTTTATGGTCCATCTCTTATGATGCGCTTATCATTGGAGCGTTCGTTTCATTGTTCGAGAACCCTTGTGTTTTTGCACCTTCGATGAATAGGCAGAAAGGGAATAAGCGGGATTTATGCCGAGGTATTTTCAGGGTCTCCAAAGGGAAAGCGAGAATCCGAGGGAGGGAAGACATTGATAAACCATGTAACAAGTTAGATGTGATTGCATCAGCATCTTCTCCTCGCAAGCATTTGCAGTGGATGCGTGAAGCGTGTTATGAAGTGGCTTGTAAAGAAAGTCCTCTCATTGGTTCTATTACACACATGCGGCAGGGATAATTGGGAAAGGAAATGCACATAAATTACATCGTAAACCTGCTTACGCCACGTTTAATGCAATCTTTTCACTTGCGACCGCGATCAGCAAGGTACAACTCATTATTTTCAAATAGCCTTCAGTGGCAGAGAATACTTGTATTCAAATCAATGGTCACATTATTAAACGTACACAAGAGCTAGACAAGGTAATAGAGAAATTGTGAGTGGGATACGTAGAGAAGGAAGGAGGAAGGAGGGGGGAGAGCCGGCGGCTGAGCTGGTCTGGAGGATTAGGATGCTATGTGGATCATTTCTCTCAAATGCTGTCCATAGGTGAGCCACTTAACCTAGGTGGTGCCGATGATCAGCTGGATGATAGAGGTCAACGGAGAAATCAAAGAGCTGATGACGCCGGCTTCACCACACCACTTTCAGGCCACTGCTGCCTTTCCAACTCGCAATCCGTGATCATCACTGACTGACATGTGGAGGTGAGTGGATCTGATTTCAGGATTTCTGTGCTATGCTTAACCCTGGGTATTATTGGACCTCAGGTTTTAACTCTGGGTTAGCCAGCAATTCACACTAATTGGTGGTTATAATTGTTTTAACCCCAGTGTGCAGCATGAAATAACACTTCTAGAATGTTACTGTAGGGTTGTTTAGCGACAGACAGTTGACTGTGTTTAGATTCAGCAATGAATAGCACTGAAAATGTTATCTAAGGATTTATCAGGGATTAAGAACTATTATATAAAGTGGGGTCAAAACGAGACCACTCAAAGTGGAAAATGCTTCTATTCTGCCTTTTTTCACTATAAATTCAGTATAACAATTTGAGAGAAAAGTTATCTTAAATATCTCATTCATTTAAGAAAAAAAAACATTTTAAATCCTAAAGTGTTGTTTATTTCCAGGTTTGAACTGAATTATAATTTCTAGATTTTCAATGTGGACTGTTCAAATATGATATGATTTTTAAAATGTTTTTAATATAGCTTTTTTTATGCTCAACAACAGCATTTATTTGATCAAGCATACAGTAAAATAATATATGTATATGATACAGATAAAGTACAGTATGTTGTAAATTATTATTACAATTTAAAATATCTGTTTTCTTTGTAATATATTTTAAAATGTAATTTATTCCTGTGATGCAAAGCTACATTTTCAACATCATTACTCCAGTCTTCAGTGTCACATGATCCTTCAGAAATCATTCTAATATCCAGATTTGCTGCTCTTTTTTTTTCTTTTTATCAATGATGAAAACAGTTATTGTCAGGGAACTGTTGTGTGTCTGTCATGTGTTCCTGCCCCTTGTGCCCATATTTGGTTTGTTTCCTGTCCTTGTTAAATGTAATCATTAGTTTATTCGTGTCTAGCCGTGTCTGTTAATTTACCTGTGTATATTAGTCCTGTCTGTTCAGTTAAACTTTGTCTGGTCTACTCGTTAACCCCGGTGTGTGATGTCCGTGTCTGCCTTGCCTTGTCCTGCCATGTCCTGATGTCTTAAGTAAAGTCTGTTCTTTGAGTTTATATCCTCGTCTGCGTGTTCCTGGTTCCTCCCTCGTGTGTGCACCGTGACAGAAGACCAGACCTAAACAGTAAGCGGCGCCCCTTCACCTCGTTTTGTTTTCAGTTTTTGAAAAGTCTTTTGTTTGTTCCTGTTTTGTCTGTCTCTCGCGGCATGGAAGTCGCCACTCGACATCCCGCCTTAGCCCACTGCAAGTCGGCGTGGGAGTTCGGCAGGATTACCGCGAGTGCCGCGAGTCCGCTGGCCGCGATCCCTCCAGTCTGCCGATCGCGGGAGAAGTTCGCCGTTGTCCGCGGCTCATCCAACCCGCCGATCGTGGGAGATATCCGCCGCCGTCCGCGGCTCCCAACCTCGCCGCTCACCCCGAGCCCGCCGTTCGCGGGAGTTCACGCCGCCGTCCGCGGCACACCGAGCCCGCCGTTCGCGGGAGTTCACGCCGCCACCTGCGGTTCACCCAAGTCCGCCGTCCGTGGGGAAAGCCAACCCACCGTCGGCGGCTTCACCGTGCCCGCCGTTCGCGGGAGATCAACGCTGCCGTCCGCGGGGAAAGCCAACCCGCCGTCGGCGGCTCCCCCTGTTCACGCCGCCGTCCGCGGCTCCCCTGTGCAATGCCCGCCGGTCCGCCGCTGACTCAAGCCCACCGGATTGCCGCTGACTCAAGCCTGCCGGCCGCCGCCTCTAACCCTCTCCGTGGATCAAGTCCACATGTCTCGGCCAGGAGAGCCGTGTTTGTTTGTTTGTTGTGCCCACAGGAACATTTTAAAAAAAACCATGTCATGTCTTGTCCATGGAGACTCGTCTGGGGCAGGCGGCTTCTTGGGTTGTGGCCATGGAGGCCAGTCGCAGCCGCTTGCCCCCCCTGTCGCAGAAGTGGAGGAGGTTGCTGAGGGACCCTGTGAGGGCCCCTGACTCCTCGTCATGCCCAGAGGAAGCCTCAGCTTCCTAGCCAGCCCAGGAGGGCTTCTGGTTCCTGTGGGATGTCCGGTCCTGTTTGTCTGACCCTGGAGGGTTTCTGTCGTGTTTTGTCTGTCTAGCCCCGGAGGGCTCCTGATACCCCCTGGATTCCCCATGGAAATTTTGGGGGGGGGTAGTAGAGCTCTGGGTGGAGTGGGTGGGCCGAAGAAGGATGCCATGGCCACAGTTACCACCTGCCATGGCCTCCTGAGCTCCCTGCTCCGCCATGGGTCCTGTCTGTCTGTTCCGCTCTGGAGGTCCCCGTCCTGTGGTCCGTGTCTGTCCTGAGAGGCCTCCAGAGCGCCCACCCCCCCTCCCCGATGGAACTGTTAAGGCTCGGGACGAGCCTTTCGGGAGGGGGGAGTTATGTCAGGGAACTGTTGTGTGTCTGTCATGTGTTCCTGCCCCTTGTGCCCATATTTGGTTTGTTTCCTGTCCTTGTTAAATGTAATCATTAGTTTATTCGTGTCTAGCCGTGTCTGTTAATTTACCTGTGTATATTAGTCCTGTCTGTTCAGTTAAACTTTGTCTGGTCTACTCGTTAACCCCGGTGTGTGATGTCCGTGTCTGCCTTGCCTTGTCCTGCCATGTCCTGATGTCTTAAGTAAAGTCTGTTCTTTGAGTTTATATCCTCGTCTGCGTGTTCCTGGTTCCTCCCTCGTGTGTGCACCGTGACAGTTATGCTGCTTAATATTTTTTAGGAAGCCATAATACTTTTTTTTTTGTGCATGTGAGTGTGTGTGTGTGTGTGTGTGTGTGTGTATATATATATATATATATATGTCTGTCTGTCTTTGCACTTTTTCAGTAAATTAACATATAGATTTATTATGGTATATTATTAATATATTATTAATATATTAATACCAGTAGAGGGAAGGAAGCATTTTAACATCCAAAAATCACCCATTTCAGCTTCAATTACTAACCCAAGGCTTGAACAGTGTACAACATGGAACATGATTTAAAAATCCAATATGGTATACGAGATACTGAGTGTGCTGTCCTAGGGGAAGCAGCTGTGATGAGCGTTGCATCGTGTTAGACGTCACCCGTTAGGTGTTACAGATGTGTCATTTTCTGGAAGTCAACGTGTCAGGTGTCTTAGCGTATGTGACAAGTCAGTAGCTGTGGTTGTGTTGTATTTTGGTGATGTGTGCGGTGGCAGGTGCAGGGACTGGGTAACATGGACAAGAAAATAGCAAACAGGAGGTTTTCTGACACGCTGTGCTGTAGGTGCCTGCCGTTTCTTCCAGGTTGTAACATTTTGTGATTGCTCCTGAATAATTTATCGACACTTTTAAATAAAATGCGGCTCCGAAAATGAGGAGAGCTCAAGCTAACCCTTGTTTATTCTCTACGGTCTCATTCTCCCGGCCGACTGCACACGGATTTCATAGACTTCTGTTGAGAATGAGATTAGGTCCATGGATGCAGAAACCGGTTCCAGGTTTGAGTGGACACTACGAATGTCATGTAAATGCCATTGTGGAAATCGATCCAAAGGGAGACCTTTTTCTCGGCTACCCGTGAAATTATCGCACACAGAGAGAAACGCAGCACAAAACAGACATTCAAAGGTGCATATAAACACATACGTAGGATGAATTAAAACCAACTCTGACAAGCACAGTGCTTTCATTCACAAGGACACTAATGCTTTCATGTGATGACCTTTTACATGCTGTGAGTTCCATCGATAGGTGGAGAAAGAGAGAGAGAGAGCAAGACTGCACCGGCGCTGTGTGCATCCTCTCTTAATTAAAATCCTCTAATGCGGCATGCTGAACGTTGAGAGTGGACCAATCACAGAGCTTCATTCTCAACATCAATATTGAATGGCAGCATCTCCTAAAGTCCTCACTCTGGAGGGCAGCAGTGTGCTTGTCTAATGACTAAAAGCCATAACAAATACCAAGCCTTCATTACACTCATTCTTAGCCACCTATTTCATCAATCAATAGGCTATACCACATCATCCTGTCTCACCCACTAAAGCCTAATGATATACACAGACAGCGCCTGTTCCTTTTAAATGACCAGACAGTGCATTCAATCCCAGAACTTTCAATACTTCCTCTAGTCTGATGCAGTACATTGTCATTGTTCGATCTATAAGTGGCTTGTTAGTCGCGCTTGTAAAGGCAAGCATCGCTATAATTATTGCTCATACTTAGGGTTAGTGATTTGAACAAACACCTAACCTAAATATTAAGCTTCAATGTTTAACTCATCCTGCTGTTAAATTCTGCTAAATGATACCTCAAATTAAGCGACTAGCTGGGGAGAGGCTATTACTTTTCTAAAGGAGAAGACTTCGATTTTTGCTTTGTGGATGATGAAGATGAAAAAGGCTTGCATTGAAAAAGGGGCCGAAGCCTTAACTAGATACTTAAATATTATAGAGGAGATGGACTTATCTGCTTTGGGCTAGAAAGCAACCAATTAGCAACCACTCACATCACCCTCGCAACCACTGAGCCACACCCTAGCAACCACACAGAACCCTTAGCAACCACATAGCATCCACATTTATTTTTTACGTTTGTATCTGTATCTATGTGATATCAAAGTAAAAATATATGGAGATTATATTTGCCTGACTGAATGCTATAGATGTTGAGGCTGGTTGCTAGGCATTTATTTATACATTTACATTTATTCATTTACATTTATTCATTTAGCTGACGCTTTTATCCAAAGCGACTTACAATTGCTATATATGTCAGAGGTCGCACGCCTCTGGAGCAACTAGGGGGTTAAGTGTCTTGCTCAGGGACACATTGGTGTCTCACAGTGGATTCGAACCCGGGTCTCTCACACCAAAGGTATGTGTCTTATCCACTCCGCCATCACCACCCCCATTTAGGTGTTGCTAGGGTGTTCTGGCTAGTTGCTAGATACATCTAGGGTGATATGTTGTTGCTATGAGTGTCTAAGGTGTTGTGGCGGGTTGCTAGATGTATCTAGGGTGACAGATTGTTGCTATGCGTTGCTAGGGTGTTCTAGCTGGTTGCTAGGCATTTATTTATATGTTAAGGTGTTGCAAGGGTGTTGTGGCTGGTTGCTAGACATATCTAGGGGGATATATGGTTGCTATGAGTGTCTAAGGTGTTGTGGATGGTTGCTAGGCATTTATTTATACATTTAGGTGTTTCTAGGATGTTCTAGCTGGCTGTTAGGGTGTTTTGGTTGTTCTAGGATGGTCTGTCTATCTGCTAGGAGTGGCTTGGGTGTTTTGGCTGGTTGCTAGGTGTATCTAGGGTTATATCTCATTGCTATGAGTGCCTAAGGTGTCCTGGATAGGCATTTATATATACATTTAGGTGTTTTTAGGGTGTTCTGGCTGATCGCTAGATGTATCTAGGACAATCTGTCTCATTGTTATGAGAGGCTAGGGATTTTTGTCTGATTGCTAGGCATTGTTAGGGTACTCTGACGGGTTGTTAGGTGTTGCTAGGTTGCTTTAGGTATTAGGCTGTTCTGATTTGTTGCTAGGGTGTTCTGAGTGGTTTCTAGGAGTATCTATAGTGATCCGTCTTCTTGAAGGGATTGTCTTGGGTTTTTGGCTGGTTGTTAGGCATGTATTTTTACATTTAAGTCTTGTTAGGGTGTTCTGACTGTTTTCTAGGTCTATCTTAGGTGATCTGTTTTGCTTGGAGTGGCTAGGATTGTTTGACTGGTTGTTAGGTGTTGCTCTAGATTAGGTGTCACCAAACTTGTTCCTAGAGGGCCGGTGTCCTGCAGAGTTTAGCTCCAACCCTAATCAAACACACCTGAACCAGCTAATCAAGGTCAGCTAATTAAACTCTGCAGGACCCTCTGCCCTCCAGGACCGAGTGTGGTGATCTGCTCTAGATGTAACTAAGCTGTTTTGGCTGAACTAGGAACTAGGCTAGGGTGATCTGGCTGGTTGATTGGTGTATCTAGTGTAATGTGTGTCTTGTTGCTAGGAGTGTCTGGGTTTTTTGGCTGTTTGCTAGGCATTTCTTTAAACATTTAGGTTTTGCTAGGGTGTTCTGGCTGGTGTCTAGGAGTATCTATGGTGATATGTCTTGTTGCTATGAGTGATGCTGTTGCTATGATCTGTCTTGTTGCTATGTAGGGTGTTCTGAAGCCCTATTCACACCAAGAATGACAACTATAAAGATAACAATATAGCATCCACACCAGTGAACGATATCGTCTGTTTATTGTCAGCGCATGCTCGTCTGTCACTTTAAATCCTCAAGCTCATTATAGCAGGATAGATTCTGATTGGGTGTCACCTGTCAATGTTTTTATTGTTCAGCAGCAGGAAAGAAATCATTCTGAAAGTGATTCCAACTATATTGTTTCTCTGTGCCTTTATCGTTATAGCTGCGGGGTGGACTCTGCTATTCTTTAATATTGAGAGCTATGTTTTGATCTATATCTTTATTGTTATCTTTATAGTTTTCGCCCTTTGTGTGAACAGGCCTTAACTGGTTTCTAGGAAATTTATTTATACATTTAGGTGTTTCTAGGCTGTTTAAGGTAGGTTGCTAGGGTCCTCTGGCGGTTTAATAGTTGTATATAAGGTCTGACTGGTTGTTAGGTGTTGCTAAGTTGCTATAGATGTAACTAGGCTGTTTTGGCTGAACTAGGCTAGGGTGTTCTGGCTGGTTGCTTGGTGTATCTAAGGTGGACTGTCTTGTTGCTAGGAGTGTCCGGGGGTTTTGGCTGGTTGCTAGGCATTTAATTATATATTATGGTGTTGCTAAGGTGTTCTAGCTGGTTGCTAGGGTCTTCTGACTGTTTTCTAGATATATCTCAGATGACATGATTGTTGCTAGAAATGTCTAGGGTTTTTTGCTGGTTGCTAACCATTTCATTATACATTACTGTGTTGATAAGGTGTTCTAGCTGGTTGCTAGGATGTTGTAGCCAGTAGACATATACAGTGTTTTGTCTTGTTGCTAACTGAGCAATTCCCATCAGCATCATTAGCAATTTATGTCATGTGACTCATTGTTTGCAACTGAATGATTTCCATCTGTAGCCAAAGCAGTTTTAAGCATTGACACACAGTATGGATTAGACAGTACAAATGTGATCTGTTACACTTAAAGGTACATATAGATCAGTATAGCCACTGCTGTGCAGGTTATCATGGCTGCTGGCAGGAGCAGGAGGCGGCAAAAAATATGAGATAACCTGGGAGTGAATTTCCAGCCAGGTAAAAACTGTGTGAAAACACCATTTACTAAGTAGATGTAGCACATAAATCATCTACTCTTCCCATCCCTCCTAAAGTGCTTTTTCTCTACCATGCTATCTCTCTTTTCCCACAACCCCCCCCTACTTTTGTGCCCCCTCTTCCTTTTCCGCTCTCTCTCTCTCCATCTCATTTCCCCTCCTTCATTTTCATCCTCCTCTCCTCTCTTATTTCCTGCCGGCCGGCCTTCAATCACCCTCTCTCTCAGTGTGCAGACATCACTGCCATATTGGGACAGTGACACCTCCATTAATCAATTTAGCAAACACCATGGGCTGATCTGCACAGAGTGTCACGCACACGCGCACATGCCAAAACATCCAGGATGGGTAGCTACAATTCATTCACCTCGATCTGGCCCTGTGGAAGTCAAGGTCATGCAGTCCCTTGGGGAAACCATACGTCATGTAATCTCAGGCTTTGACATGTGGGATTATGCATATCTGTACGATATAATCTCGCTACCCTATGGTGTTATTACATTTTTTTTATATATTTAGCATATGCATAGCATACAGGGGCTCTCATCGGTGAGTGCTGTATGACAGACAGTCTCATTTACAGGATGTACAGCTCGTTGTGCACTCAATACTGCCATCTTCTGATATGATTTTAGTTTTGCATTACCAATATTAATTTGTCTAATGCTGCCCCCTTCAGGTTAGTAAAAGAATTTACTGACTACTAAATGAAATGCTGCCCCCTTTTGACAGGAGAGTAGATTTTTAGCTTACTCTTTAATTTGATTGGGGAACTTCACAGTACTTTACACTCAACAGTGCCACTGCCAGGTAGGGATGAACACCATACATTTCTTGGAAAAATAAACGATTTCAACCATGGTGCTCATTTAAGATTCAAAACAGAGGAATTTTCAGTCCAAGAAATAAAAAATAATTAACATTATCAACGTTGTCAATTTGCACAATTCCTACTTCCTATGCAAAGGAAGACATAGCACTGAATATAACCGAATGTAATTCAGCAATAAACTGAATGTTAATTCCAATTAAACAAAAAATATATTATAGTTTAAATTTATATGAAAGTGAAAGTGACGTGATATACAGCAAAGTATGGTGACCCATACTCGGAATTCGTGCTCTGCATTTAACCCATCCATTGTTTTTTTATTTTGTACTGTTCTCTGAGGTCCACTTATAATGCTATCAAGATTTTTACATAAAAAACTTCATTTAGAAGTAATAGGCTATTTTCTGTCCTGTTTTAACCCCCCTCATCAGAACCCTCTGTTTGAATAGTCATGGCGGATTGGAGATTTGAAAGTAAACGCCCTCTGCTATGATTGGCTAATAGTTGTGTATGTTTGACAGCTTATGTCCTTCACAGATGCCATGTGTAGCAGTGGTACAGCAGATGTGGAGCAGGTTGCTAAGCCATCTTCTGAATCAAGTGCGCATCAATGATCATTATTTAGATAAAAAATACTTTCTTTGCACTCAGACTCTGATTTCTGCAATAGAACACAATTTAGGCAGAATTTTCACAGCCAAACAATCTTTGCTGTCATTAACACATACAGTATGTCTATTCTAAAAGCAGTGCATCCATATTTATGCTTTAAATGTATAGAACTGTTAACTTTTGGATAATTATTTAATGTAATTTGTGTGCTTAGCTCATTCATACATTCATTAGAGTAGTATATTTAATCTAAATGTGCAAATATAAAGCATTCTGTTTATTTAATCTCGATCAATAAATGCATATGGTCCAGAGTGAGTGGTGTTGTACATAATTACATTGGATATTGCTTATAAATCCTGATATGTGGCGTGCTAAGGTTTATAGATGAGGCCTGACTATCACAAATGTATTTTGTTACATCAATGAATTAAATTATGAAGAACGAGATGCTTTTACTTTGCTTTATAAGCCTTCTGCATGACTATTTTTTCAATGGTTTTCAAAAAGCAGTAAGGACATGTCCCACCTGTCCTAGCTGCCTATTACGTCTATGCTAAAAAGCGGATGAAATGCAAATCTGCCAGCTTTTATATGAAAATGGAAATGATAAACAAGTGATCCAATGTATCTATTACTTGATTAGAAATGTTGAAGATCACATAACCTATACACAGATAACACTACCTATATATCCATCCAAGTAACTGATTTAATTTATGTGAGAGAAAAAAGGAGGGTTTCAATCCAATGTGTGCAACAAAACTGAAAATGTCTTCACTTCTACGGATTTTGGCATAACATGGAAATACAATTGTAGCCTAGTTGTGGGATTCTTCTGTTTGGAAACTTCTGATAATTATTCCTTTTATAAAGTTCCAGTTTATTGCAAAGTAACGATCTCTCCTCAGTAATTACAATACTGGTTTTATCATACATAAGAATACAAAAGCATTCTTACCTGTATAATGTCTGTCATCTACATTAGAAGCAGAACACAGGAGAAAGAGAATAACAGAATTATTAGGAATGAATAAATATAAAATTGGCCTGAGTTTGAAAGAACACGAATACACTAGCACTCACAGTGGCAGACAGGTTTGGGTGAGTCCCACTTGCCCAGCTTAGTGCACTGAGTGCTGTTTCTGCCCACCAGGATGAAACCCTCCAGACAGCTGTAGTGCAGTATCGTGCCCTCCACCGCTGGGCCTGGAGGGTGGACTGTCACACGGCCGTTCTCCAGAGACGTCCACACCCGTGCACACGGCAGCACTGACGAAAACACACACCACAGCAGAGGGTCAGTTATACAAATAATGCCATTCAAAACCTCAAAACTGTTGTGTTGACGTGATGCTAAAAGGTGGTTTATATTCATTTAGGATCTATGTTTCACGTGAGCAGTCTGGATTGGAAGTTTCCCTTACAGGATTAATTAGTTTTTACCTTGTATCACCTTACTTTACCTTTATAAAGCATGCAGTCTTACCATTCATTTTCTATCTTGTCAGCAATGAAAAGATGGCAAGAACAGAACGTATCGCCCTGAGAGACCAATTATATAATCCACAATATGCTCAACGGCCATCTGTAGTACTTCATATTTGCGTCAGGCAGTGATTACGTCAAATGCATCAGGGCTTTTGTGTCAACACCATTTTAAAACAGCACAGGACAGTTTAAAGGTTTGAATTGACAGCTGTTTTGGTATGGTTGTGTGTGTGTGTGTGTGTGTGTGTACATGTACTTGACCTAGCTTACTTTTGGGGACAAAATTGCTGATAAACTTATCCAGACGTTAGCTAAATCTGTCAAAACCTCAATTTTAAGAATGTCCTCAAAATAATAAAATGGTTCAGGTCTGTTCAGAAGCATACTACTCTTGCTTGTTCTTCAGTATCTTCAGTGTACACTAACGTTCAAAAGTTTAGTTCAGGGCTGTCCAAACTCGGTCCTGGAGGGCCGGTGTCCTACAGAGTTTAGCTCCAACTTGCCTCAACACACCTGCATGGAAGTTTCTAGTATGCCTATTAAGAGCTTGATTAGCTGCTTCAGGTGTGTTTAATTAGGGTTGGAGCTAAACTCTGCAGGACACCGGCCCTACAGGACCGAGTTTGGACAGCCCTGGTTTAGGGTCAATGAGATATTCAGTTTGGATGCATCAAATCAAAAGGGTGACAGTAAAGATCATTATAATGCTACAAAATATTTATTTTAATTAAATGCTGTTCTTCTGAACTTTCCATTCATCAAAGAATCCTGACAAAAAATGTATCACGATTTCCATAAAAATATGAAGCAGCACAACTGTTTTCGACATTATTAGCAAGATATGTTTCTTGAGCATCAAATCAGCATATTAGAATGATTTCTGAAGGATCATGTGACACTGAAGACTGGAGTAATGATACTGAAAATACAGCTTTGTATCACATGAATAAATTACATTTTAAAATATAAAAATAGGCTAGTAATAATATTTCACAATATTAACATTTTTACTGTATTTTTGATTAAATAAATTCAGACTTGGTGAGCATAAGAGTCTTCTTTCAAAAACATTCAAAAACCTTACTGACCCCAAGCTTTTGAACATTAGTGTATCATGCAAATTATGTACACTGGAAATAGAAGGTTAAGACAAGCAGCATTGTATTATGGGATATAGTATTCCACGAATCCCAGGTATTTACCTGGATGACCTACTGTCCTCCATCTGCCAATATGTGCATCAGACAGCAAAGCACACTTCATGGCATACCATATCCCACAATGCAATGCTGCTTGACCTTCCTGTTGATATATGTCTGTGGTTTTCTGTGTGACCTAGTTTTCCCCATTCTGTTTAATTAGTCATTCAGTACACCTGTTGTCTTATGGCGCTTTTCCACTGTGTGGTACTACTCGGCTTGGCACGGCTCATTTCGGCTCGGTTTGTGTTTCCACTGCAGTTAAGTACTTTAGAGTGGGCGGGATTATTCACGTGTCTTTATAGCAGCGCCGCCTCTACTGCCGTGACTCCTTGAAAACTTTTGAACTCTGACACTATGAGACCCCCACACCCCCAGGGCCTGCCCCCCCTCCTCACTAACTTAAAAAACTGTGACCAGCACCTGTCACTTGTGCAGCATTGGACTGATCACTACCTCATCCAGCATTGACTGCAAACTACCTCTAGTCTGATATAAGAACTGTTCTCCCTACTGACAAGCTCTTCTTGCACTAGACATACATCTACACAGTTTTGTTTTATTTAACTGGTTTGCACTCTATCTATTCTGCCATGTGCCTTATGCCACTTTATCTCTTTTTTTTATTTTTCTACAGTGTCCTCAGATTGATTGATAAGCTCTTTTTGCACTACAAATATATCTGCACAGTTTTGTTTTTATTTAACTGGTTTGCACTCTATCTATTCTGCCATGTGCCTTATGCCACTTTATCTATTTCTTTATTTTTCTACAATGTCCTCATTTGTATAGCTGTATAGTTGTATGTACATATGTTTAAACTGCATTATCTGTATTTGAACGTGTTTAATGTTAACTGTATGCACCAAGGGTCTGAGAGTAACGCAGTTTCAATTCTCTGTATGTATGTGCCGTACATGTGGAAGAACTGACAATAAAGCAGACTTGACTTGACATGACTAATTATGCGTTGCTCCATTAAGCTCTTGCTGGATCCGCTCCTCGGCTATCAACGATCTGTTGTCTCTCGTACCACAAGTTGAATGACGCAGGCAGTGACGATTTTCTCCGGCCAATCCATGATCAGCAGAGTTTACACATCACGTTTTGGTAACGGTACAGCTTGCTTGAAACCTCGGCCGAGGTGGTACTAAACAACGTAACAGGTACCAGGTACTGTACCCAGTGGAAAACCCCCCCAAAAGTGAGCTGTACTGAACCATACCATGTTGTACCATGCAGTGGAAAAGCGCCATTAATTATCTCATTAGTTCCCTTTGTTTGGTTCATGCTTTAGAAGTCCTCAGTTCTCCCTTAGTCTTGGTCCGTTCTCGTCTGTTATGTTGGTTTACTTACCTGTCTCCTGGATTTGCTAATTAAAATACCTTTTTGTTTATCTCTGTTGTCTTCGTGCTATTGTGCCTCACCAACCCGTGACAGCAGTGTAGCATATACTGTCTGAAATGCTTCTCACTGTGTTCTGCATATTGTTTTTAATTCCTCACAATAGCAGATACTGAACAGTGTATACAGCACATCATGCACTAATCTAGGGGTTTTCAATCTCTTATATGCCACGGACACCCAATTATGATCATTTTCATACGAGAGACCACTACCCTAAAGTTTAAAAGCCAGCTCTATATGAATAGGAGAATGGATATTATAATTGTAAACAGTGTAAAACATTATTTGGTGAATTTCATCTCTATTGTGCATATATTTTCTAATAACTATAGTGTTGTATTTTTAGATGCATTGTGTACTTATTTATTTGAATATATTTTTTATTATTTACCTGATTTATTTACTGGTTTAACTTTTTTTTTTTTTTTTTTATACTGTTTTTCTTCTTGCGGCCCCCTGGAGTCAGTTTGAAAATGGCTGCACTAAGCCTTATGCTGATATTCCATTTGAAACATCACCATAATCACTAATCACTTCATTCTGAGGTACTGTTAGTGTAAGGTAATTTAAATAAGATTAATTTAAGAACACATGTCAAGTTATGATTTATACGGTAGGTAAATATACACTGTGTGACTTACTACGAAAAAATCTGACACATTTGTTGACATTTTAAAACATGACTGCTGATCTAGCAAATCAGATCTATCTGGTTTCCTGATAAACGGTTTTCCTACTGTTCGTGACAAAACACCTCCATCACTTATGCATTTATCACCCAGCATGACAAGACTGTAGGCTTTGGTGACATATTTGTGTGATCTATTACACATTCTGCTTTTAAACGCTCTGCTCTTCAACATCTCTTCCAAATTAAAGCACAGATGTATTCTGAATGATAATGAATTCGACAAATAATGAGATACAGTACATTACACCTAATTCTTACTGGATGAGCTGTATTAGTATTAAAAGCTGCAGTAAAATTGCCAGAGCCGCTACAGCAGTAACTAAATTAACTAAATACTGTCAACATTAATAGTCTCCTCTACAGTATGTAGAAACTATGCCATGTGCTCAGTACAGGTTCACGTAGATCCAGACTAAAACAATGGGCAGGAAAAACCCATAATCAGTTATTACTGACAGTCACAGTCTTGAAAATATATGCGCTGGTACCTGATGAACATACTGTAAATGCACTGAATGTCCGGATAGTATGGATATAAACAATGAACTGTGAGACATTTGTGAATTGCAGCAAAAGTCTATGGCAGATAGATAAGAAAAGGCTGAAATAAAGTTAAATATAAATATTAAATGAAAACTTTAACTTAAAAAAGCTTACAGAAAAAAGAAATGTTGCCTTGGTTAAAGTTAAAGTTGAAATACTAAAATTACATCAAACAGAAATGAAAATGAAAGCTACAAATAAATAAATACATGAATAAAAAATGACAAAATGCACACAGCATAATTACTCAAACTTAAGCTAAACTACAATTAAAATGAACACTGCAAATATAAAAATAAAAATATAAAAATCTCTAACTCACATTTCACATTTACAAGTCAAAAATGAGTTAATTTAGACCTCATTTAGTACATTTGCAGCTCATCATGACTAAAATCTTTCCTCTTTTTTAGTGCACACAGGACATGATGCTCCCAGCTGAACGTTTATGGCATCACATCACTGACCTAAAGCAATGTTTTAATTATTTTTATTTGTGAAGATGGATGAACTTGACTTGATTAAACAGGCTCTCAAGTAAAGTTACTGTATAGAAAATAAATAAATAACAAAAAAATGTCAAAATATCACAGTCAAAAGCTAAAAAAAAAATACATGTGGAGACAATACACTTTCACTCAAGTCTGTTATATATGCACATTTTAGACCTTTGCAGATAGGGAGTAGGGAAAAGTTGAACATACAGCATTTGCTGCGCTGGTTCAGGTCAGTCCATGTACCGTCAGGGAGACACTTCCTGACCTTTGGTCCCACGATCACTCTGTTCCCTCTGCAGATATACTCGATTTCATAATCCACCGGCAGCACCTGAACACTGCGGATCTGCATTCAGACACAGAGAACACAGTTACAACTAATTATACGCTAATGCATACACAACCATCCAAAAGATAGATGTGAGTAAGATTATTTATTAATTTTAAAGAAGGAATTTCATACTTTATATTAAATTGAATACTAACTTTAATATCAAACTGATCAGAAGTGACAATAAAGACATTTATAATGTTACAAACGATTTGCGCTGAATGCTGACCTTTTTATTCATCAAAGAATCCTGAATAAATCTAACAGTCTCCACAAAAAATGTAAGCAGCACAACTATATTTTTAATAGTCAGAAATGTTTCTTGAGCAGCAAATCAGCATATTAAAATGATTTCTGAAACAATCATGTGACACTGAAGACTAGAGTAATGATGCTGAAAATTCAGCTTTGCATCACAGGAATAAAACCTTTTTATTATTTTATTATTATTATTTTAATAATATTTCACAATAATACTGTTTTTACTGAATTTTAATTCAAATAAATGCAGACTTGGTGAGCTTAAGAAACTTCTTTTAAAAACATTAAAAAAATCGTACTGACCTCATTGTTCAGCAGCAGTGAAACCTACACAGATATACATGTTTAATACAATAAATGACTAATAAATTAAATCTTCACACCTGTTCCTGTGTCAGACCCCTGTATCTGATTCCTCCATCTCTTGGTGGGCGAATGATAGCACAACCTGATGAAACAGATATGTAGATGATCAAAGATAATCATGCTTTCTAAAGGATTTCTTTCACATAATACACTGTAAAAAAAATAAAAAAAAAATAAAAAAAAAGTTAAGCCAACTTCAAATTTGAAGGCAACCAGCTTCAGCACATTTTTGAGTTTTGTTGTTTTACGTTTATACAACAAAAAGTTGAGAATCTCCTACAAAAATAATTTAAAATTTTAAGTTGGCTCGACTTTTCTTTTTTTCTTTTTTTCACAGTGTACTAACACATTCACAGAAATGCTATAAGCATTTATCACAAACCGCAACGCTCATGTTGTCCATTAGATAGCGCCCTCTCCTTTCTGAACATGTTGCTCTGCAATGTCGACAGCCATGATGGAAGCTCTTGTGTTGTGTGTGAGTCCTTTAATTGTAGCTACAACTCGCCAATCCTGCTATAGTGAAACTGGATGGCTTTATATATATTCACAAAAAAATTAATTGAACTACATTCACAGTGGCTTCACTAGCAGAGCACATTATAATCACAAACTACAAATGTGGCCCTATATAGTACTAGTAAACTCGAGCGCTAATTTTCCATTATATTTTAGTCATTCATGCCTCTAATCTGTGTAAATGTCTGGGTGTCCCCTGGGCTCACGGCTCTGCCGGAGATTTGCTGTCAGAATGAAAGAGCGGAGTAGCTGCAGCCTGTTATTACAGCCTGGTTCACCTACAGTGTCAGCAGCTAATTACAGTCATCGCCAAACCCAGGGCCCTGGGGCACGACAGACCAGCACGACTGCATGAGCTTGTGTGTTCACACGTGCATGTGTGTGTTACAGTCATTTTGTGTGTGAGGGTATTTTTAGGGACAAAAACATGAGCGGCATTATCAAAATCAAATGCTGCCACTGGCTTGCTGTTTGCAGCTTTGAGGAGACTCGAGAGTCGTTTGAAATGCCAAGCCTATACTGTCTGCACACAACATGTATTCTGGCATTTTGTGTGACTGACTGCACCTGTATTCAAGAAGACCACGTACACATTGATGCTAAATATGGCTGTCACTCCTCGACTGAATGCTTCATCCGGTTCTGTATGTGGAACAGGTCAGGATGGTCAACTATCTTCAACAACGGCGCTTTTAAGGTTTGATGGTTTTTTTAGTGTGATTTAAATGGAATGAATTTTGAGATGTGACTTCTCTTATTAACTGAAAGTATTAAAGCTAAAATAAAATAAAACAGAAAAACTCTTAAAACGGTTAAAAAAACATTTTTTATAAATTACAAAAATGAAATGCCTTTGCAAACAACTGAAACAAGTTTAAATAGTTTTTATTAAATTACTAACAAGAAGTAAATAAAAACTACTATCTGCAAAATAAATAATTTATATATCTATACATATAAAAAGCTAATAAAGTGCATACTGTAACAAAATAAAAAATAAAAAATTATGAAAGCTAATAAAAATGAATAGCATATACTGTAAAAATACTCAAATTAAAACTGAAACAAGCTCATTCAAAATATCAATAAAAACTGTATATAAATGTATCACATGTATATATAATAGATGTATACAAATGTCTCCGGCATATAAATATCAGCATATGCACCAAATTGCCTTTTTTTTTGCTCATATCGGGCTTCTGAATAAAAGCTTTTTTTAAAGCGCCAATAAACTTTCAACAAACATCTGACTGTTATTTCATGTCAGATTTTACAGGGTTAAAGTGCCAATGCAACATCTCACATTTGTATCACATTTCAAAACAATTACTATCAAACACCAATATTTGGTAACACTTTATTTTAGCAACGGAGAGAGAAACTAAAGAGAGAGGAGAGTGAAAATGCCCACAAACCACATATCATATGTCTGAGGATATAACATAGTGTCCTTGTTACACAGTACTTACTATATGTATAGTGAAGCCAGGAAATGATGCATAATTCAAAGGAACTAACCCTAAACCTATAGGAAGTCCACATATTTAATATATATACTCAGCATGTATTTGTGTAATTACACCATAGTGAGTTTGGTTACTGTAGACAACTGCATTATACAACTGAATTTCCTCCTAAACAAATGAGGAAGTAACAATCAAAATGTCATGAAATCTGTGAAATTAGTGATTTAAGTGCATAAACAAAACATGATACCTCTGTAGACTAATATGCCTCCATCGGTAGTCTTAATGTCATCAAAAATAATTAACACCAATCAGGTTAAACTGCTGACTCCCATGTTTATTTTTTACTACCTCTAGACACAAAACATTGCCAATAGCTATTGCCTTGTTCAGTTATCTAAACGTTGCAGTGTATATGTGCCTGACTTATAATGACAGATCAGGAGATATACTGTGACAAGGGATATTCCACAGGCTCTTATAGCTGTTCAACAGGCCATAGAACAGGACAATTATGCATGGGAGGATTATATACGTGAGGATTTATGTACTTATTATAGCTGTCAGACATCTAATAGTGTTGATATTGTGTTTCATTAGTCGTTCAGCTCAGGCAAAACAGACCAGCTAAGCCTGTAATATCTGAGATAGGAAGGATGCAATTAGAGCTGGATGGAGGAGACGTGAGAAAAAATTCAATTCTAGATGCTGACTGATGTGACCAGTGAATAAGACCTTTTTACACACCCGGAATATCAACACAATGCCAAGCAAACACAAACAAATAAAAACAAAGAGATGCACATAGAAACTGACACACAAATGCTCACACACACAATTAAAGTTGTGTGTTCTTTTCCAAAACAGTGCCGTCAACTAAAACGAAAACTATTAAATGTCATTCTCATTCATGGAAATAAAGCTGAAATAAAAGTAAATGTAAATATTCGATGAAAAACAAAATTTTTTTTTTTTACTGAAATAAGTAAAATAAAAAATAATAATTGAAGCTAAATAGAAATAAAACAAATAAAAATGTCCAAAGCATAAAAAAAGACTCATTATAATGGAAACATTAAAATTAAAGCTAATTTTAATTTAATCTATTAATAGATGTTATAGTACACTAAAATAACACTTATTTAGAACTGTTTTCACTTTATAAAAATACTGGAAACACTGCACTGAAATGTATAAAATGAGATAAGTCATACTGAATGTCGCATCTATTGTAAATCAATAGTGAAATTATGTTTTGCCTGAGTTTGCAGTTTGTTAATGTGAATGAGAGAAAAACTGCCTGCCACACAATCCTTCAAAAACAGTAAATAGACAATACATCTTACTATCTATTGTCCTTGCAGGCTGCATGCGACAACAAACATACAGCACGAGCAGTGTAGTCTGTTTGCGAACAAATAACCTGCTGGTTTAGGTTATTTTTAATAAATCAGTCAAAAACACTGAATCAGTCTCAAGACTTTTCAGTTTGAACCTAAAACTAAAGCTATTTAAAATTATTTTCAGCAATTGAAATAAGGTTAACAAAAACATTTTTTAAAAATTTAACTTAAAAACACAAACTCAGTTGAAGTAAAATGACTAAAACAGGGAAAAAAGAAGCTAAAAATATGGGAGTAACTTCCATTAAACTGTAAACAATCAGCAAAAGATTCGCTCTTCAAATGTAACAATTACAGCATCAGTGAGAAAACAAACCAAGAGACGTGAGGATTTCCAATTAATTATTCAAGGTTTATATAATTAATTAAATAAGGAAAGCAGACCACAAATGCGCAGTATATGTTGTATTTTTTCATGCTGTTACAGAAAGAAAAAATAATCAGGAGGAAAAGAATGCAACAGTGAAAAGCGCTCTTGCCATAGACATTCTTGTTATATCATGTCACATTAAAATACCAAGCATTACATTATTCTCCTGCCGTCTGAAAAATAGAACGTGAAGGAAAATTCAGTCAAACCGATGGATAAGGATGACTTGTAGTGCAACTTTATGATTTTAAATGATTTATTTCAGTCTTTTTAAGTGGGAACTTCCTCAAATTGAATAATGTAAAACAGAGTAGGCTGTAATATAAAAATTAATAGCAGTTTCAAAAATAAAAATGACAAAAGTACATAACAAAATGACTAATATGTAAACTTTTCAAATTCAAATATTAACAAATGCTACAATATGTAACCAATAAATAATATATAAACAATACTAAATAAATAATACTGAGATGAAGTCATATCAGTAGCGTAATAAAAGCTGTTTTATTTTACATGGAGAGGGTCACTTTATGGATGCCATTTTGAAACCACATGATCAAACTAAATAAATAGCTGTATTTCAATTTATTATTTGCAGTAACAGCTGACTGCAAATTTTAACAGTGACCAAACCAAAAACATATGCTTTTAGTGATGCATCCACATCACTAGGTGTCTGTATATGTTGGGCTGGAATTGGACTACTTTTATACTGCTGCCACAGAGTTTATTCTAACCGTGGGTTGAAGCGAAGTAAATGGAGAATTTGGAATGACAGAAAGCGAATTTGGAATGATTTTAATGCAAGTTGTATAGCCATTTCCCCCTGGAATGTGATTGGGCTAGTTTTGAGTACCAATTAGGCTGGTTTTGTTGCATTCACCTGGCAACCCTGAAAGGAAGCTGAGTGGACTTTTAATAATGAATATATATGTGACCCTGGACCACAAAACCAGTCATAAGTAACACGAGTATATTTGTAGCAATAGCTAACAATACATTGTATGGGTCAAAATGATACATTTTTCTTGTATGCCAAAAATCATTAGGATATTAAGTAAAGATCATGTTTCATGAAGACATTTTGTAAATTTCCTTCCGTAAATATATCAAAATTTAATTTTTCATTAGTAATATGCATTGCTAAGAACTTCATTTGGACAACTTTTACAAATGAAAACTATTAATGCACATGAAACAAGCATTGATTAAAAGTTACATAAATCCACATATTATAAGAGCACACACATACAGTACACACCAAAGCTCTCACACACAGACTTCAGCTCTCTCCATTACCTGCGGTCATATTACATGAGGCCACGGCAAGGGAAGAAAACCCGAGGAGAAGTGACCGAATAAACGAGAGGGCCATTCTTCCACCTGCAGATTGAGAGAAAGAGAGAGGCATTATCAGAGGAGGAATTGAGTGAGTGTGAAAATAGAGGGTGGAGAGTGATTGTTTAAGGGTGTGAGAGGGGTTCCTGAAGGAGGAGAGGATAGGAGGAAATACAGCAGGAGAAAGGAAAGGGGTGGGGGTTGAGAGAAGAAGGCATGGGGTGAGGAGAGAAGCAGAAGGGCGGCGAGGAACAGATCAGAAACAGCACTTGTGGACAGACGGCCCTTTTGAAATCTCTGAACAGCTGATCTCCTCTTCGAGATTCACAGTTAGTCTACCACGACCGACCAAATGAGTCACTCGCAGCAGGGTGCCTTCCCTTACTCAGCCTACAGATCTGCTTAATATCTGCATCAAGGTGCGAGCACTGCCCAGCCTTCCCCATCAATATTCCCTTTCCGCCTAGCTGCTTTCTGACTCAGACACGCCAACAAGCGCCACGGTCTGTGTAGATGGGGGAGGACAAGATGAATGATAGCTGTTGTTTCAGTCAATGGGCATTATGTATTTATTGGTGTTGTTTGATGACAAGGGTCCCATTTTACTTGTAGCAGTATATATATAGCAAATGAGATATATATATACAGTATATGCTTGAGCCGTGAATTTGATTGGCTAAGCGGCATTTCTAACATTATGGAATATTTTAACTGTACTGTACATTTTTTTTTTTTGTGACACATTGAACAACACTGATTTATTCTGGAATTAAAACGTGACTAGGTGCATCCCAAATCACATATTTATGCACTATTCTATGACTTTTAGTATAAATAGTGCGTGCGTTCAAATTTCCAAAAAGAAAAAGTGCACTTTAAATATCTGGATGATGCACTTAAATAACCAAGCAAAAAAACTAAATGTCACTTCTTCCGGGTCCAAACGCTCTATCAGACGCTACAAGAAAACAACAAATGGTACTAATATACACTGAGAATATGATATAATACTACCAAAAAATTATAATCCTAACCTTTATCTCCATACCAAAGTCCCATGTGGCCAGACAGTGATTAATTTTTTTTTATAAATCGTTAAAATATTTCTGTTTGGGACGCCGTGAGCACAGAGACTGTAGTGTAAACTTTAAGTTTTTAAATGTTTAGCTTAATTGTGTAATATGAATAAATAGTGCTTATAAACGGCTGTTAAGATGGTAATCTCAAGTGAAACGAGTAGAGGCTTGAACCCGGAAACAGCATTCCTTATGTTATGACTTAAAGGGTTAGTTCACCCTAAAATGAAAATTCTGTCATTAATTACTCACCCTCATGTCGTTCCAAACCCGTAAGACTTTCATTCATCTTCGTAACACAAATTAAGATGTTTTTGATTAAATCAGAGAGCTATCTGACCCTCCATAGACAGCCACGCAACTGAAATGTTCCCAGGTCCAGAAACGTAGTAAATACATCGGTAAAACAGTCCATGTGACATCAGTGGCTCAACTCGCTACGAGAATACTTTTTTTGCGCAAAGAAAACAAAAATAACAATTTACTCAACCATTCTTCTCCCCAGAGTTACATCTTCCGCCATTTTAGAGAGTATCACAACGCATACGCGCGCTTTCCCCTAAGCGTAAACAACGCATATTACATTCATGCGCGCGCTTTCCCCCGAACGTAAACAACGCTGATTACATCAAATATGTTCTTAGGTATTGTCCAAAATGGCGGAAGATGTAACTCGGGGGAGAAGAATGGTTGAGTAAATTGTTATTTTTGTTTTCTTTGCGCAAAAAAAAAAAAACGCATTCTTGTAGCATCGCAAAACTGAAGTTGAGCCACTGTTGTCACATGGACTGTTTTACCGATGTATTTACTACTTTTCTGGACCAGGGAACATTTCATTTGCGGTGCTGTCTATGGAGGGTCAGAAAACTCTCGGATTTCATCAAAAACATCTTAATTTGTGTTCTGATGATGAACGAAGGTCTTACGGGTTTAGAACGACATGAGGGTGAGTAATTAATGACAGAATTTTCATTTTGGGGTGAACTGACCCTTTAACAAGTGGATTACATCGCGAAGGGGGAGAGGCTATCAGATTCAGATTATTAATGACAAAATATAAAATTCAAAAACTACATGGTTGAGTACATACTGCATAAGTACATAGTGTATAAGTGCATATAGTTTATAGTGCGTCATTTGGAATGCAGTTATTGTCTTCATGAGTCAATGAATCAAGTGACTCATTTACCTTATTCTGAAATTAAAAAAGTGTCTGTCTTTGAGAGTGAGTCAGTGAATCATTCACTTAATTGATTTGTTCAAAAACACAGACTCATTCAGGAACTAAGCGACTGCCTTTATAAGTGAGTCAATGAATCACTGACTCAAGTGACTCATAAAAAACCAGATTCATTCAGGAACAAAAACCCCACTGCCGTGCTCGGATATGCATGACGGTTGATTCTGATTTCCATTCAACAAAAAAGACAAAATAACTTGACATACTGTGTCTGAAATGTGGGTGAATTAAGAAAATCTTCTAGCAATGAAATAGTAATTTTGTGTTAATTTATATTAACATATATAACAACTGGCGAGTAACTCATTCAAACTGAATGTTTCGTGCAGTTGGAGCTTGGTGTTAATTTTGAACCCTGTTGACAACACTGAAGGGAACATTGAAAGCAAGATGTAATAGCAGGGCATGTTCATAAACCCCTATAATGAGTGTGGAATTGCAGCGAAGTGAAAGAGAAATGTGCTTCAAAGAGCTGAAAAACCACAGAGAGACAAATCTGGGACAGAGAGCACGTAAACCACCGGCTTCGTACGAGGAACTGGAGCCAGCGCACACACGTTCACATTCACTCACACACAATCTGATTAGACAGCCAACAATCAACCAGGTCTAATCTACATAAATTAATTTCACCCAAATGATATGCTAATTTGAAATACAGGTAGCAAAGCAGGAAGACTCAATTCCACCATAACGCTTAATATTTTCTGCGCTGTAATCACAATGGAAGCAATTTCTAGAGATTATTCACGGCTTCTAACTGTTCTCAAAGGAGTATGAACGAGTATATGAGCCATAACACATTTCATCCCACACTATAAAAGCAGACGAGGCTTTCCGTCGTGGGAGCGCAGAGCACTGTAAAGACGGTCTTTGCATGAAAGGCAGGTTAGGATTAACTTTAGCGGGTTCAGGCAACACAAGGAAAGATTTTCATGAATGCACTGAACATATGGAGTTGACAGAAAAAAGCTAGCGTGCTGCCTTGTTGTCTACTGCTTACATTGGCAGCTGTCTTCTGAAGGGCTGTGCACACAGGACATGTTCTCGTGTTTTGTCTGCACTAATTGTTGGTCTGTGATAAATATAGAATAGACAAACATTTTTGTCCATTACAGCACGTCTCACACCATGAGCATGTCATTTTTAAGATGCTATGTCAAGTTAAAAATAGTTTATGACATGCAGCACTATAAATCAATGTCGGTTTTAAAACAATGGCCCAATCGGATGAACCTTAACACTGCTTATTTACATACACATATGCATATATGGGTATTTGATGCATGTCCATGAAATTGTTTAAATGAAATCAGTATTTTAGGTTAAAATGTGCACAAAAGTGCATGGAAAATGTAAGTTTAAGAAGCTACTTATTATGATTTTTAAACACTTTTTTCCCTAAATGGCTTAATTTTAAATGGTCCTGCAGTGTGATAAATTAACATTTTAAAAACACAAATATTTCATGTACTCTTTCAAATTATATCAGCTCATTAAAACCGCACGCATAATTAGCAAAATGCCAGAACAATAAATTCCCAAAAGTATTTGATGTCAAGTAGGTTACCCATTAGCAAAGGTGTATGGGTATTAATGCCGCTATAAAAGTGCCTTCTGTCCAATTCTGTCACGCTCCGTCTAGCTGTTTTTAATGCTAGGATGTGTACTGTGTGAATGGGCCCTAAGGCATCATCCTAACAGAAATGTAACCACATAAGATGATTTAGAACGCTGTACATAAACCTGTGCGACACACACAATGTATAAAGAGTTCCTCACGTGAAGCACACAAGAGACTTGAAGGGTTTGATGTTAGCATGTTGCTAAGCTAACAATGCGATACTACAAATATTAAAAGCACAAAATATTAGGTAAAAGAGTACACTTTCCATTTTATTTACTTTTATTAACAAGTGTTTTTTTTTCTTGACTCATCCACCATCTTAGATTTTCTTGGAGGTTGTTGCAATGCATTCTGAAATAGATTTTTCAGGGAAGGATACATGTAATTCTGTTTTAGAATTTGCCCAAAATGAGGCATAATATTGCTGCCTACATTTTGAAACAACTGTCATGCCTGTAGTGCACCTATGATGCCTAAGTAGACAGCTTGCTAGGTTTTGGACAGCTGTTGACAGAGAGGGGCTCTGATGCTAGTTATAGTGGAGAGGAGATTGTGACTGCTGCTTTGTTATGTGAAAATGAAGCTAATGAAAAACGCTTGCAGTGCAGGGTGAATGTACACACACACACACACACAATCTGAAGACAGGGCTCCACCTGAGGCGTAAAACTGACCGCTTGGTAGCAAGCACTTTCTCATCTCTCTCCTCCTCTTTCTAACATATTCTCTCTCTCTCTGGCTTGCTTTTTTTCCAGGCTAGCATTGTTTCTTTTATTGCATCCTTCCAAAATCACTGTTGTCTTTCTCCTTCCTCCTTATTCAGTCTTCTTTTATCTCTCTACAGAGCAATTACTCTCAATCTTTTTCCCCTCCATCTTTCTAACTTAGCTTGTCTCATGAAAACAACAAATCTTTCACTCAAACGGTTTCTCACACATACACTCATTACGCAGCCTGATTGCAATACACTGCACTGAAATCACAGCCATTACCCTACACATTTTTATTTACACCATCTTACAAATACCTAAATTTTCAAGACCGGGTAGGTACCATTTTAGGTATCGGTCATTGTGAAAGACATACTGTTTGCCAACTAATTTAAAAACTGGGGAAACATCCCCCTGCTTTGATTATGGTGGATGCAGCCCTGGCGCACACACATTCATGCACATTCGCTTGGTAAATGACAGGTGACAATCTCTATATGGGCACTGAAAGCAAAGCACGTCTCTTTCTGACTGGAAACCAAAGCTGAAAACTGCCTAAATCTGTTGCCAGGCAACCATTCATGTACCCTCCTTCCGTTTGCTCTTTGACTGCTGTCAGACTTTCTTGATGTTTTAACCCCCGGTGACACGCTGTCTCCCCCACGCCTCTGTAAACGAACCCTCTCAGCCATCTGACTGCAGAGGTGATGAGTGAACTCGACGGTTTCGCCGCAGTGTCTCATCAGCGCCTCGTCTAGCGTGAATGTGTGGATTAGCAGTTTGCACCTGTGCAGCTAATATTACACACCATAGAAATAGTATAAGCATTTAAATTAGCATGAAATGTGGGACCTAAAAAGGGCAGGGCTTACACTGTCAGAAATAATTGTACCTTTTGTGGATACAACAGATTATCACTGGGTCAGTACCATTAAAAGACAACTTTGTACCTTTTAAAGGTGCATAGTAGTATCTGAGAGCAGTAATATTCATACTTAAAGGGAGAGTTCACCCACAGCCATTGACTTTCATACTGAGGAAAAAAACACCATGGAAGTCAATGGGTACCATCAACTGTTTGGCTTTTAACATTCTTCGAAATATCTTCTTTGATGTTCAGCAGAAGAAAGAAACTCATACAGGTTTAGAACAACTTGAGGGTGCGTAAATGATGAACTATCCCTTTAAAGCACTATTATGAACATTTAAGGTACAACATTGCCCTTCTAAGCTGAACTCCTAAAGGTACTTTTTTTGCACATTTTGTGTGTAGCAGCATTGACACTGGCTCTAATTATTCAGTGTGATCAGATTAAAGTATTTTTTAGTGCTATCACGATTAATCCCACCTAACATTAAAGTTTTTAAATAGACCTACACTTTTATATTGCAATATTTCACATGCAATCTTTAAATTAATGTAGAAACAACATAGACAGTATATTTTTCATATTTGTTTCATGGCATCTTTTTTATGACTGAAGGCAAGTATCACTGATACCAGTGTCTCTTAAGATATTGTTATTTTTTTCCTAATATTTAACCATTGCCTACAGCCAGTCAACATTTCAGCATAATTGAGAGCTATCAATTTGAACATTTATTAGACTTTAAAAAAAATAACAACTTCTAATTTAAGTGAACTTAAATCAATCTTCACATATAATAAATATCACATTTACCTGTGCCCTTCGTAGGAAATATACAGAAATTTAATAAAGTCATCAAACACTAAATTCTAAATTAAATATAGATGAATCCTTAAAGCTACAAAAGTTATTGATTTTTTTTTTTTTTGTTCTTTTATTAACAGATATCACAGCAGCTGGGTTATTAGGTTATTTGGCTAATATTACTTTAAGAGTTATAATATAAGATTTACTATAGGAGTTTAATATTACTTTAATTCAGCCGCTGTTGAATGTGACGTGGATCTGACATGCATCATATTTTCTCACAACTGGTTATCATCATGCTTGGGTGTAGCTTTTCTGTAGCTAAAGTCTTCTGAGTGTTTTCAAATTACAAGGGGTTTCTAGGTGGTATCTAGGACATTTTGGGTGGTTTGTAGGTGGAACCACTTCCTGATCCAGGTTAAAAGAGTCCACCCTAAAGTATACTTCCCTTATTCGTGTTCCAATCTGTGGGACGTAATTTTCGCCTTCAGCACATTCTGCTGATGTCCATGCACACATCTGTGTACAGCCTGATTTTTGTGTCCAGTGTCCTGACATCTTATCCTACCCGTCAAGATTTTCCTACCAGGGCTTCACAATATTACATCATATACATCAATATTGTGTCCTTTTTCTCACGCTGAACAACAATATTTAATGTATCTGCATTACTGTAAGGGTAGGTTTAGGGTTGGGGTAGGTGTAGACGTTATTAAAAAATCTAATAGGTAGAAAGAATTATTTATTGTTGGTTTCCGATAGCTGTATCCCTTCTAGCCACAATCACGAATATAACACATAATTACTGTATTTGGTTGTGGTAGGTGTAGACATTAATAAATCATAATTTGACAGGTAGCATTTTTCGTTGTCGAATTGTACTACCTACTGTTTTAATGGGAAGCAAAATCTGACAGGGTAGCACAAATCGACAGAACACCGGACTTGTGCCAACAGTAGTGAATGTGCGAGTGATTTGACCACTTTAAAACAAAGGTCCACTAGTGCGCACCGGTGTATCCACGCTCTCTCAGTCAATGGAGTATGCTTTGAAAGGCTTGTGTGCTCAGCTGTGTGCGAGACAGAGCGGAACGTGGAAAATGAAGTACACCTGGGCCTTTAGGTCTGTGATGTTCTGGTCTCTAGATAACTTGCTGAACAAAGAAAAACCTAAGCTGGTTTGCTGTTGTTTGCAGGTCCCAGCCTGGCCAGGCAGGTGTTTAGCTGGGTGAATAATATAGCTGAAAAGTGCCCACAACTGCTCTGAAACCAGCCAACAGACTAAATACAAATGAGTTTGGATTAAGGTGCTTTTTCAGCAGGTTATGGTTTGGGTCTCTCCCTTAATCTACTTGAAACTGGTCTTACTCGCACTGCTCTGAGCAGGATTCAAACCAGCATCGACCGACATGGGAAAAATCTAACAAGGATGCTAAAGACCACAGCCTCTAGCATCTAGTGTGCCTCTTGAGTGCAAGGGAAATATATTTTTCTGTATGGCTCTCACCAGCTGGTCTACAATACACTCACCTCTCTAAACTTCACTCCCTGGGTCACAACACCAATATAGCTGGCGAGTAAGAAGCATGATTTCTTCCCAAAACAGTTACATGCAAACCCCGCCTTAAAAGTTCAGACATCGATTCTGTTCAGAGTTCAGAATATCATGAATGCAGAGGCGTCATGCCAATTCAAAGTGAGGGGGCACGTGCCCCCTCAGATTTTTGAGCCAAGTGGATTTTGAATGCAGCTTCCAAAAGACAAAAAACAGCCAAATAATATTTTCTATATTTGATACAATATTTAATGCGTTTGGGAATGTTTTGAATAAAAAGGAAAAAAATAAAATAAAACATAAGTGCTGTTGTTGCTGCTGTGTGTCACATGACGACAACTTTAAGGGTGTATTCACACCAGGAAAGTCCGCCAGTTCACTTGCTTTGGTCCGAATCAAATACAATGTTGATTTTTTTTTGTTTGGTGCAGTTCGCTTTCACAATGCTCTTTTTGCAAGTGAGCCAGAAATTGTAAACAAACAACACATGTGCTAAGGTCATCGATTCACTGGTTCATCCATTCAACTGTACCAGAGTTCGTTTGGAACCGGAACGAGACCACCTCTTCAGCTGGGTGCCGGTATGGTTGTTTGGTCCGCACCTGAGTGCGATTGTTGTATTCATACCTACCCAAAAGATCTGCACCAAAGCGAACTTGAGTTCGATTCAGTTGAACTAAACGAGACGTGTGAATACACCCTAAGTAACTTTTCAAGTACATGTCAACTTATTCTATGAACCCTAAACCTAACCTAACAGTCTCAAGTTCAAGTTCAAGTTTAAGTTGAGCTTTATTGTCATTCCGCTACATATGGGGACATATAGTGGAACGAAATGTCGTGTCTCGCAGGACCACGGTGCTACATAAATACAGACATACAACAATGAAGTAAAAAACACTATAAACCTATACACTACTGACAGATTTAACTATAAGTATACTATAAGTATTTACCCTATACAAACTAAAAGAATAAAGGATAAAAAATACAACTATACGAATGCTTCACATAAATATTACCCTATACAAACTAAAAAATAGAAGATAAAAAATACAAACTATACGAATGCTTCACAAATACTGTACATGTGCAAAGAGACACATTTAAGTCAGCAGCTGGTTGGGGAACAGTGCAGGATGATTTGTAGTGCATGAGCATGTAAACATACATATATTGCTGAGTCTTTTGTGAGATTGTGCACACGCAGCAGTGTGTGTAAGTGTCCATAGTGCACATAGTGTAAAGTGTAAGTGTACATAGTGTAAAGTGTCCATAGTGCACATAGAGGAGAGTGTCCATAGTGTAAAGTGTCCATAGTGCACATAGAGGAGAGTGTGTTACTACAGGTGGTTTGTACAGGCCCACTCACCTGTGTGTAGAACACTTGAATTGCACAAAAAATAAAAATAAAATAAATTTAAAAAAATTTAAGTTCCATACAGTTTTTTCTTTGGTGTGGTAAGGCTTGGGGTGGGGGGTGGTCCATGTTCAGGAGGTAGGGGTTTGCATGGGGTTTCAGAGGGGGGTGGGGTGGTTTGAGTTCAGGGATCTCACAGCCTGGGGGAAAAAGCTGTTGAGCAGTCTGGTGGAGCGGGCTCTGATGCTCCGGTACCGTCTTCCTGATGGTAGGAGCTGGAAGAGACTGTGGGAGGGATGGGTGGAGTCCTTCACGATGCTGTTGGTTTTGCTGGAGCATCGTGTAAGGAAGATGTCCAGGATGGAGGGGAGAGGGGCACCGATGATCTTTGCAGCTGTGTTCCCGTACCAGACAGTGATGCAGCTGGTCAGCACACTCTCAATGGTGCCTCTGTAGAATGTGGTGAGGATGGGTGCTCTTGCTCTTTTCAGCCGGCGGAGAAAGTGTAGGCGCTGTTGTGCCTTTTTGGAGAGTGACATGGTGTTGGTGGTCCAGGTGAGATCCTCTGTGATGTGCACCCCCAGGAATTTAGTGCTGCTGACTCCCTCCACAGTCGAGCTGTCGATGGTCAGTGGGGGGTGGTCAACGGAGTTTCTCCTGAAGTCCATCACAACCTCCTTTGTCTTCTCCACATTGAGGGACAGATTGTTTGTGCCACACCATTCAGCCAGCTGTGCCACTTCCTCTCTGTAGTGCGTTTCATCGTTGTTGCTGATGAGACCTACCACTGTTGTGTCATCAGCAAACTTGATGATGTGGTTGGAGCTGAACTTGGCAGTGCAGTCGTGGGTCAGCAGTGTGAAGAGCAGCGGGCTGAGCACACAGCCTTGTGGGGCACCTGTGCTCAGTGTTGTAGTGCTCGAGGTGTTGTTGCCGACACGGACTGACTGAGGTCTTCCAGTTAGAAAGTCCAGGATCCAGTTACAAAGGGAATTGTTAAGGCCCAGCAGGTTTAGTTTATTTATGAGCTGTTGTGGGATTATTGTGTTGAATGCCGAGCTGAAGTCAATGAACAGCATTCAGTGTACAGTCTAACTGTACACAGCTAACAGTCTACTAATACTGTAATGAGAGTTAGTTGACATGCAGTTGTTAAGTTGTTTATAGTTAGTAGAATGTCTAAACCGGACTATCAAAAAGTGTTACCCAATGCAGTGTTGGGAGTTTTTTTCAAGTAACTTGTAAAGTACAGATTAATTTTCAATTTACAACAAAATATCTGAGTTATGTTTTCATATAAGTAAAGCAAGTTAGTTTTTTTCCTTTTATTCACTGACACAATGAAATCTCCACAACACAACGGAAACAAGCTGCAACACTTCGAAATTAGCACAACACATCGAAAACATGCCACAACACAACAAATTTAGCACAACATGATGGAAACAAGCCACAACACAACAAAAACAAGTTGCAACAAAATGTAATTAGCACAACATATCAAAAACAAGCCACAAAACAACAAAAACAAGTTGCAACAAAATGAAATTAGCACAACATATCAAAAACAAGCCACAAAACAACAGAAACAAGTTGCAACACAACAAAATTAGCACAGTACAACAAAATTAATCCTATGTGTTGTGTTGTGGCGATTTCATTATGTTTTACACTACTGGGCCACTGTAGAAAGGGCCTTACAGTTGCCAAAAACATCATCTTCAGGTTTTTTGTTGTTAAAAACAAATGGCAAGCCCAGCCTGGGTGACAAAAAGTATCACAAAAGTAACGTAATGCATTAATTTCCATATAAAGTAACTAAGTAAGGCAATTAGTTACTTTTTTATGGAATAGGGGAAAGTGGGGTGAGTTGTGCCAGTTTTTACTCAAAGTGACTTTAAAGGGAGGTCATGACAGTAATACCTTCAACTTAAGAATGTACATATATTTCAGGATGTGGTGCATCCCTGAGAACAACAACTTTGGATCTGAAATAAATTGTTTCAGAAATATAGCTTTTGGGGAAAAAGTGGTCTTGTGGCACAACTTGACCCTGGTGCGGGGTAAGTTGTGCCTTTGGGGAGAATACGTTGGGGTAAATTGTGCCAGTGATTTCTGAAGTAAAACAGAACATTTTAATGTTATGAACTGTAATGCTATATGAAAGCAAGACAAACTCAATACAAAATTACTTATTTAAGGTTTATTTAGATATTGTCAACCTATTAAACTGTTGGAATAAGTAATATTTTGTAGTTTTTGGGAAAACACAAAAAACAAATACATATTACTATACAAATACTATAAACACAAATATTTGTGAATCATTTCAGGCAAAAAGGCTTTGGCAATAGATGCCTGTTGACATACATAGAACGCTGTCTGTCAATTATGTAACATATAAGAATAAAGTGACTAGGCTAATTTCTAAACATCCTAT
The DNA here is from genome assembly GCF_936440315.1 of Barbus barbus. Classification (NCBI taxonomy): domain Eukaryota; kingdom Metazoa; phylum Chordata; class Actinopteri; order Cypriniformes; family Cyprinidae; genus Barbus; species Barbus barbus. The sequence continues at coordinate 8,334,090 of NC_136755.1, forward strand.
TGTGACTTAAGCCACTTAAAAACTGAATAAAACTTCTCTTTAATAACAGTGCAAACTCAAAAATGAAATCAGTGTTAGCTAAATTAAACAAATGGCAGGTAAGTCAAACACTGATGAGGCATGCACATCTCCTCACTTCTCCAGATTATCCCCTGTGGGTATGTAGGTCTAGGTGGTCTGGATCTGGCCTACTACTTAACATCCCACTTGTCAATGCTGCAGGGAATATAAACTTCTGCTCCCTTCTGGCTGTACCACCAAGTTTTTGGGGTGTGGGTAGTTTCTTGAGCACATCACCTCTAGGGATGACTGGCACAACTTAACCCAGGCCCTTTGGCACAAATCACCCCAGACCAACAAGTTTGAAAAACTAGCATGATCCAGCAGTTAAGAACTAACATCATGCCAACTCTATAGACTCATTGTGTAGCCTGCTAAAGCACTAAAACATGTGTGAAATGTTTTCAAACTTATCTATAATTGTTCAGACACTACAATCAAAAAACCTTGATCATAGAAATTTTACTTTGAAAGGAAAAAAACAGTTTTTTGCGCTAAAATGTGTTTACGTCTCATGCCATGTGTCTCTCTTCTTTGGAGGATGAGTAAAATGGATGGCTTTTCAAAATTATGTGGTCACATGACCAATTTCTTCTATGGTTTTCCAGAAACAAGGGGTGGAACTACTTCCCCCCTGGCACAAATCACCCCACTCTCCCCTAACGCAATATTGTAATACATTCCTTTCAAAGGTAACTTTCCCCAACACTGGTTACACTGAGGTTAGGGGTTAGACTTTATTTCAACATGACAATGAAATCTACAGAATCTGCTGGAAGCTGGGTTAGCGCTGAACTGGTTCATCTATGACAAATAGTATTGATGTATTATTTGAAATTAATATTGATGACTGCCTTAGAAAGCACCAATTACACTTTGTAGAGTACAAAGGTCTCCAATAAAACAAATAGGGGATCATCAAATGCCTCTCATGGGGACGACCCTTTTGGAAACAGATATTAGTTAGCGACAGTCGCTCCCCAGTGTTTGCTGCAGCACAGACACTGCTGTCACTTCCTGTGAAATGCACAATGAATGATGGAAAACTGTCACTGAACTCCTCCTCGCCATCGACCTGTTCGCTAACTGATAAGGGCGATGAAGGCCTGACAACATGACTGATGTAAATCTGGGTGGGAGGAGCACGGACCGCCAGGAAGTGAGTGTGTGTGCACCTCTTAACAAAGGAAACATATTCTCCGGGGCAATTCTGCTATGTATGGTCATATTCATTTAGGAAAACCAAACGGAAATGAGGTAAACTCTTTATTCCATGATGCATCTCAGCGGAAGCCGCCTTCCTCCTTTGTAAATGCATCTAAATCTGCAGGATTCAAAGGGAAGTTCAAAGATGTCAATTCTAATTCCTCCAAAATCACAGGAGATATCTGAGTTTGGAAGCTCGGCTGGTGGAGTACGTGACCAGACGTTGAGAGATGTAATTCAAGCAGGCAGAACGTGAAGCCAATAAGCCATAGCACATAACACAGTCAATAATTATTGGGTGAGAGAGAAGCCTTGCTGATCCATCCTGAACCTGGATCTATAGCACATGTGCAAATAGATTGTGATGACCTCACAACCCCACTGTACACACACAAAAACAAATGCTCTGGTAAGTACTCGTCTAAATATTTTTGTATGATCTTACAGTACAGAGACCATATGTGCCTGCTGTAAAAAAAAAAAAAAAAAAAAAAAAAAAGACTGGCTTAGTAGGACACAAGTGAATGCTGGGCATCAGACACTGGCCCACAGGATGGGTTTCTAGTCTTCGTCAGGTTTCTTAAGGGATATTTCACCCCAAAAATGAAAATTGTCATTATTTATTCACATTCATGCAGTAAAAAATTGTATCACTTTCTTCTATGGAACAAAAAAGGAGATGGAAATAAAAGCAAAGGCCAAGCTCCAAAAAATGCCATATGCAGTCACAAATATATTTAAATATAACACATGCACCAGGTTTGACACAATAATGATGCCAAAGCCCACTGGTTCCAGGATTGTTATTGTTTAACTAAAATTAAAATGATTAAAAATCATTGAAATAAAACTGAAAACAAATAAAATACAAATGTACAATGAAAATAAGAAATTAAACAAGTTTACTTTGAAGTACTAAAATTACTAAAACTGGAATAAAAATAGAAATAGAAAAAATATTTCATATATTTTGTAACTAAATTTTCAATATAATTTCACATAAATTCCAGACTGTTCCTCTCTAATAATGTTATTTAGAATATGGACTCTGATTCATTTTATATAATATTATATAAAATTAATATATAATATTCAAATAAATTTTGTGTGTGTGTGTGTGTGAATTACTTTCATTTAAACAGTGTATTCAGGAAATGTTTTTAATCACATTCATAACTAAACCATATGAATGTCTAACAATTACTTTTACATTTAGATTTTCAGACAATTCTGACCGAGTGCTGTTTGAGCTCAAGCCTCCTGCCATTTGTTTTCTGTATGGAATATATGATGAGAGCACATTATTAAAGTTAATAATATACTATCACAAATCTATAGAATGCAGGCTTATTTTTAGAAACCTCCTGACTGAGTCATCATAAAATTGAAAGTACTGACTAAGATGGTGGGGGGAAATCTGCTTCAAGACACATGGTCCAGCTCACATAGTGCCAAAAAAGGAAAAAAAACTTGCTTGGAGAGACATGAAGTACAAAGACACTCTAGGAAACAGTGAGACACAAACATACACTGACTCCCATTGATTCGCACGAGTGAAACGCAACAGGACACATGCAAACCCATGCTGTGATACACGCCCACAGAGATCATAGATGCAGGCCACCGGCAGCAAAGAGAGAGAGAGAAGATGTAATTCCTCAATCAATGCCATGAGGCATGAGTGTGAGGTGTAACAGACGGCTTATTGACAGAGTGTCTCATAAAAGACTAAAGCCTGGAGCCTCACAACAACACACACATATTAACACAGGGGCGTGACAGTGTCCTGGTTTCCTTCTACATCTCTCTGACATTTCTGGTAATTCATATATTCAACAAGAACTGCACACTGCAATTTCAACAGGAGTTTCTATAATGTGCTACCATGCACAGAAAACACCATCTACACTGCTGTCTACTGTCTACATAAGCAGCTTCCTTCTAAGGCATCCTAACTGTCATTTACAGTAGCTTTGTGATTGACTGGACTGAATGTTCTACATAGACAACTCGACACGTGCGCCATGAGAAATAGCGATCGTCATGTGAAGCACATGAGAGGGTCGATCCATGTTTACTCAGCGGCCATCTTGGTGACACCTCTTAAATGCTATTTTCTGTGCATGTGAATACACAGCTTACCTACTTAAATGTCAAGATTGTGTTTCAATCATTTGCTTCAAAAATTGCAACAACCCTTGTGAAAAATAAGTGTACTTAATTTTAATGAATGTGCATTTGTAGCATACTTCACTTTTTAAAATTATATTAAAAAAACGCAGATAATATTATATTAATGAAATAAAAGGCCACTTAAGTGAACTTAAAGCACACTTTTATGACTGTTTCTTAACACACTTAAGTAGTTTTACTTTAAAGTACATTTTTCTAATAATTCTAAAAGAAATTCTAAAATCTATTAATTTACTGATATATTGCTCAAGACTTACTGATATAAAATGTATAAATAAACTTTATTTCTGTTACGGTATTGTGGCTGTAGAGACGCGCACAACAATGGAGTAACACTAATAGTCCTTTAATTCTAACTTCAAACACATAAGACAGGAGAATCACCAGGGGAGAATGCAGCCACACACACTACACTTAGATCAATCAATGACAAAGGCCAGACAGAGACTGAGGGAATATATACACAAGCAAAACAAAGGAGCAGACGAGATGATTAACGATACACAGGTGAACAGAATGACATAATCAAGACAACTAAGGAAAAATAACAAAACAAAGCAGGAGAGCTGAAACACAAAAAAACGACACAAAAAAACATACAAATATCCATAACTGTAACAATTTGGAGTAAGCCTACTAGTTGTGTGCAATGCATATTTCTTATTTGCTAAAATGTGTTTTAATGTCACTATTGATGAGGATTGTATGATCTTTGAATAATATCGGTCTTTAAATGCAAGATTTTAAAAGTTTTCGTCAAGGAAAATAGTTTCAAACAGTCACAGCTGAGCCGCTGCGCATCTCCATTCAGTCACAGCGGTGTTTTATTTATGAATGAACCTGCGTTTTTAAATGAATGTAAGTGAGTCGGTGATTCAATTACCATTCATAGGCTTTGAACAAAAAATCCCACATTTGCGGTCATGGCCACTTGAGAGCGCGTCCGTGCGACAGGAACTGTGCAAGACTGTCCCAGGTATTAAAAATGGCAAAGTGCAGTGCCCTTACCACACACTAAATCCTCCGGAGCGGTATCCGAGGCTAAGTGTGTCCCATCATGCATCATGTTCTGGAAATAATTCGTGAGACTTTTTGCCGAGATCTCGAGAGAGGTCACGGAAACCTTTCCAATGTAAGTTAAACATTAATAATAATTAGATAATACAAATAATTTGCTAGAAAAACTGTGTTTTTACGTTTTATTGGTGCAAAGATGAGTAGTGGTGATATTTATTTTGTACAACATTTGCAACTGCTTTTTATCATTTAATTAGAAGCACCACAAATTAAAATTATGTCAGGTTATAGGGACTACTGAACAGACATTTAGAAGTTGATTTTAAAATGAAAATAAAGCTGTGTAAACACTTGCATTTTTACAACACTATAAGTGTATCCCATCAGGTAATGAAAAGTTCGACACACTTGTGGTCTTCATCCTCACTTGAACACTTGGTCCAAACACAGGAAATACGTCATATAAGTTGTCAAGTGGTCAAGTGTAAAGACCACAAGTGTAGGTATTTGGACAAAGCCATAAAGACAGTCACTTGCTTCGTTCCTGAATGAATCAGCCGTTCAAACGAATCAATTGAATGAATGATTCCGTGAAAAAAATCAGTGACTTGCCGCCACCTGCTGGCAGTTTTATTTTTATGTTTAAAGTGTCATTTCAGTTATTTCAATAATTTCAATCAAACAATAGTTCTATATTCAAAATGTTATATTTAAAACATTAATCTCACAACATTGTTATGAATTTAAAACATCCATGTCACCTCTGATCCTCTGTAAATGCCTGTACTGGAAACTAATTTTGTTAATATTGATTTATTTTGATTAGTAACTTATTCTTCTTATTCTACCTGTTCTTATTCTATTTTTATTAGAAATTTTGGAAAAGCTTATAAATATAGATTTTTGAATTTGACCTACTTTTAATAAAATTAGAATGGCATTAGAAAAAATGCCTCTGTAAATCACTTTAAGGAGTTAAATATTACCTTGTAATGGGAAGGCTAATTTTTGTTATTAATCAGAAGGTGCTCCTGAATTTTTGAGGGGGACACTTCAAATGTGGTCACCCTAGGGCACTACACTGTGTTAATCTGGGCCTGGTAGGGCCTAATTTTTTAAGAAACTGTTTTCAGGCCCAAAAAAAATCCTCATGCTTGCTACAGAGTAAACAAACAGTCAGAGTTGCTATCAAAAAGATTATTTGCATTTTAAAGATGGGATTTCCATTCCTACTGTTGACATATTCAGCATTATGATGTCTCCAATTTAAATTTTTCTGTGATTTGTCTGTGTTCTTCCCTCTATAGTGTATCTTTTCTAAAAGAGTCTGATGTTAGCATATTGCTAAGCTAATGATCCAGTGCAGTACTAAGCATAAACATAGATAAAACACAAATATATATAGGGATTTTAAATAGAAATGCAAGTACAGTACATGAGCCAACATTTCTGTCTACTTGTCCAGCATCTTGTATGATTTTTTTTTTTTTCATTGAGATAATCACAATGGGATTGACTTGACGATGAATGACACATGCAATGTTGCCTTAAAAAGGCCAAAATGAAGTGTCTTACAATTCTTTGCATCAGAAGAGCCTGAAAATACCGTCAAGGTTGGCAGTCAAACGTTCATGCTGTAGTAGAATGGATGTGATGAACAGATGGTTATTCTGGTTATTCTTCATTTAGTCTCAGGCTCAGACGACACGCCCACAGTTTGCTCAATGACTGTCTGATGCACACTGCACACAAAACTGGCAAGTGCTGGCTCAATCTGATTAGACGGTATCTATGCTACTTCCGGGAGTAAACACACACAATTTTTTAAAACCATTTGGATACAGAGATGTGTTGAGACTGAGAAGGCACTTTCAATCATTTAAGGAAAACGATAATCCATCAATTTGCCTGGTTAAATGTATCCGATCTTTTAAAAATAACCAGAGTGGTCAATAATCTAGATATCCACAGAACTGTACTGTATATATCAATTTATTTGTGTTAAATAATCGGTACTTGTGGATGGACAACATGACTGATCACCAAGTCCATCTGTCTTTCTGTCAGGCGGTCTCTTCTTGTCTAAGTGGGCGGTTCTTGGCCAGAAAAACCTGCAAACTGGACCAGACTTTATACCACAATTCAAAAGTCTTTGCAAGAGACTTCTTCATCTGAAAGGATGCAGTGAACGGATACAATTTCAGTCTGTTTCTCACACAAAGCTATCATATGGCTTTAGAAGACTAGGACTATAGCACACAAGTCATAAAGGCCACTTTTATGATACTTCTATGGTGCTTTAGAGCTCCATTCATTGTGACTGCACAGAAAAGAGCAATGGGTCATGAGGGAATTAAGAATGTGAAACACTGCGCCCACTGATAATATTGTTTATATGCATGTGCTGCATTGTTTTGCCACCCGATTTACTAAAGGAATTATGCAAATGCAACAAACACACCCACAAAATAAGAGCTGATCGCAGTTTGGACCGGACATTTGCGCCCTATGAATGGGAATACACCAAGACGATGGCTGAATGGTAAAGTTTTTCACTCCAAGAGTTGAGGTTCTTATACAGGACATTTAAAAGACTTTTAAAAAAAAAACTTTTCCTGGCTACTATTACTGCTGCCATGATTACTAGAAAAATCTACACAAACATCCCTTCCAAAAAGCCCCCATTTACAGGAAAATAGTGCTGATGTTTGTGAATCAGGCACATTCTATAATGAGCCTCATTTGCATCGAAAGGAAGGATGTTTGCCAAGAAAAGAATGACAAAGACTTAATTTAAATGTACAGGCTGCTATACCAGAGTATACCTGGTTAAGTTTGAACTGAGGTCAGTGTATATATGAATAATATGCCTTTTTGGGTGCATAAAAGAGGGTTTGTCTCAGTCTCCAAACACACAATGTCCCACATTTCATGTTATAAATAGTTTGGATAATAATGGTATAAATGCTTGAGGGTTTACTGGAGTTCTTTTGAGAAAACAGAACTATTTTATTAGTTGGTGATTTTTTTTTTCTGAATTGATAAACCTAAACATCCATGGAACATAAGCAGATTTTATGAAAATTTGCAAACAAGATATTCTAAATTAAATTCATACGAATTTGCCAACAAGTCACCAAAATATAAAATAGTTATGAATTGTCATGACACTCTGTTGGTACAATGGCTTGACAAACAAGCGGTTGTCGACTCGGGCTGCCTTCAAACAGCATGTACACCCTGAACCACTGAAAATTTTGGATAGTCAGTTTGGTCACAGAATATGACTGTCACTCCATTTCACAGCTGAAAATCTCCCAGTCCGTCAAACTTTGTGCTTGGGCTGTGTGTCATCACCTGCGGCTCTGCATATCCTTATGAAGGACATTAGCACCAGGAAAGTGCGGCTGAAGTTTTCTTTTAACAAGATAGTGATCATTTCAATGTGACCTTTACAGTTTCAGCGGCACATTTCGGCTTGGATTGTTTTATTATCCTGCCACAATGATGCATGCTTTGCAAAGAGGGTGCTATGGGGGAGTTAACATCTACATAGGACTTGACAGCTAACCCACAGCTCAACTGAAGCTCTATTGCTCAATTCACATGCGAAGGAGGCATTTCTTAAAGATAAAAAAATAGCCTGTTTGATACAAGGGTGGCCAATTCCTTATACTGCAGAGTTCAGCTTCAGGCCTAATTAAACACACCTGAAACCAGGTAATCAAGGGCTGCGTCACACAAAGTTGGAAAATCTTCAGGAATTTCAAAGTCGTCATCTGATTGGTTGAATTATACAGGATTTCCAAGAGATTTGTGTGCCACATTCTTTAATGTTATGCCTGGAAATGAAGATGCCGTGGCGCCAAACTCCCTCATGGAAGAATAATGCCGCCGTGTTTACAGCTGTCATGATGAGCACTTATCAGGATCGACTAAACATTAGATTTTTAAAAGTATGTGAAATATGTAAAGTTCGCAGCATAGACTCTTTAAAATACGCCCAAGAGTTTTACAGACTTGTCTGTTATTGTGGCAACATTTCCACGCCCATAAACATGAGGCGGCACAAAACAAAACGTGATTGGTTGCTTTACCTGTCAGTTATATGGCCTCTCGGGCAGGCCTTGGCATTCAAAGCAGCCAAGGTTCCCAGACCTTCTGCTGTCTGACTGAAGGTCTGGCTATGCGAAGATACATAGCATTGCAACAAAGGCTGTCCCAATTCAAAGGCCCCTTCAAATGCCTTGAAATACATTGTTTGTTTCCCAATTAAGGATACAACGAATGGATCCTTTGCAGCCCAGACTACCCAACGATTCATTGTGCACCCATGATGGCAGGTTTTTGTTTTTTGAGAAAAATGCTGTTTTACGTTACACTTGTAAACTTGGTTCGACCTTTACTGCGTTCAAAGTTGTGGCCTTTGATGTCAACAACCTCCAATGATGCAGCCCCTGAATTGGGTTACAGTTTACAGGATAGAGTAGGTGCTTCTTTTTAATAAGTAATTACTTCACAACCATTAAATAAGTACGTTATATGTAGTATGAATGTGTACAGCATGAATATTATCCAGATACAACATTCGCAATGTTGTCATTGTCATGTGGCCTACAGCATCAGTTGCGTCGCTTCACTGCCATTCACAAACCTTCTCCCATGGCCTCAGGGGACAGTAATGTGTACCCACTGGATGTTCACTTCAGAATCTAACTGGAAATAGCAGGTCATCCATGGACATCCTTTTTGCCTACTGTTTAGGAATACTGTGAATTTGGACTCTTTTCACACACTGTTTTTTGCCGACTATATAGCGATTTTAGATCCAGCCTAGGTCATTAGTATTACTAGAAACTTCCAGACAGGTGTGTTGAGACAAGTTGGAAATAAACTCTGCAAGAACGTGGCCCTCAATAAGCAGGACAGGACACCCTTGAAAAAGTATCACATTAACATTGACAATAAGGGCTCCTGGGTCTCCTTGACTTGTCTTTGAGAGTTTTCAGTTACATGGTGTCGACAGAGATTTTGGTTGTGCATGAAGAGCCTCATTTCTGACCCTTCTCTTCACTCCACCAGTCCTTCATCTAGCCGAGTGAGTCTGAATAAAAGCAACAGTCCTCTTCACTTCTCTCTCCAGCAGGTGGCAAGTCCTTCAAGGAGGCCTTTGAAGGAACTCCACAATCCACCCGAGCCCCTGTTGCCTGATTTAAGAGTCCTGAAGCCAGATGTGAGGAAGACTTCATCTCCTCCACCACTGGGCTTTAAAAGGCCACCTGGAATGTATTGTTCTTCAACTCCATCCCATGAGGGCCAGAAAGGCTTTGGGCAGGCAGTACTGTATTCATATCGCTGCAGCGGAAAGCGCGCCGATGCACAAATGCGGCAGCTCCAGTCAGCTTTAAACACCGCAGCTATGCCATCAGGGCTATTGTGTGTGATGAAAATGACGAGCGGGAGCCACTCAAATGCACGGAGAGAACGGTGGCATGCGGAGATGCGGAGACTTTGTGATAACCAATGCACACATTTTTTGTGTACAAACAAACATGAGCCAACAAACAAAACCTGTGTTAAGGGGAAAAGTACACACTCAAAGCAAACAGCAAACTGGGGCTAATGCATTCTGGGTCAAATTAGGCCTCCAGCCAATGATAATAAGAATTTGGAGAGTGCATCATATGCGGTCTTCAATGAATTACTAATGCATGAAATGTCCCAACCTGACAGACATGACTGAAATAGGTGTTCTGGGAAATTGCAACAACATAAATGCTAAAATATACACATTTTTGAAAGCATATCTACAAAACTATAACATTAACAAGAAGTGATAAAATAGCTTACTAATGCTGCAAAGGCATGCAAAAAACACTGTTTATATAACTAGAAGTGTATCTGCCTAAATCAGTAGTCCCAAAATAAATAAAAAATTAAAAAAATATTATTTAGACAACTTCAAAGCTCAAACAACACATTTTTGTATAGAGAAATTAATATAATTACTTTAATTAAAAAAGAAAAAAAAGAACCTTACCTTTGTACTTTGGAATCAGTTGTTATTGTTAACTAAAACTATTAGGAATATTTCCTTTTAGCTCAAATAAAGCTAAAGTAAAATAAAATCAAACATAAATATTAGATGGAAAACTTAAACTAAAATGAAAACTAAAAATGCTGCTTTACTGAAATAAAGGTTAAGTATTAAAATGACTAAACGAAAACTGTAATACAAATAAAACTAACCAGATATGCTTAAAAAATACAAATGAAAAACACATAACAAAATGACTAAAATGAAAACTGAAAATATAAAAGTAAAAGCTCATTCAAAACAAAAACATCATACTATACTATTATATACTATAATAGTGAAATATCAGATAAATAATACCAAATAATGCTGTTATTGCCTCATAGATGTCTGAGGGATGAATCAAAATGATAGCATGTCACAGATATCGTTGATAGAATCTGTTTTTGAATCGTAATAATTTCATGAAATCAAAACTGGCAAATTATTGTTGTTTCTGTTGGTTCTGAACACTGAAAACGGCTGCAAAGCTTCTATAGTTTTTAACACCAGGCTAATAAATCTCCCTATTAACTCAGCGGCTGATTTGCTCAGTGCTGGATTTATTAGCTTAGTCACTTCCTCCCTCACTTCCTCCTTTTCTTACCCTCAGCTGGTCTATCACACCCACAGTCATTTCAAGCCAACTATTGGAACAATTAAATAGCAAGTTCATTCAGACTACAAAGTACCTAACATATGAGGTCATTGCCACAATCTATATTCTCTAACTTTACGGTTGGTCAATACTTGGGTGAAAGAAATATAAAGTAAAATACTTTAGTCAGCAGTGTTTAAGGTGTCCCTTTTGTCTAAGCTTGACCAAACCTGTTAGTTATTCCCTCTTTCATGCACACATGCATTTTTCTTTGACTTTATTTTGGCCTTTGCTTTAATATTTATCAAGACTAAGTCAGATTTTTTACTTTTAAAGAAATGATTACTTTTATTCATCAAGGATTCATTTGATTAGTCACGAATAACAGTAAAGACATTTATAATGTAAAAAAGATTTATATTTCTAATAAATTCTGATCTTTTGAACATTCTATTCTTAAAAAAGTCACATTTTCTACAAAGAGTGGAATAATGACTGCTGAAAATTTAGCTTTGGCATCACAGAAATAAATTACATTAAAAACAATATTAAAACAGACAATGGTTATTTTAAATGGCAATATTTCACAATATTACTGTTTTACTGTATTTTTAAATAAATAAATGCTGCCTTGGTGAGCATAAGAAACTTCTTTCAAAAACATAAAAAATAATTATATATTTACACCAAGCCAAATGCTCACGCAAACTTTTTGCATTTTTACATAAGACAATGTTTTAAAAAAATGTATAAGCCGTTTTCTGGCACTACACAATTGTCTGTTAACCACGGGTGATTTCAGGTTATACTATCCTTTACTACTGAATGTAGGCTAAATCTGGGCCTTGTGATTCCTGAGTTTCTCTCTCTCTCTCTCTCTCTCCTGCTGCTTCTTATCTCCATCTGGTCTTGGGTTTCCTGTCAATTGCCAGCTCGCTCTCTCTCATTCTCTCTCTCCTTCCCTCTTGTGCAAATCTGGCTTAGGACACAAACACCATTATCTTTGCAAAACGCGCCCACATCTAAAGCTTCAAAACCGTAATGTTAGCATAATGTTGGAGAAAACCTGGCCACAGAGTCAACGTCCAATGCAACAGCTGGCCATTAATCATACTGTAGTTTTACAAAACACACAGCGAAGCCTATTATCTGCCATTTTAAAGGAATAATGCTGAACAAACGTTAGAGTCCCTGTGTAAGGGCCTGATAAGAGAGCACATCACCACACTACGTGTCTCACAGGCTAGGCATACTAATGAAAGACACCAAACAGGCGGCAAAACCCTCGTAATATGTCATTAGCCTTGTCTAGTAAGGAAAGCATCACTATTATTATGGTTAATACATAGTGTTAGGAATGTAAACAAACCCCTACGCCACAAAACAGTTTTCTTAATTAGTATTTTTGTCTTGTTCTCCAGTAAAAGCATTCTTATAATAAGATGGGTTAACCTGAGGTGCTGAAAATGATAAATCATTGATATTAATAAAAGATCAAACATAAATTATATATATAAATGTTTAATACAATATAAAAATACTTGTTTACAGACATTTATTTTCTTACCCCATTGGAGTTTTCCCCCTTGATTTAAGTATAAAGCCAAATTTACTCTAAATTTATATGATTAAATGTATTTGCAGAAAAGGGGGGACATACTAAAAACACTGCATAGCAACATAGCAATATCTCAACAACCTCCCACAGCACACTAGAAACAACCATAAAAACCACAAAAACATTTATAATACACATAGCAACTGCATAACAGCCTAATAATGTCTTAGCAACCGCATAGCAGTGCACAAAAGCATTCATATGTTAGCAACTGCATAGAACATTATAATGTCTTCACAAAATAGCAACAACCTAGCAACCACCCAAAACACCTAGCAACCTCATGGCAGTGCCTTGGCAACCAACCAGAGCACACTAATAATGCCCTAGCAACCAAACAAAAAAAATCATAATATAGTTAGCAACTGCATAGTAACATAATGTCTTGACAAAACCCAGAACACAATAGCAACACCCTGACAACCACATAGAACACCTTAACAACTGCACAGCAACAGGGCAATGCTTGGCAACCAACCAGAACACCCTAGCAACCCCAAAAACATTTATAATACACATAGCAACTGCATAACAGCATAATAATGTCATAGCAACCACATATTCATATGTTAGCATCTGTATAGAACATCATAATGTCTTGACAAAACATAGAATACACTAGCAACACCCTAGCAACCACAAAAACATTCATATATTAGCAACTGCATAGTGACATAATAATGTTTTGACAAAAGCCAGAACACAATAGCAACACCCTAACAACCACCTAGAACACCCTAACAACTGCACAGCAACAGGGCAATGGCTTGGCAACTAACCAGAACACACTAGTAACCGCATAACAATACACAAAACATGGTAATGTCTTGACAACCCCCAAAGCACATTAGCAACATCTTAGCAACCATGCAGAACACCTTAACAACTGCACAGCAACATGGCAATACCTTTGCAACCAACCATAACACCCGAGCAAGCGCATAGCAATGCACAAAAACATTCATAATACATTAGCAACGGAATAGTAATATAATGTCTTGGCAACCTGCCAAATCCCTATCAACAAGGGTTAGGTATCGTTTGGGTTTTTTCCGATATTGGTGCCAAATCGATTCTTTTAAAACGGTACCGGTGCCTAAATGGTACATAGCAACATAGCAAAACACCATAGCAACTACAAAGCAACATGGAAATGCATTGACAACCAAACAGAACGCACTGATGACACCCTAGTAGTGATGTCACAAGTACCGACCGCGATACCATTCAGTACTGAAATTTTAAAAGCGATCATTTCCCGCTTTGACCACTATTGAACAGATTCTTAAACAGCGCTGACTGGCCATTGTGTTCACGCACTCAACAGATACGTCTGTGATTGGCTTAAATTATGATCGCTTCATGCTCTGTTGAGCACGTGAACATAATGGCCAATCAGTGCTGTTTAATAATCTGCTCAGTCTTACCGGGAAATTGACGTTTTTAAAATTTCAGTACCAAATGGTATCACGGTCGGTACTTTTGAAAACACTACACCCTAGCAACTGCAAAAACATTCACAATACAGTGAACAACTGCATGTCTTTACAACCCCCTAAAACACACTAGAAACACCCCAACAACCATGCACAAAAAATCATAATACGTTAGCAACTACATAGCAACATTATGATGTCTTGACAAAACCCAGAACACACTAGTAACACACTAACAACCAAGCAGAACACCTTAACAACTGCACAGCAACACGGTAATGGCTTAGAAACCAACCATAATGCCCTAGCAAACACTCAGAATGTCATAGTAACTGCATAGCAATGAACAATGTCTTGACAACTTCCTAAAACACACTAGCAACACCCAGAACAACTTAACAACTGCACAACAACATGCCAATGCCTTGCAAATCAACAAGAACACACTAAAAGCACCCTAGCAACCAAAAACGCATGCATAATACAGCAACTGCATAGTAAAATAATAACGTCTTGACAAAACCCAGAACAACTAGCAACACCCAAACAACAACTGCACAGCAACAGGGCAATTCCGGGGCAACCAACCAGAACACCCTAGCAACCACCCAGGACACCCTAGCAACCACACAACAATTCACAAAAACATTCATAGTATGTTAACAGCTGCATAGAACTCCCAGAACACAAAAGAAACACCTTGACAACCACTTAGCATTGCCCTGGCAAGCACTCAAAACAGCATCATGGCAGTGAATTTTGTATGGGCAAGAACAACTCAAAACTTCCTCAGAATATATAAAAATGTAGTTTTACTGTGATTGCATTGAAAGTGTGATCTAAAATGTGTTGTTGTAGACTACAGAGGAACTTTGTGTTTGATCAACTGCTGATGTGACAAAGTGTTCTCACTCTGGCAGTTACTAGACCGCTGCTAGAGTAAAGGTTCAGTGCTGATGGACGGTTTCCTAACAACATCCTCTTCTCCACTCTCAGAGGACGGCCAAAATTGAGCTGAAATGGCTTTCTCTGACCTGTGCACCAGAAACGGCTCCATCCCTTTAAACTGCATCCAAGCACTGAATACAGTTGATAGACTCCAATCAATTCTGCCACTAAAGCTGTTCCTTGCCATTGATTTTTGAATTTAATATTATAGAGTGCTCACTTTCCTCTTATTTATAACATATTTGGATGCTTTTCTAGTCCAAAACCAGAAAATAATTCTTCCCCCATATATTAAAGCCAAAATCCACAGGCTTGTGTAAAGAGTCTGCTTATCTTTTACAGAAAAGCTTGATCAAGCATACAGACAGAGCACTGCTTTCATGTGCTCACACTGTCCGTCTTGAAAAAAATTAAAAATCAATATGCCACATTGAAATAGACTATTTTTGCAGTCACTATCTACAAATCCCAGACGCTAGGTCTGGAGAAAGACATGGAGAGGAAGGAAACGGCAACTGGAATCGGGAAATGAGAGATAGTGGAAGAGGAAACAGAGACGGAAGACGATGAGGGATGGGATTAGAGCATTAATATGAATCATATTAGCGTCTCAATAGAGTGTTCGAGCCGAGCTCGCAATACAAATTACCGCTGGGAAAGGCTAAGAATGGGCTTCAGTAGTTGACCCTCCGGATTTCAAAGCACCATTGATGCATTAAGTTGCTCCTCCTCCCTGCGGCAGGCAGGTTCAGTGCTGGTGCGATAGTGAGAGCAGTTTATCGCCAGTGTCAAGCCTCCAAACATCACACTGAGATTGAGAGCTCACACAGAATAACAGGAAAACAAATGCAGCATGGGTTGCATTAACTGCATTCTCCTGTAGGGCTTCCTCAAAGCACGTCTAGTGATATAAGGAGTGTCGATGAGGCCTGTTGGACATCTGTCCGAACAGATGCAACCCTGGAGGTATCAGTCAATCTGAATGTGATATAACAGAGAAAGAAATCGAAATTGAGAAAGCACATGAGGATGAGGCATTACAGTCTATGTCAGTGAAATCAGAGTGGGAGGGCGAGAAAGTACAAAGGTATAGAACTCATCGCAGCACTGTCTGTTCCTCATCCTCTCAGGACTCATTGTCCTGACCTCGCGTGTCACTCAAGGAAGTGCATTTACCTGCCGGCTGCGTGCGGCAGCCCATAACGTGGTTCAATCTGTCAAGACTCCAGCAATTTGAACGCTTGCCGCACCGCTCTGCAACAGTTACAAACCTCAAACCAAATAGGTGAGGAACAAGTTAATTACCCTGTCCATCAGCGAGGCTTTCTTCACGTTAAAGCGCCGCTGTAATGGCCATGTTAACCGAAGCGGCTCTTGATCCGGGGAGTTTACTTCACCTGGCTTTAGTCAGCAATCACACAGGGTGGATGGCCTGGTGAAGTGTCCTCTTCCAGTGATCCGTCTTGTCAGTCAGCACTAGCTCCCAGTCTCCCGCAGGAGTCGGCCAATCGTTCAGTGTGTAAATCTGCATATAAGTCAAGAGCGCCGCGTCACTTTAAGTAGTATCTATGCTGAAGTCTATGCTTGGAATACTACTTTCTTGAAGCAGTTCTACGTGATTTATTTGAAATATCAGGAAGGAAATGTCATTGTTTGACTGATCTCAGTGAATTAGGGGTCTGGAAATATCACTCAGACAGCCTTAGTCTCTACAAAAATGTGTGGATGGAATCTTTGTTTAGCCAGTCAGAAGACTTTGAGGTGCTTTCTGTCTGTCAGTCATTCATGACATAGCTTTTGACAACTTCTGCAAAAATGAGAAGATGTGCTACTGCTATCTGACTTTAATGGTCTCAACGGCTTGAGAAAGAGGGAGCATGTCTAATTCAGTGGCTAAACGTTTTGTTCACACCAAAGATGATAATGGTAACTATAAGGTTTTAATAGTTATTCTAATTCTACGAGAATAGCAGATGAAATCCTTGGAATCATTTTTAGAACTATTTTTTTTACAGCTCATGAACGCTAAAAATATTGACAGCCAATCATAATTGACTTTAGACTGGTGGAACTTTTTTGAATGGCAATCAGCACCAACACCAACTTTAATGGACACTTCTGGACTTATTATGAAGATTGTTTGCCTTTGTAATGTTTATTAAAAATGTAATATCTTGCTCCACCTTTGAAATGACTTCCCATTTCATCTGATATCTTAAAGGCGGTGTGGGCATGGAAAACATACATGGAAGTGTTCTACAACACAATATTAAAACTAGGGTCGGCAGTAAAGGCCTGTTCAAACCAAGAATGAAAATGACAACAATAACTATAATGATATTTATATTTGCGTCCACACCAGATAATGATAACTGTCTGTTTATTCCGAGCTTGTGAGCTGCAGTTTTAAAATAACGAAGGTGGATGTATTTGACCTGCTGCTGCTTTACGTTTTGCAAAGACACCAAAGGAAAAACAGATGCTTTTTTTACTACAGCTTATAAAGAGGCAAGAAAATATTGTTGAAACTAGCGCTGGATACCTGAGGTAATTTTGCGTTTTATGTTTTCACCGTTTGCTGTATAGCCTCTGCAATTTCATCTGCTTTTTTAAATGCCCAAGTTCCAATTAATTCTGATTAGCTTTCAGTGTTTTATCATTCATCAGCTGGAAATAAAATGATTCTGAAAGTGATCCCAATGATATTGTTCCTATATATCATTATCGTTTACAGCAGACATAGTGCAAACGCTACTATTCTTTTAAATTTAGAACAATTTTAAGAACTTTATCTTTATTCATATAGTTATCATTCTTGGTGTGAGGGAGCCTTAAAAGAGGGCAGCTTGTCCTGGGAATCAATCGTGGGGGGGGGGGGGCTGTACTGGACCGCAGAGGCCTGGAAAATGATTCAACTGAGCGAAACTAGTGTAGCAAACTTAGAAGGTGAGCGGGAGCATATTCAGATATTTACCAACTAAAACCTTTTGACTAACACATTAACCTAGTTGCTGCCCCGCTGGCTTGAATGTTTGCACTTTGAATTATAGTGAATTTTTGAGAGGTCACGGTTGTGTTGGTGGCATTTCACTCACGAATGCTTCCAAAATTTGAGGCAATACAAAATGGGGTTTGCTGAAGCAATGTGCTTTAAGTCAACACAAAATCCAAATGGACACTATTTACTTTTTAATGCACATTCTTGGTTGTATTGTGCATGATTCGCTGGTGCACATTATTCATAATAAAAAAATAGTTTGCCTTTCAAACTTCTATCAATATGTAATAACATGCTCGTCTGCCCCTGAATCTGAAACGACTTTCCTTTTCAGAGATACTATGAATCCCTCTTAAATTCAACCCTTCGCCTCCAACCACCAGGCTCCTTATGCACACATTTGCACACAATGATCCAGCCAATAAAATAAAATAAATTCCCATCTGAAAACGGTGCGGTTTGCGACCACTGTTTCACGTTCACGTTAATAGCAGACACTGTGTACATGCTTCGACAGGCCATGATCTTTTCCACAAACTATCCGACAATCCAAACCAAATGTTTGACCATCGGACAAATACATTGTGGACACTTCAAACAATTACAGTAATTAACATGCGGGGCAGCATCTTCTTGTTTAAACAGATCGTAGAATGAACCACATAAGCATTCAGTGTTTGTCCAAATCAATGTCTGTTTCTATCTATCTATCTATTTGTCTGTCTGTCTGTCCGTCCGTCCGTCTGTCTATCTTTTTATCTGTCTATCTATCTAATGCAAGTTTAATATCTGTATCTATTCTTCTCTAACTGAATATTTATTGCTGTGAGTCTCTTGTTCTAGATGCATAAATATAGCATTCCATCAGCAGATCCACATGGACATGATAAAAAAAACAACTTTATTATTCATCATTCCTCTAATTAAGAGAGTTCGTTAACGCACTCTCTGGCCCCAGGGGGGTTTATTTTGCTGATGAACACATAAGTAGTACGCAACGGAAATGCCAATTAACCCCATTTACGCTTCCAGACATTCTACACCTGCATAAAGACAGACTGCTATAAAAATACCTCGACTGAGAGATAAAATCCTCATATTACCAGAACGATACACCATCCAAACACAAATGTGAGTAAAGAATTAACTCTCATGCACACATATATGCATGAAATGTGCAGTAGCCCACACATTCTGGGCGAAATAGATACAAACATGGCCATTTAACACTGAAAACCTAAATGGAGCTATAAAGGTGAGTCACATACTAGGCTGATTGTCACTCTGCAGTATGTGTCAGCTATAAAGGAGATCTGACTGTTAGCATTTTGATATGTGAGCCTTTAAAGCAATGCCAGGCACATAACATAGTGCCAGCGAGGCTGAATAACCTAAGCTTAAATTACAGGTGCATCAGTCACAAAGCTATCAAGTGACTTAAAATGTCAAGGAAAACATCTCAGAAATAACAATATGCCAGACATGCACCAACGGCATCAGTGAAATGGAATAGCGGCTGAAAGTTGGCACTTACCGATAGAGACAGCCTTCACAGCATAATTGCTAAATGCCACAGAAGTATGGCTTAAATAAAACTCACAGAATTGAATCGGCACCTCTTTGACCCAGAAGAATATACAAAGCTATGCTTCACAAAGGAGGATTTTACACAGCTTAACTCCAAAAATGTGTGTAAAGCCAGAATATGAGGAGCACAAAACCTGCAAAGGTAATGTGGTGTGATGAGTGACCTTTCACCCTATTACCTACATCCAGACAAGCTTATGTTGGAGAAAACCAAACCCACTTGGTTGTGGATCTCTAATTGTATGAGATACTAGATCTTATGAAGGTCATTAGGTCTCATGATTCTACAGGATTGTTGTATAACAGCCCAGGAATATTAGATTTTACAGGACCATCAGTGTTGCAGATATCTTTCGCAATTTCACACTGCACACAGTTCAGGATGTGTTCAACAGCCATCCAAGAAGAAATGAAGCTGTTGCCAAGCCAAAGAACGGTCCTGCCCTTTATAAGGACCTTGATGTTTCTGTTACTTAGCCCTATAATAAACAAATCACTTCACAATATATTAATGATTCATTAAATGTAAGAGTTTTCTATACTTGCAAGAATACATACAAAAATTCAACAAAACTCCACTTTTAAAAATAAAGGTTCCAAAAGGATGTTTTCATTTATTTATTTTTTTATTAGTTTTTTTTTTGAGGGATGCCATTTTTTCAAAGAAACTTTCGATGAGCATTCTAAAAGAAGATAAATATTTTTCCTCAGATTTTTAAACAACCTTTTTCCACTATAAAGACCCTTTTGTGGAATGGAAATGTTCCATGGATGTTAAAGGTTCTTTATGGAACCATCAATGCCAATAAAGAATCTTTATTTTTAACAGTGTGGCATTTAAATTCAGAATTGCCCACCTAAACAACACTGTAAAAATGTTCTGTAAAAATGTTATGCTGAAGATGTGCCTTGCGTTGTAGTATCTAAATCAAATGGTCTAATTCAAGTCAAAAAATATTATTTAATATGACTAAATATTAAGGTCAGATCAGGTAAAAAATGTTTCTTTAGGTAACAACTGCACATTGTCACTCTTTACAATGCATGAAACACAGACTGACACTCGTGCATAACATACAATTCAATCAAATATACAACAACTGTAGCACAATACCCCAGATTCTGTTTCACGTCAATATTTACAACAAAAACAACAATCAAAACCACTCAACCCCCACCCTCTCCTCTTCTCTTTTTTTTCAGTGTTCCTCAGCCATTTTTTTCCAGGGTTCCTTCTGCAGGACCCTCAACACACTCCTTTATTTGACACACTCATTTCACTTCATAGAGCATTTTACAGATGAACCGATCAATGAAAACAGGCATTTTATCCAAACCGTGTATGTTTGGATCAAGAAATACTGAACTATAAGTGCTTCTCAACACTGTTCCTGAAAAATACACATTTTGGATGGCTTTCATGTCTCCCTTATCCTAATCTCAACATAAAGAAATACAGCAAGGAAGGCTGATTCATTACTTTATGTCATTTTAGGGTCTACACAATTTGCGTTTCCTAATTTTATGTTGTTAAATTATATAATGTTAACACACCAACATATTTAAGCTGCAAAATGTACTGACAACAACACAATGGAAGCGCAATAATCACTCACACTGTAAAAACTACTTTTTAAGTTGTAAATACTCATTGGAGTGTGTTTTTAAAAGAAAATGCTATTTCAGTCTTTACTTCCAAATTTCACATTTAATTCAATGTGTTACTTTTCCTGATACTTTGTAATTATTTGTGATATTTACTATTAATTACTGTTAACTAAACATCATAAATATTTAAATAATACTAATAATTAAAACAAAAATAATAAAAATACATTTTCGATGGATCACACAGGGATTTTTTTTTTTTTTTTTTTTTAAATATTTCACTGCAAAATAGCCTATGCATGATGTCTTAAATGTAATTTTAAAAAAAACTGTTTAAATCACAAGGTAATTAAGACTCATTAATAAACTTTACAATATTTTACAGTGGAAAAAAAGAATGTCCACGCCAAAATACTTAAAGGAGTTAGTACATAAAAATGACTTTGGTGCATGAGACCCAAAATACAATTCCAAAGCTCAACAAGGAGAGGAGCTTGCACACATAATGGTAGCAGATTTCTTTCAAGAAATATATTATTTAGAAGCCAAAAATGTGAAAAAAGCGCATAGAGCTCAGTGCAAAAACAAAACGTTTTCAATTCACATCATCATCAGTTTTTGCTTTCTAGCAGTAAAATTATATGGATTGTCTTTTAAATAAGCAATGTATTTGCAGAATATAATAAGGTACCTTTTTTTTTTTTTTTTTTTTACAAATATTGTTCTCATTTTAGGTCTTGGAGCATTCATCCAAAAATGTGCAGTGCTGGGGTTCCTCCAGGACCCGGATCGAGAAGCACTGCTCTACATCAGCCTTCATCTGTTTCAGCACCGCGGACAGCGACCATTCAAACACAAGACTGAGAACACAAGCGCTCAAAAACACTCCAGGTCAACCTGCCTACTGTCTACTATGCTGCAGGGCCCATTGAAACGATGTTTTAGTGGGATTTCTACACTACAGCAGCTGAGCTGGTGTTTCTGAGCACAGCGTGTGTGTGGTGCCTCAAAACTGCCAAGAAACCTCACAATGACACATACAATTAAATTGTTTCACTGTAAGGTAGACGAGACCCCTGACGAGAACAATTACTGCACACAATTATATTACTTACTGCGTCGTGCAGGCTCTTTTGGGAACGGTCTGTGGAGGTGGTCCTTGAGGGATGCTTGATATAGCCAACGTGCGTGTGCGTGTGTACGTGTGCGTACTAGTAAGACGACAGGTAAATAAATATGCTCTTTTAATTGCTCGCGTTAGGCGTTCATTACGCACAGCTTCGTATTAAACTTCAACCCCAACTGCCTCCGTGCGCGCGAAATTGCTCTTGTACGATTAATATTGCGTGCGAGATTAACCTTGCACAATTGCTTTTATATATATTCGTGTGATTAAATAACAGTCGAATGTTTTAAAAAGTAATTAGAGAACAAGATATAGAGTTGTGCTTCGCGTAAATGTATTGCTCGATTACAACGACTGACAACAAATCCAATAAAGCGCAAACGCAAAAAGAAAGAAAGAAGCTGTGTTAGACGTAAACGTTCACACACTGTTTACAAACGTCGTTTTTCGCAAATCGTACGAACATCAGACGCTAGCGGACTTGCCATGATTCCGTCGCCTAAAAGACATGCAGACAAAAAATAAATACCAAATATCGATGGGAATTAAACGGCTCATGAGAGTATCCTCTGTGGAAGCCAGTCAGGACTGAATATATATATGATGTAATATCGGCAAAAAAATAAACACGGTAGCTACACACAGACGACGAACGACGACGGCGCGCGGAGCCTCCCTCTCCTTCCTCGCGGTCTCCGGTAACGTTACTGTCCCTCTCTCGCTCGCTCGTCACAGGGCAGTGCTCCTCTCTCTCATCTGCAGTCTGTAGTGTGCAGTCCGCTCACTACATGAAGACACCGCCGGTGAATAGAGTGGGAATTAAAGCGCTCATTGGCTGACGGAAAGACAGATGGCGCGCTCATATCCCAGATAAATAGTGCAGACCTCCTCCCTGCGCAGGGTGGAGGAGCCAATGGAAGCCCGTGGTCTCCAGATCGCCTCTTCTAGTGAAGTGTCACTTTGATGTATGAAGTCATTCTGTCACTGCATTATATTTATTCGTCGACTGGAGCATCTTGATTCTTTTGTGAGGAACGAAGCTGATTTGCTGGCTTAGTCTTTTGGCTGGTTTTATAGCACTTTTTTTGAACACCATGGCTTGTCCAGGTCAGGAGACCATAAACCAGTTGTGACTAGCAAACCATTTTAGGCTGGCTTAAGCTGGGTTGGTGCTTCAACTCACTTTCTGGATGACTACTCAGTGCTTTCAAGGCAGCTACTGGAAAAAACAGCTCAAGCTGGTATTAACTGGCAGCAGTTATGTGCTGCTTAGTTTATTTAAAATATAATTTACAAATTCACTCATTGACTTTTTATTTTGTTAAATACCATAACTGTTACGGGTGTGGTGCGGAGCAAGGAGCGCACGACGAGGATAAACAATTAACTTCTCTTTTAATCAGAGGTCCAGGAGCAGATACAGACACAGGAGTGCACACACATCATAATAGAAACAATAACCGACAGTGAGACTGACAAACACAGGAACTTATAAAGGGGCAGGTAATTGGGAAGGACAGGTGTACACAATGACTAATTAAACTGAACTAGGACACAGGGGAAAACAGAAAACCCGACATGGAACAGTCACAGAAAACCCAACATGTAACATATCGCCCCCTCCCGGCAAGGCGTGGCCTCACGCCGTAACGTAACAACTGAGGAGGGCGGGTGGGGGATCTGGAGGAGGATGTGGAACCGGAGGGTGGCAGGGAATAAACATCAGAGAGTCCAAACAATAAGTCCATGGGGGAGTGGAGGGTGGGAGGAGCCAAGGGGGAGCCAGGAACAGGAGGAGCCAGATGACGACCCAGGCCACAGTCCAGATGGTGGCCCACGGGGGAGCCGACGGAGGGAGGAGCCATGGCGGAGGAGGGACCGCCGACTCCATGGGGCCGACCAACGGCGGCGGAGCAGGTGGAGGTGGAGCCCGAGGTGGAGACGGAGAGCCGAAGAGCCAGGGTGACGCCGAAGATCCGGAGGTCCAAGGCGGAGCAGATGTCTTCGGCGACCTCGGCGCAGGCGGAGATCCGGAAGGCCGCGGCGGAGCCGGAGCGACAGAGGACATGGGTGGAGCAGGAGGGAAGGAGGAGCCCAACAGAGCCGGAGGGACGAAGGGACGGGGCGCAGCCCAAGGAGAGTAGTCCTGAGGTGCAGGTAGGGGGACGACTGACCAATGCGGAGCCGGAAGGACGAGGGAGCCCGGTGGAGCTGGTGGACAGACGGGATCCGGTGGAGCCGAGGGAGCTTGAAGGCATGGTGGAGCCGCAGGGTCGCCGGACTGAGGCGGAGTCTGGGTCTCGGAGGCTGAGGGCGGAGACGAGGGATCCTCCAGACTCAACGCCAACAGAGCTGGAGATCGGCAGACCAGCGGCGAGCCCACACCACAGATGGTGAGCTGAGGGTGAGCAGAGGGGCTGACGAACTCCAGTGATGAGGGTGTTGGAGTAGGAACCAGATCAATGAGAGGCGGTGGGAGAGGGAGGTCGGGTGGGATAATTTCCCAGAAGTTCAATACAGGAGCTGGCTTAAGGATGATCGTGTCAGAGTGGAAGTCAATGAGGTTACCCAGGTCCAGTTCATGCTCACCCTCAGCGGTGGCGCCGTGGGCGGGGCGCTCCATAGTCCCCGCGATCTCCACAACTTTCTCCACCGTCGGATGCACTGCCGGCTCTCGCACCTGGTCAGACGTTTGGGGCTCGGGCTCCGGGACGATCGGCAGCTCTGTCGCTCCTGATGGCGATGGCTCAACGACCGCGGCAGGCTCTGGCTCTCCGTCTGCGGTGGGCTCGGGCAGCTCCGCGCTGCGGGGTGGTAGTGGACTGGGCGCTGGGTCCCGAGTGGGGCTGGTGTCATTCTCTGCGAGGTCCACGGTGAGTTGCGATTTGCAAGACACCAGCACCCACTCGATAAAGGCGGCGAGGCTCTCTCGAGGACCGTCCCCGGACAACTGCCCACGTGTGGTGTTGTTCAGTCCAGCTTTGTAGAACGAGCAGAGGCAGTAGTCCGGGAAGTGTGTTAAATTGGCCAGGAACAAAAAATCCTCTGTGTGGTCCTCGAGAGAGCGGTCCCCCTGCTCCAGCAGGATGACGAGGACAGCGGGATCCATAATAACAAATAAAAAACTTGACAAAAAACGGGAAACAAAACGGGGGAAAAACACGCCGCAATCTTACTGTTTCGGTCGGTTATTATGTTACGGGTGTGGTGCGGAGCAAGGAGCGCACGACGAGGATAAACAATTAACTTCTCTTTTAATCAGAGGTCCAGGAGCAGATACAGACACAGGAGTGCACACACATCATAATAGAAACAATAACCGACAGTGAGACTGACAAACACAGGAACTTATAAAGGGGCAGGTAATTGGGAAGGACAGGTGTACACAATGACTAATTAAACTGAACTAGGACACAGGGGAAAACAGAAAATCCGACATGGAACAGTCACAGAAAACCCAACATGTAACAATAACATTTCCCCTGTTCCGGCCTTTAGCTATTGCTCCACATTTTTAGCCTCCACTTTTGAAGCAATTTATGAACAAATAGAAGACATTTTAGCACAACCATCTATTCTTGCACTCAATAATTTGACATTGGAGGATATATATTAAATTATTTTAAATATCTATATATTTTTGAATTAGTGCACTCATTCACTCAAGCAATGAACTTGTACAAATTTACCATCTACAAATCCACAGATTCATTAGCCGATTATTAAGATAAATATATTTATTATTACATTTTGCAGATAATTGAAGTTGATATTGAAGTATTCTGTTTTACTTCTGCTGCTGCTGCATGATTTTAAAGCTCAAACTGTTTTATTAAATCTATTGAATACATTTATTAAAATTAAATATATAATATTATATATATATATATATATATATATATTTACACACACAGTTTGGTGTAGAAACTATTTTTATTCAGAAATGGTACATTTCTAAATGTCACACACAATTACAAAGAAACAAGCAACAACACATTGAATCAAACATTAAATTTTGAAATAGAAAAACATGAAATTAGTAAAATGTAATTCAATAATCGGTTTTATTTCCATTTTTAACAGTGTGCATATGTATATTTGCATGGAGATTTGCACTGGTCTACTTTCATTAATGTATTTGCACAATGACTTATACAATTGATTATTTCTGCCAAGGCTGTGTTGTGTGACAACAGCAAAGCATCAAAATCGAAGCCTATACCTACAAATAAAGCTGTTCAGTTTGTTGTCCTACTACCCAGTTGGAAATGAGCATTTTGAGCCATGGATTCTCTAAGGAATTGTCAGTGGGTTTTGAGAATGGAAATGTACAATTTATAAATAAAATTATGGCTGTGGCTTATATTGTTTTGAAGAGATGTTTTGTTCTACAACATAAATTCCATATTAGCATAAAGAAGACACTGTTTTCTTAAACCAAGTCTTTTTGCAGCAAATGCTTCAAAATAAAATAAAAAAGAAACTAATTCAAAGTCTTTTCAACAGACCTTTTTTACTTCTAATCCTAAAACTATTCTTAAAAACCTATAAGAAATTCCCAAGGGAACCAGTGGTGAATTAGCCTTCCGGATTGGCCTACAAATCAACGTAATGACCAAACAGCTATGCTCTTTTTGTTTTTCCTTGAAGAAATAAAAAGTTAGTTCCCAGTTTCTTGTTTCGAGCTTGGGAATGGAAGAGTTCCTCTGTGAGAGTGCTGCTCTAAATCCTGTCTCTGTTCTTGGCAGTGGAAGCCAAGAGGATGAGTCATGCTGGTTGAAAATGATATCTCACTATTTGATGAGAACAGCATTTATCATATGAGTGAGGGTGCAGGCAAACATTTAATTATAGACCTAGTCCATTAGGATGTCAACACCTCAGCAGTCTCTTTCCCACAAAGTCAATAATGACTTTTAAAACTTCCTGATTTGCCAGGAAGAAATGCGACGCAATTTTCATGTTTGCAACCACTGATGGTGCACCAGAGTAATCGAATGGATGCCCATACATAAAGCCAAAGCACTGCCACATCTCATTTCATCAGAGGATAACTCTCAAACTCTTCTGAGCATTAGTTCTGTGCTCTCCCATTAGATGGAAGGGAAATTGGACAGTGTGCAGTAGGCTGCAGTAATTACTCATACAGACACTGTCATACTCATGACAATAGATTGTCCTTGCTGAGCGCAAACAGAGGAGTACAGTAGGATAGGGAGCACTTCATTATTCCCCGCTGCAAATGTTTTTGTGCAGCCACTTTCAAGGAGCTCTCATTTACATATACAATGGCATGCGGTGGAGGCAAATCATTTACATCAGTCCATAAGCACTATAGTTTCACTGTAGGGGATGTGCATTTGCACAAGAGGTGCTGTTTCCACACACCAATAGGCCTATTACCATTCAACTGGAAGAGCAAAATGTATCTCTCTGTGCAGTATTGGTTTACGTGGCTATGAATAATTTGAAGTATTAATTTGAAGCAATTATTATTAGTGGTGCTTGCTGTAACAAGCTTAATTCATCCTGTATGCGCTACAGATATGAATCATATCTCAAATTGTGCGGCTTGATGTGAGCGATTACTTTTCTAAGAGGTTAGATTTATACAATTTTGACCAGTGGATGAAAAAATTGAGTGTGGGGTTGAGGGGAAAACTGATTTACAGATTTACACTGGAAGAGCCATATCTGGGGACAAGAATATGAAAAGAATAACATTCAGAATGTTAAAAATCTGCAACTAAATAATAGCTTTTAATCTTTAATATCTGCCTTATGTTTAACTGTCCCAATACTTATGCTCACATCAATGAGTGGGATGAACTCTAAAAGTGCTGTTGTTTTTATTTGGTGAAACATATATGTGTTGAAACGGCTAATAATAAAATGTGACATTCTGTAGTTTTGTCTCATATTCATCTTTTAATCATATTT